>NC_092326.1:20089498-20392528 GCF_036785885.1 Coffea arabica
GAGTGGATTTGTGGAGTTGTTTGGAAAGTTAAGGTGGTCAATAGCTCTCTCTCTCTTGTTCTTAAGGTAAGTTGTGAAGAACCACCCTCCTCCTTTAATTGATGCTTAAATCATGCTTAGTGGTAGTATAAGATGCAAGTTTATGGATTAATTCTTGATTTGTGGTTGAAATGATGAAGTATTATTATTTTTGGAGATTTTTCTGTTTTAATATAAGCATGATTGTGTGGCTATCTATGATGATTGGAAATGGTCTATAATGACTTAAGGAGGTGGGAAAAGTGATTAATTGCAACCAATTTCTGGTTTGGAAGAAATTTCAGAAAACTAGGGTTCTTGAGGGAGCATTCTGTCCGAAATTTTAGGTCCTAGATAGAGGCCGAATTGACCTTAGCTTAAAACATGAAAGTTGTAGGGAATGACATTTTAGAGGTGTCTACAAAATTTCAGGTCAATCGGAATAGTGTAGAATGAGATAAGTCGAAATTACTATTGCTGTTCTGGTTTTACCCGAAATTGAGAAGTGCGTCGGTAATGGGTTGTTTTGGCTGGAATTGCTTCCGAATTGGTTGTTGAGGCCTTCTGATGAAATTTATCCCTGTTTCTTAGCTTTCAGTTGGTTTTGGAATTTCTGGATTTGGACTTGTAGAGCCTGTGTTATGATGTTTCCGCTAGAATGCGTTTTGGTGAATCTATTTTACGTTTTTGATGTAGTTTCTTGCATTTTTGACCTGTTTGCACTCAAAACTGGGTTGAGTGACCTTCTGTGATGTTGTAGCCCTGTCTTTTAGCTTCGAGATGGTGGGTCTTGTACCCTCATCCGATAATCGTAGTGAAATTGGTACCATTACCGCAAAATGAGGACAAAAACTATTTTTTCGGGGCCAAAGCTAGTTACATTTCCGAAATTTCTGGTTTCCTTTAATGTTTGTATATGCTTATGGAACCCTATTGGGGTCATGTTTGGCCTTGGTTTATGACTCGTTATCGAGTCTCATGGTATTTGTTTGCATGTTTTAGGACGTGACCGTGGTGCACAACGTTCTTTTGACGGAAGTGCATGAAACCACATTTGCGAGTTTGGTGAGTGTACTACTCACTTGTGTGCTGTTATATGGCTTTGATATTTGAACTTGAGATGTTGAATGTTAATTGATTGAAGTGAGAGTGTACTTTATCATTCTCACTTATTGTTTCGCATGTTATTGAAAAGTTATTGGAATGTTATATGAAATGTTATATGAAATGAAATGCATGACTTGGTGTCGTTTGGACGAGTCTCCAACGACTACAAATGTTATCAATGAGCTCAACTCCATTGGTAATTGATTGAATCGAGCCGGCGAGGGCTTGGTCGTGCCAATTAATGTGCCTTGGGGCAATGTTATATGGAATCTTGTAGTATAAGAGAGTCTCGATTCCGGTTTACTCGAGTAATACCACAATGCAAGTGTTTGGATTTCGGGCCCGGTTGGGGAATGTTAGGTGGAAGAAATGGAAGTAAAGTGGAGTCTACGGTTGGTTATTGTTGAACATTGACGGAGAGTCAATGACGTTCGATCAAGAAATGCAAACAAGGAAAAGGGCTCTTGAGAGCCATCTGTATCCTTTTATCACCATATTTGACGTGTGCCTTTGCTTATTTTTATTATATTGATTGAAAGCATGATGCTTATATGCACTTGGTTGCGTAAGTGATAGTATCTCACTGGGCAATTAGCTCACTGTGAGAACCCGTATTTCCCTAATATTTTTTTCCTAGGGTTTTCCCCCTTAATTGCATGCTTTCTGCATTTTCTGGCTTAGAAATATTTTCTTGGTGGATTTTATGAGCAGTTATAGTTTTTAGATGATTTTTCTAGCCTTGGAGAGTTTTTGGAAAATTAAGAATATATATTGGACGTGGGACCCACTAGTGCGAAAAGTTCGGAAAAATTCGGCCAATTAGGTTAAATTCCGGATACTGTGTGAAATTTATCGGGTGTTAAGAGATAAGTAGAGGATGTGAAGTGATTGATGTGAGAGGAAAAAGAAAGATAAGGATGCATTTATGGGGGTGACAAGTGTCACCATGACATTGGTTGGACTTTATGATTTACTATTCACTATTTTGACCTTTTGACTAATTGAGTAAATATCTCAAAAAAATTGCTCAAAATTCACTCTTTCTTACCTCCTTATGGCCGGCCCTCTCAAGCTCAAGAAAGGAAGAAAAAACTTCTTCAAATCTTGATTTCCTCTTGCTCCAATTCCATAACTCAACCAACTAAAGTTGTTTCCACTCCATAAAATCTTTCTAGTTGGTGTTAGTGGTTGGTTTGGTGAAGTTTTTGGAAGAGCTAAGGTGTCCAACATCTCCCTCTCTCTTGTTTACTAGGTAAGTGAAGCTTACACTTCCTCCTATACTTAATGATGTTTAAATTGTGCCTAATGGGAGCCAAAGTGGTGGATTATGTGATTTATTTCTTGGTTTGAGTTGATTTAGTGAAGTTTTTATTTTTTTTGAGGAATTTTCTGGTTTAATGTGATCATGGTGTTGTGGTTGTTTATGATGGTTGATAATGAGGGGTTATGACTCTAGTGAGTGTGAATTGTGGTTAAATGCAATCAATTTTGGATTTGGTGTGAAAAATGGAAAGTTAGGGTTCATAAAATCCCAATTCTGTCCGGTTTTAGATCACTGGGTCAGAGGCCGAATTAGACTTTGTTCAAAACATGAAAGTTGTAGGTATTGATGTGTTTGAGGTGCCTGTAAAATTTCAGGTCATTCGGATGAGTGTCGAATGAGTTATGCCGTTTTTACTGTAGCTGTTCTGTTTTGATCAGAATGCGAAAACTGCGATAGTAATTGGCCCTTTACACTGGAATTGGTTTGGATTTTGAAGTTGGTGTCTTCTGATGAAATGTAGCTGGATGTCTTAGCTAACTTATGCCTTTGGAATTTCGGCATTTGGACTTGTATGGACTGAGATATACCGATTACAGTTTTCTGTGTTTTGCAAACCTGTTTTGGTGATTCGGGTTTAGTGTTTGGCATTTTTGACCTAGTTGGGCCAGGAACTGGATTGAGTGACCTTCTACATTGTTGTAGCCCTGTTTCATAGCTTCGAAACGGTGGGTCTTGCACCCCCATCCGATAACCGTAGTGAAAGTGGTGTCATTACCGCATTATGAGGTCAAATACGTTTTTTTTGTTAAGGCCTAAGTTAAAGCCATTTCTTAATTTCTGGTTACCTATGATGCTTATATATGCATATGAAACCTTATTGGGGTTGTGGTTGGCATTGGTTTATGACTCGTTATCGAGTCTCTTTTAGGGCTTGCTTTCATTTCGGTTGTTTCCTAGTTAACTTTTGTACTTGTACCACTTTGAGCCTAGTGAACGGCTTTTGGGAAATGAGATGAATTTTGTGTGAGATGTTGGGACTGATTTGAGGATAGAATGAAGCCTTAATGGCTGGAAAAGTAAGAAATTTAGGGGAAGTGCTGCCCGATTTTCTAGGCCGTTTGGTTCCTTTAAGTTGGGTTTGCCTTTTGGTAGAATGAAAGGCTTTTGGGTTGTTTGCGCCTAGGTCTTCATGCTACCTTTTCGTTTCCAAGAAAATCATGTTTTGCACCCTTGCATTAGTAATTATTTGGCGAGGCATACGACTAGTAGTCGAGCCTCACATGTGCATTCTGTTTACTCGATTCTGGAAGTAAAACCTTCAATTGGTTTATTTTGATTATTTTAGGGTTTCTTGGTGATTAAGGCCAATCTGAAGTGAAAACTTTTGAAGTTGAGCCGGTGAGTGTACCACTCCCCTCCATTGCTGTTTAACTTGATTTTTGCTCTGCAATCTGTTTAATTGTTGGAGACGAGGGTGTACTTTATCACACTCGTTCTCTTGTCTGTCCATATGCCAATTTTGAGTGCCTATCTGAATCTGTTATCTGTGTCTGCATCTGTTCGGATTTCTATGACCTATGAGCTCAATCCTGTGGCTAAGTTATTCGAGTCGGGCCGGCAAGGGCCTGGACGATTAGATAACGAACCACGGTAGTCTGTTCGGGAATTTTGGGTATTGAGACCCTTGATTCCAGGTATACTCGAGTATTACCATTTCTGTTCGGTTACGGTGAGCGGGCCCGGTAAAGGGGTGTTTGGTGGACGGAATTCGGTGTAAAGAGGGGTCTACGGACGCATTGGTTCTATATACGTTGACGGAGAGTCAACCGATTTGGATCAAGTACGGCGCTGGAAATTTGGCTCCTGAGAGCCACCCGTATCCTTCTGATTTGAATCCTTGGTTCCTTTGCTTTACATCTAGCATGTGTATCTGATTTTGTAAAATGTGAAATGCCATGATTTTTCTGCTATATGTTTGGTACCTCATTGAGCGCAAGCTCACCCCTTTCTGTTCCTTTTGTTTTCCTTACAGGAAAATAAACCCTTTTGGTCTGGATTTGACAAATGGCTGCCAAATTGAGCTAGTCGAACATATCTTTTGTATAGCTCATGTATTAAAACCCTAAGTGTACTTTTGGGGTGTTTTCTCTTTTGATTTGGCAAACCATGTGTATATATTAACTTTTGAAAACTTTTGTATGTCATTTTGATTTGTAAACGCTAAAGTTCAGATGTGAATGTTTGTTAGCTATTTCGGTTGGGTTCTGACGGGTCGGTTACTATTCATGGCCGACTCCGGATTTCATTTTTTTTATTTTGGGTTATTTTACCATTTTGACTTGTTTACGCTCGTTTGTAAGTTCCGGATCGCTATAGATAGTTCTGGTCTGCATCGTTAGTCCTGGCGAGAGCTGGGCAGGCAGTCCGCTCACCCCTTTGGTTCGCCTTAGGGGAAAGTGGGGCTGTTACAAGTGGTATCAGAGCCACTTCGCGTGGTCTCTGCGCGGAGTGAGACTGGGCCAAGTGGTGTTGTGGTCCTAATTTCATGAATATGTCTAAGTGCTCGTTTGAGCGTAAGATATGAACCGGGCATGTGATAAGTGTACGAATCATTATCATGGGACTCGAGGAAGGTAGGTATGTATGTCGGGTAGGAATCTTTAATAAGGATGGTTTACTCTTGGGACCGGCCGGCTCGAGATGTGAATTATCTTAGATGAGATTCTTGCGCCCGGATACGAAAGATATGAGGGCCTAGGTTAGAAAGGATTTGGTGAACTAGAAAGGCGATTCTATGGAGTTTCGTGTGGTTTGTTCGGGTGCACTCCTTGGAACAACATCAAGTTTTTGACCCCTTAGAGAACGTGGGAGGTAATAATTTACTGAACCTAGCCAGTGAAGGGGTACCGATCTGTTAGCTAAGTATAGTGCTCAATTTAATTCCGGAGTAATCAATGATAAGGAATTTCGAGGACGAAATTCTTTTAAGGGGGAGAGAGTGTGAGAACCCGTATTTTCCTAATATTTTTTTCCTAGGGTTTTCCCCCTTAATTGCATGTTTTCTGCATTTTCTGGCTTAGAAATATTTTCTTGGTGGATTTTATGAGCAGTTATAGTTTTTAGATGATTTTTCTAGCCTTGGAGAGTTTTTGGAAAATTAAGAATATATATTGGACGTGGGACCCACTAGTGCGAAAAGTTCGGAAAAATTCGGCCAATTAGGTTAAATTCCGGATACTGTGTGAAATTTATCGGGTGTTAAGAGATAAGTAGAGAATGTGAAGTGATTGATGTGAGAGGAAAAAGAAAGATAAGGATGCATTTATGGGGGTGACAAGTGTCACCATGACATTGGTTGGACTTTATGATTTACTATTCACTATTTTGACCTTTTGACTAATTGAGTAAATATCTCAAAAAAATTGCTCAAAATTCACTCTTTCTTACCTCCTTATGGCCGGCCCTCTCAAGCTCAAGAAAGGAAGAAAAAACTTCTTCAAATCTTGATTTCCTCTTGCTCCAATTCCATAACTCAACCAACTAAAGTTGTTTCCACTCCATAAAACTTTCTAGTTGGTGTTAGTGGTTGGTTTGGTGAAGTTTTTGGAAGAGCTAAGGTGTCCAACATCTCCCTCTCTCTTGTTTACTAGGTAAGTGAAGCTTACACTTCCTCCTATACTTAATGATGTTTAAATTGTGCCTAATGGGAGCCAAAGTGGTGGATTATGTGATTTATTTCTTGGTTTGAGTTGATTTAGTGAAGTTTTTATTTTTTTGAGGAATTTTCTGGTTTAATGTGATCATGGTGTTGTGGTTGTTTATGATGGTTGATAATGAGGGGTTATGACTCTAGTGAGTGTGAATTGTGGTTAAATGCAATCAATTTTGGATTTGGTGTGAAAAATGGAAAGTTAGGGTTCATAAAATCCCAATTCTGTCCGGTTTTAGATCACTGGGTCAGAGGCCGAATTAGACTTTGTTCAAAACATGAAAGTTGTAGGTATTGATGTATTTGAGGTGCCTGTAAAATTTCAGGTCATTCGGATGAGTGTCGAATGAGTTATGCCGTTTTTACTGTAGCTGTTCTGTTTTGATCAGAATGCGAAAACTGCGATAGTAATTGGCCCTTTTCACTGGAATTGGTTTGGATTTTGAAGTTGGTGTCTTCTGATGAAATGTAGCTGGATGTCTTAGCTAACTTATGCCTTTGGAATTTCGGCATTTGGACTTGTATGGACTGAGATATACCGATTACAGTTTTCTGTGTTTTGCAAACCTGTTTTGGTGATTCGGGTTTAGTGTTTGGCATTTTTGACCTAGTTGGGCCAGGAACTGGATTGAGTGACCTTCTACATTGTTGTAGCCCTGTTTCATAGCTTCGAAACGGTGGGTCTTGCACCCCCATCCGATAACCGTAGTGAAAGTGGTGTCATTACCGCATTATGAGGTCAAATACGTTTTTTTTGTTAAGGCCTAAGTTAAAGCCATTTCTTAATTTCTGGTTACCTATGATGCTTATATATGCATATGAAACCTTATTGGGGTTGTGGTTGGCATTGGTTTATGACTCGTTATCGAGTCTCTTTTAGGGCTTGCTTTCATTTCGGTTGTTTCCTAGTTAACTTTTGTACTTGTACCACTTTGAGCCTAGTGAACGGCTTTTGGGAAATGAGATGAATTTTGTGTGAGATGTTGGGACTGATTTGAGGATAGAATGAAGCCTTAATGGCTGGAAAAGTAAGAAATTTAGGGGAAGTGCTGCCCGATTTTCTAGGCCGTTTGGTTCCTTTAAGTTGGGTTTGCCTTTTGGTAGAATGAAAGGCTTTTGGGTTGTTTGCGCCTAGGTCTTCATGCTACCTTTTCGTTTCCAAGAAAATCATGTTTTGCACCCTTGCATTAGTAATTATTTGGCGAGGCATACGACTAGTAGTCGAGCCTCACATGTGCATTCTGTTTACTCGATTCTGGAAGTAAAACCTTCAATTGGTTTATTTTGATTATTTTAGGGTTTCTTGGCGATTAAGGCCAATCTGAAGTGAAAACTTTTGAAGTTGAGCCGGTGAGTGTACCACTCCCCTCCATTGCTGTTTAACTTGATTTTTGCTCTGCAATCTGTTTAATTGTTGGAGACGAGGATGTATATTATCACACTCGTTCTCTTGTCTGTCCATATGCCAATTTTGAGTGCCTATCTGAATCTGTTATTTGTGTCTGCATCTGTTCGGATTTCTATGACCTATGAGCTCAATCCTGTGGCTAAGTTATTCGAGTCGGGCCGGCAAGGGCCTGGACGATTAGATAACAAACCACGGTAGTCTGTTCGGGGATTTTGGGTATTGAGACCCTTGATTCCAGGTATACTCGAGTATTACCATTTCTGTTCGGTTACGGTGAGCGGGCCCGGTAAAGGGGTGTTTGGTGGACGGAATTCGGTGTAAAGAGGGGTCTACGGACGCATTGGTTCTATATACGTTGACGGAGAGTCAACCGATTTGGATCAAGTACGGCGCTGGAAATTTGGCTCCTGAGAGCCACCCGTATCCTTCTGATTTGAATCCTTGGTTCCTTTGCTTTACATCTAGCATGTGTATCTGATTTTGTAAAATGTGAAATGCCATGATTTTTCTGCTATATGTTTGGTACCTCATTGAGCGCAAACTCACCCCTTTCTGTTCCTTTTGTTTTCCTTACAGGAAAATAAACCCCTTTTGGTCTGGATTTGACAAATGGCTGCCAAATTGAGCTAGTCGAACATATCTTTTGTATAGCTCATGTATTAAAACCCTAAGTGTACTTTTGGGGCGTTTTCTCTTTTGATTTGGCAAACCATGTGTATATATTAACTTTTGAAAACTTTTGTATGTCATTTTGATTTGTAAACGCTAAAGTTCAGATGTGAATGTTTGTTAGCTATTTCGGTTGGGTTCTGACGGGTCGGTTACTATTCATGGCCGACTCCGGATTTCATTTTTTTTTATTTTGGGTTATTTTACCATTTTGACTTGTTTACGCTCGTTTGTAAGTTCCGGATCGCTATAGATAGTTCTGGTCTGCATCGTTAGTCCTGGCGAGAGCTGGGCAGGCAGTCCGCTCACCCCTTTGGTTCGCCTTAGGGGAAAGTGGGGCTGTTACACTCACACCGTTTCTTTTGTTTTCCTTACAGGAATATGACTTTTTTGGAATGAATCTTGATAGATGGTTGCCGAATGAACTAAATGTATATTTTTTGTATTGTGTATGAAGTGAAACCCTAAATGTATCTTTAGGGCTGTTTTCACTTTCAATTTGGCAAATCCTGTATATATTCACTTTTGACAACTTTTGTATATCACTTTGGATTGTATTTGCTAAAGTTCAAGATGTGAATGTTTGTTCGATATTTGGTTGCGTTCTGACGGGTCGGTTACTATTCATGACCGACTCCGAATTTCATTTTTTTATTTTGGGTTATTTTGCCCTTTTGCCTTGTTTACGCGCGTTTATAAGTTCCGGAACGAAATAGATCGCTCTAAACTACACCGTTAGTCCTGGCGAGAACTGGGCAGGCAGTCCGCTAACCTCTTTGGTTCGCTTTAGGGGAAGGTGGGGCTGTCACAGTTTTTGCACAAGGATGGCCGACTGCTTTGTGAGGAGGGGAGAGAGTGTTTTGGTCTAAATTTGGCTTCCTAAGGAAGCTTCATTTGTGTGGCTAAAATTGGTGCAAAAGTCAACTCTCTCTTGAGCGCGCACGCGCGCGTTTCGTGCTCAATTCCTCTTGCATTTGTTTCACTAGTGCACTAAACCTCTCATGCACTTGTATTCATATTAATATTATTCACTCTTAATTGTCCCAAAAGAAGGGTCTAAAATCCCTCAATTAAATCGCGCGTGTAAAACGCGTATCTCCAAATTAAGCGCAATAAAGCGAAACCTCCAAGAATTTCTTATAACAATAGTACTAATAACTATCATTTGAGTATTTAAATATAAAATTACCTATTTTAGGACCATTATACAAGTCTCCAATTTTCCAAACTTATAGTACCCTCAATCGGGTAAAATTTCCAAACACGTTTTCACTATTTTCATTAAACGAGCTTCCAAAAATTAATTTTTGAAACAAGTCACTTTAAAAATATAATGGAGCTATAATTCCATATATTTAGGTCTAATGAGGATAGAAAATAATATTCGGGGCAATTATCCAAATAAATAATTAAATGAGCCGAAAATAGGTTTTTTTTAAATAAGAATTTTACGAGTCCTCACAATAAATGTGAGTGTGTGGCGGTGTATATTGAGTGTCTTTGTGTGAGATTATATATATATATATATATATTCGTTGGACGTATGGACGAATGTGGCATGTGAGTTTGGAAAAGAAAATTTCTGTTGAAAATGTTTGGTACCAAATCCGGCCAGATCTTGGCCGGATTGTTTGAGGGTTTTGAAAAAAATTAAGTTTCGCCTCTGCCCTGTATCCGGCCAGAAACCGGCCGAATTGTGGCGTGGCAGCTCCGGCAGCCAACGTTGACCAGTTGTTTTCCTTCCTATTTATCTTGTTTTGGCTGCAATTTGTCTTCATTTTTGCTTCCCCCTTGTCCGGCTCTTTGGAGAGAAAAACAAGAGAAAACTCTTTATTTTCTAGTTTCAATTTTCACTCAAATCTTGAGTTTTAACCGGTGAAATCACAAACTACTCCGTACAAGTGCTAGCTAAGAAGGGTTAAAGGTGAAAGTGGAGTTGTTTTTGGAAGGGAAGCTTTTAAGTTCCTACCTTTCTTGAGTTATAAGGTGAGTTGCTAAGAAAGTTCCTTTTTTGTTTTAATAATGGTATATTGGTGGCTTGTAAAGGTTAAAGATGCTATTTTGTGGTTGGTTTCATGAATTTAAGTGGAGTTGGTCCAATTTCTGATTTATTGGGAATTTTTCTGATTTTATATTATAATCATGGATTGGCCTTGGATTGATGGACTGAGATGGTGTTAAATGGAACTTGTATGCGTTAATTGCGATTGTTTGTGGAAAATTTCCGCTTGAGGGGATAAATTCCGGTTCTAGGGTTTTGATTTGGGGTTTTCTTATGGTTTACTCTTGAGCTTCTAATTGGCTTTGATTGAAGGGTATTGTGGCCTAATTGGACGTGTTTTATTGTTTATGAACCGAATGTGTGATTGTAGTTAATTGCTATGAGAATTGGTTTTTGGATTGTAGGGTGAAAATGAAGAATTTAAGGGGGAATGCCGTCTGTTTATTTTCTTGTAATGTGAGTGAGTTAAAGTGGATATGGAAATGTGATTTTGTAACAAGTTGGGCCTATTTCGTTTCATACTACCTAGACCCTCTCAAAGGGTGAGGAATGAACCGCTTTTCTTCTGAACTTATACTTTTCCACCTGAGGGAGGTGGCGACCGTTTTAACCATTTTCAAACATGAGGCATAGCTATAAATATCCTGTTTTGAACTTCAAATGTTTACTCTTGTCTTTTGGGTTACATGTCCCTTTTCACTCCCAAAATCATAAATATACGTTATACTAGGAATTATTTGGATTTCCTTCGATTCACCTTTAATATGTGCTTTTGATTAACCTTAGGGTTCATCGGTGATTGAGGGTTTTAACCGGAAGGGTTGGACATTCTTTTACGGTAATAGGTGAGTGTTCCTTGTTTGTTATATTTTCCTTGACTTCATGGCTTGTTGTTATTGTTTGATAATGTGTTAAGTGCTCTCAATGATTTCCAAAACGAGTTTTCTAGGCGAGTGTGTACTTTATCACACTCGACCTAAATGAATGTGAAATTTTCAATGATTCAATGATTGAAACGTTACTTGTGCATGAATGTAAGCCTTTTGGCTGAACTGGGCCCTGCCCTTCGTTACTTATCGACTCGAGCCAAAAGCAGACTGGGTCGAGCAATATGGTGACCCTGGGTGAACGTTTGGTATACTTACCTTGTTGTCGGGTGGAGCCTGGCCAACGTCCAGGAGGGGGTGAATGAAATGAATGAACGAATGTCAATGCAAATGAAGGGTTTTACTTATAAAAATGCATTTTCAAATGATTGGAGGAATAAGGGAATGACATGAGAATGAACGAACGAATGAATGAATGGCTCCTTGTGAGCCCGTATCCTTTTAATGAATGTGCTATTATCGCTTTCCATTGTAATTGTTTCTTGAATGATTGGT
Organism: Coffea arabica; assembly: GCF_036785885.1. Taxonomy (NCBI): domain Eukaryota; kingdom Viridiplantae; phylum Streptophyta; class Magnoliopsida; order Gentianales; family Rubiaceae; genus Coffea; species Coffea arabica. The sequence goes on from NC_092326.1 coordinate 20,101,058, forward strand.
TATCTATGGTTAATGCATTGGCTTTATTGTTTGATTATATGTTCGGAACCTCACTGAGCTTTTAACTCATTCCTTTAGTTTTGTTTTCCTTAACAGGGGAAGGCGATCCAGGATGAGAGCTTTGTATAGACTAGCTTGGTCTAGATCTCTGAATTTTGTAATAGTTCTCGCCCTAGTGCTTGGCACGGGCTGGATGTATGAAGAAGTGAGAACCATTGTATATTCGATGTTTGTACTCCCTTTTGAGATAGAAATGTATATAAGTTTCGCTTTAAATTTTGAATTGTCGTTGTAGACACCAAATTTTTACATAATTTTTATTCTATTTTTATTTTTTTTGTTTTTAGTGATAATTCTTATCTATTTTTATTTTGTTAATTTCATAGCATTTTAGATTATTATTATCTATAATTTTATTTTAGCTTTTATTTTTATTTCGTATTCGTTTTGCCCTCTTGGCTGTTTATCTTTATTTTTCAGACTTTTAGCATAAAATTTGTCAAAAGAGAAAATTATTCATTAAAAAAAAAAAGAAAAGAAGCCGAAACAAATGTCATGCGAGCTTGCCCTTTTTCTTCTTATAAGCAGCCAAAGCAAAGCGGAGATATCAGGAAAAACAAGCGCAATTCCATTTCTTTTCCCATTGTTTTGTCCATCATTTTTCTTTACCATCGGATGACTTTAACTCTATTCCATTTGGCTCTCATCAACACCCTTGATGTGAGGGTTTAGAGAGTTGGGTTCTGATATAAAAGGAAAAAAACCAGCAAAGGGGTGAGGGAGAAAAAGTCTTCGGCTGGAGGGTTTTGAGAGAATCGGGAGCGGCGGCTAGAAGAACCTAAAGGAGAAGAGACTTGTTTTACCATTTTGACTTGTTTACGCTCGTTTGTAAGTTCCGGATCGCTATAGATAGTTCTGGTCTGCATCGTTAGTCCTGGCGAGAGTTGGGCAGGCAGTCCGCTCACCCCTTTGGTTCGCCTTAGGGGAAAGTGGGGCTGTCACAAGTGGTATCAGAGCCACTTCGCGTGGTCTCTGCGCGGAGTGAGACTGGGCCAAGTGGTGTTGTGGTTCTAATTTCATGAATATGTCTAAGTGCTCGTTTGAGCATAAGTTATGAACCGGGCATGTGATAAGTGTACGAATCATTATCATGGGACTCGAGGAAGCTAGGTATGTATGTCGGGTAGGAATCCTTAATAAAGATGGTTTACTCTTGGGACCGGCCGGCTCGTGATGTGAATTATCCTAGACGAGATTCTTGCGCCCGGATACGAAAGATATGAAGGCCTAGGGTAGAAAGGATTTGGTGAACTAGAAAGGCAATTCTATGGAACTTCGTGTGGTTTGTTCGGGTGGTTAAGCGTGATCGACCTTGATTAAGATATAAATATTTGGACGAAGCCCTAGAAGGGGGACAAGGATGGATCGAAAGTGTCCTCTCGGGTGTACTCCTTAGAACAACATCAAGTCTTTGACCCCTTGGAGGACGTGGAAGGTAATAATTTACTGAACCTGGCCAGTGAAGGGGTACCGATCTGTTAGCTAAGTATAGTGCTCAATTTAATCCCGGAGTAATCAATGATAAGGAATTTCGAGGACGAAATTCTTTTAAGGGGGAGAGAGTGTGAGAACCCGTAAAAACCCTAATCTTTTCCTAGGGTTTATTTCCCCTTAATTGCATGTTTTTTTTTTGCGTTTTCTGGCTTAGGAAATTTTCCTGATGAATTTTTATGAGTAATTATAGTTTTAAGATGATTTTCCTAGCATTGGAGAAATTTTAGAAAATTAAGAGTAAATAGTGGACGTGGGACCCACTAGTGCGAAAAGTTCGGAAAAATTCGGCCAATAAGGTTAAGTTTCGGATACTGTGTGAAATTTATCGGGTGTTAAGAGATAAGTAGAATGTGTGAAGTGATTGATGTGAGAGGGAAAAAGAAAGATAAGAATGCATTAATGAGTGTGACAAGTGTCACAATATGGTTGGTTGTGACTTAAGAAACACTATTCACCTTTTGACAATTTTTTTGACTTTTACCACTTGAGTTAAATATCTCAAAAATTACAAAAAAATTCACTCTTCTCCCTTCCCTCTTGGCCGGCCACCTTGAAGCTCAAAAGAAGGAAAACTCTTCCAAATTCTAGCCTCCATATAGCTCAAATCTTCCAAGAAAATTACTTAAACTAGTTTCTACTCCATAAAATCCTATCTTCTAGTGCTAGTAAGGGTTGTAGTGAAGTTTGTTTGAAGAGCAAAGGTGTCCACAATCCCTCTCTCTCTTGATTTCTTGGTAAGTGCTGCTTGAACACCCTACTACCTCTAATAATGGTTATATGATGCTTAGAAATGGCTTGAGTGTTTGAAAATGTGATTTATCTCTTGATTTGGCTTGTTTTGGTGAAGTTTTTATTTTATTGGGAATTTTTCTGGTTTAATATGATCTTGATGTTGGGGGCTTGTATGATGAATTGTAATGGTTGGAAGTGACTCTAGTGAGTGTGAATTGTGGTTAAATGCAGTCAATTTTGGATTTGGTGTGAAAAATGGAAAGTTAGGGTTCATAAAATCCCAATTCTGTCCGGTTTTAGATCACTGGGTTAGAGGCCGAATTAGACTTTTCTCAAAACATGAAAGTTGTAGGTATTGATGTGTTTGAGGTGCCTGTAAAATTTCAGGTCATTTGGATGAGTGCAGAGTGAGTTATGCCGTTTTTACTGTAGCTGTTCTGTTTTGATCAGAATGCGAAAACTGCGATAGTAATTGGCCCTTTTGACTGGAATTGGTTTGGATTTTGAAGTTGGTGTCTTCTGATGAAATGTAGCTGGATGTCTTAGATAACTTATGCCTTTGGAATTTCGGCATTTGGACTTGTATGGACTGAGATATACCGATTACAGTTTTCTGTGTTTTGCAAACCTGTTTTGGTAATTCTGGTATAGTATTTGGCATTTTCGAACTAGTTAAGCTAGGAACTGGATTGAGTGACCTTCTACATTGTTGTAGCCCTGTTTCATAGCTTCGAAACGGTGGGTCTTACACCCCCATCCGATAACCGTAGAGAATTTTACACCATTACCGCATAATAAGGGCAAAACAGTTTTCTATTTGGGGCCAAGACTAAGGCCATTTTCTAATTTCTGGTTTGCTATTATGCTCATTCATGCATATGAAACCCTATTGGGGTTGTGTTTAGCATTGCTATATGACTCGTTATCGAGTCTCTTTTAGGGCTTGCTTTCATTTCGGTTGTTTCCTAGTTAACTTTTGTACTTGTACCACTTTGAGCCTAGTGAACGGCTTTTGGGAAATGAGATGAATTTTGTGTGAGATGTTGGGACTGATTTGAGGATAGAATGAAGCCTTAATGGCTGGAAAATTAAGAAATTTAGGGGAAGTGCTGCCCGATTTTCTAAGGCCGTTTGGTTTCTTTAAGTTGGGTTTGCCTTTTGGTAGAATGAAAGGCTTTTGGGTTGTTTGCGCCTAGGTCTTCATGCTACCTTTTCGTTTCCAAGAAAATCATGTTTTGCACCCTTGCATTAGTAATTATTTGGCGAGGCATACGACTAGTAGTCGAGCCTCACATGTGCATTCTGTTTACTCGATTCTGGAAGTAAAACCTTCAATTGGTTTATTTTGATTATTTTAGGGTTTCTTGGCGATTAAGGCCAATCTGAAGTGAAAACTTTTGAAGTTGAGCCGGTGAGTGTACCACTCCCCTCCATTGCTGTTTAACTTGATTTTTTGCTCTGCAATCTGTTTAATTGTTGGAGACGAGGGTGTACTTTATCACACTCGTTCTCTTGTCTGTCCATATGCCAGTTTTGAGTGTCTATCTGAATCTGCTATCTGAATCTGCTATTCTGTATCTGTATCTGAATCTGTTATCTGTGTCTGCATCTGTTCGGATTTCTATGACCTATGAGCTCAATCCTGTGGCTAAGTTATTCGAGTCGGGCCGGCAAGGGCCTGGACGATTAGATAACGAACCACGGTAGTCTGTTCGGGGATTTTGGGTATTGAGACCCTTGATTCCGGGTATACTCGAGTATTACCATTTCTGTTCGGTTACGGTGAGCGGGCCCGGTAAAGGGGTGTTTGGTGGACGGAATTCGGTGTAAAGAGGGGTCTACGGACGTTTTGGTTCTATATACGTTGACGGAGAGTCAACCGGTTTGGATCAAGTACTGCGCTGGAAATTTGGCTCCTGAGAGCCACCCGTATCCTTCTGATTTGAATCATTGGTTCCTTTGCTTTACATCTGGCATGTGTATCTGATTTGTTAAATGTGAAATGCCATGATTTTCTGCTATATGTTTGGTACCTCATTGAGCGCAAACTCACCCCTTTCTGTTCCTTTTATTTTCCTTATAGGAAAATAAACCCTTTTAGTCTGGATTTGACAAATGGCTGCCAAATTGAGCTAGTCGAACATATCTTTTGTATAGCTAATGTATTAAAACCCTAAGTTTACTTTTGGGGGCGTTTTCTCTTTTGATTTGGCAAACCATGTGTATATATTAACTTTTGAAAACTTTTGTATGTCGTGTTGATTTGTAAACGCTAAAGTTCAGATGTGAATGTTTGTTAGCTATTTCGGTTGGCACCGACGGGTCGGTTACTATTCATGGCCGGCTCCGGATTTCATTTTTTTTATTTTTATTTTGGGTTATTTTACCATTTTGACTTGTTTACGCTCGTTTGTAAGTTCCGGATCGCTATAGATAGTTCTGGTCTGCATCGTTAGTCCTGGCGAGAGTTGGGCAGGCAGTCCGCTCACCCCTTTGGTTCGCCTTAGGGGAAAGTGGGGCTGTCACAGTTTGGATCTGCAATATGTGTTTAAAAATGAATTTTTGCAGCAAGGAATGTAGGAATGAATTCGAGTTTTGCTAATTTTCTCATCTCCCCTTGGTTTGCATGTCTAAGATAATGTTTTATGATGGTTTTGGAATCTAATATGAGCTCCCTGAATAGCTAATGAAGTTGTAAAATCACAGAGAAATGAGAAATTTTTTTGCTGTACTTTTGTTTTGCTGTTATAAAATTCTTGCTGCACTTTGTGTTGTTAGCGGTCACCAATCCGGATTCTTCTGATTTGATCTTGCAATGAAAGTGAATTATTTGGCTTGGTTGATGATTGGGGGAGTGTCTTATGATCGTTTGATTCAAAAGTTGATGTTTTGTTGGTAATGTTTGGGTTGGTAATGAAGCACAACAGGTTGCACAGGAAGGAAAACCAGAGATGCAGAAACCTTTTTGTGACGCCCCGAACACTAGGAGTATGAGAAACCGAAAATTTTTATATATTTTCTCGACATTATTTTGTTTTCTTGTCTCTAAGTTTGTTTTCTTCAATATATTAATTTTTTTTATACATTTCTATAAGGAAATATAGTTTCCAAATCATTTTCTTGATCCAAGTTAGTCCACGTTAATTTTGAAGTGCGTTTTGAACGTGGGACCCGCAAATGCGGTAAATGCATTATATTTTTGACAACTTGTTAGAATTTTGTATTAAGTGATATTATTTTACAAGGTGTTAAGATATTTGTATTGGAGAGACAAAAAGATAAGTTTTAAACCTAAAGGTGACAAGTGTCACCATCTAATTTACTCTTGACTTTGACCATTTGACTTTACCTTTACCTTTACCAAATAAATATCAAAAATTGACCAAAATAAGCTCTTATTTCAAGCTCTCTTGGCCGACTTTCTTGCTCAAAGAAAGGAAGAAAACTCTCCACAATTTTGGTCTCCAATCTTGCTCAATCTCTCAAATCAACCGTTTAATCTTGCATTTGTTCCATAAAACTTCTTCTATTAGTGTTTGTGAGTTGTTTGGTGGAGTTATTTGGAAGGTTAAGGTGCCTAGTTGTTCTCTCTCTTCTATTGCTAAGGTGAGTAGCTAAGGAACCTCTCTTTTCTTCTCAATCATGTTTAATTAGTGGCTTATGTGAGTTAAAGAGATGGTTTGATGGATTATATCTTGATTTTGGTTGAATTGGTGAAGTTTTATAATTATTGGGGATTTTTCTGTTTTCATATGGATATGATTATGGGGTCATGTATGATGATTGGAAATGATGTTTAAGAACTCTATGAGGTGGAAAAAGTGGTTAATTGCAAACAATTTCTGTTTTGGAAGAAATCTTGGAAAGTTAGGGTTTGATGTTCTTCATTCAGCCCGAATTTGTAGCTCATAGATAGAGGCCGAATTGGCCTTGGATTAAAACATGAAAGTTGTAGGTAATGACATTTAGAGGTACCTACAAAATTTCAGGTCAATCGGAGTAGCGTAGCTTGAGAAAAGTCGAAATTACCCTTGCTGTCCTGGTTTTACCCGAATTTGGGAATTGCTTCTGTAATTGGTTGTTTTGGTCAGGAATGCTTCCGAATTGGTTGTTGAGGTCTTCTGATGAAATTTAGCCCTGTTTCTTAGCTTTCAGCCGGTTTTGGAATTTCTGGATTTGGACTCGGATAGCCTGATTTATGATGTTTCCGCTAGAATACGTTCTGTGAATCTGTTTTTCCGGTTCTGGTGTAGTTTCTTGCATTTTTGACCTGGTTACACTCGAAACTGGGTTGAGTGACCTTCTACAATATTGTAGCCCTTTATCTTAGCTTCGAAACGGTGGGTCTTGCACCTTCATCCGACAATCGTAACGCCTTTGGTACCATTACCGTCAAATGACGTCAAAACTGTTTTTCTGGTTTTGAACTTAACTTTCATTTCCGAACTTTTCCCTAGCTTGAATTGTACTCGTATTACTTGGAGCTTGCTGAATGGATATTGGATGAACTTGTTGTTGTGTGTGTACATTTGGGACTGGCTGAAGATATAATGAAGCCATGATGGCTGGGAAAGTAAGCAAATTTAGGGGAAGTGCTGTCCGAAGTTTTAAAGGGTTTGATTGTTTTGAGTTTGTGATCTAAGACTTGGATTTGAGCAAGGCAATGATATATGATGGATGGTTTCTGAGCCATGGAGGTGAGTGACCTCAAACTATTTCTGAAGTTATTTATGAACCGTTTCCTGCATTATTTACTTTTGAACTGTTTCCAAAGTTACTTTTGTACCATTTTCTTGCATTACTTACCTTTAAACTGTTTCCAAGGTTACTTTTGAACTGTTTTCTTGCATATCATGCGTGCTTGCATATGAGTGTTCCTTATTTGCTATATTTTCTTGACTTCATGACTTGTATTATTGATTGATAACGTGTTAAGTGTTTTGAATGATTTCCAAAACGAGCTTTCTAGGCGAGTGTGTACTTTATAGCACTCGACCTAAATAACTGTGCAATTTTCAAGGATTTAATTATTGAAATGCTAGTTGCGCATGATGTAAGCCTTTTGGGCTGAACTGGCCATTGCCCCTTGTTACCGGTCGTCTCGAGCCAGAAACGGTCTCGGTCGGGCGATTAGGGACTTGGGTGAATGTTTGGTATACTCGAGTATTACCTTTGTAGGTTGGTGGAGGTTGGTGGAGTCTGGTGAATGAAATGAATGACCAAATGAGCGAGGCATTTATTTATAAAAGAAACGAAAATGCATTTTTCAAAAGTTTGAAGGAAGGAGGAAATGTCAGGAGAACGAACGTATCTTTTCATGAATGTTACTATCGCTTTCCATTGTAAATGTTTCATGAATTATTGATACTCCATATTTACTGTTTTGCAAATGTTGTAGTTGTTTCTGGACTTATCATTTGATTTATGACATCATTGATATATGACATCATTGAAATGAACTATTGTGAAACCGATTTGATTACTGATTTTTCTGGTTACTCGCTGAGCTTTTAGCTCACCCCAAAACTATTTTATTCCCCTCCACAGGGCTTGTGGCGAAGGAAGGCTTGTTGTGATTTTATTGTTATGGAATTCCTCTTGTATAAGAATTGGGATCATGGATCAGAGTGGCACAGTGGAAGCGTGGACGCTTTGCTTTTGATATGAAAATGTTGGAACATTTGAGTTATATTTGAGATTTATCTTTTATTTATTTGAGAACTGTAGTGAACGACTGAGTCCCGGCGAGAGCTAGGCAGGCGGTCCGCCGAACCCTGGGGTACGCCCTAGGGGGAGGTGGGGCCGTCACACTTTTTCGTATGCATGCATGCAAATTTACGTTGCATTCTTACCCCCCAAGTTTCCTTCTGTTTCACTATGGCCCAAAAATTGGAGAATTTGATTGATTGGGTCCCATAAAAAATGTTATTTTTCGATTGGCATGTTTTAATGTAGTTCTTGGGCAGATTTTTATTGGATCTTAAGATGAATTTTGGAGTTCAATAGTTTTTTGAGAAATTTGATAGAATTATAATCTTGACTTGAATTTTAGTAGATTTTTGAGTGATTTTGTTGTCTAATTATGGCAAATAGGTTTTTCTTTTATTTTCTGTGAATTTTATCATTTTGGTTTGCTATATTTTCCCTTAAGCCTTTAATTTTACTTTGTTACATTTTAGCCCCCTAATATTTGTAAGAATAGTGATTTGACCCCTAAGACTTCCTCATTTTTCTTAATTGGGTCCTTGTTTGTTTTAATTTGATGAATAGGGGTGGCTTGCTTTATTTGAATGTTTTGAGTAATTCAATTTCATGTTCATTTTCATCTTTTGTGATTATTTGTTAATTAAAGTGATGCCTTGACCTTTCCTTTGTTTTTGAAGGGTAAATAAGTAATTTCACTCCATTAGGGCATCCACTCAAGGGAGGTACACCCTAACCCTTATTTCTCACTTTATTTCTCCTACGTGCTCCTACGTGCTATGTGTGAATATGCATGCTTTAATTCGTTTTTAATGTTTGATCTCTTGTTTTGCTTTCTTTTTATTTCGCTTTCTTTAATTGGCAAGTTATTTGAGGGCATTTGAACCCCAATTTGTAATAGCTAGGTTTTGGCCCCTCTCTTGAAGACATGTCTTAGTTAGTCAATGTAATAGTTAGGATTTACCTTTATAAGTCCTTTCCCCCTTTAGATTGTAGTAGGGCTCCCCTCAAATGTAATAGTTAGGGTTTTTATTTGCTTTATATTTGTCTTGTGTGTTTTTGCATGCTTATGTGTTATGTGTTACTTGCTTTCTTAGGGCCTTGCATCTAGATACCATGCTTATGTGTTATGTGCTATATGTGATTTATGTGTTTATTTGCTTTATTATGCTTTATGTGATTTATTTGATTGCGATGAATATGTGACATCACCACAACTAGTCCAACGCTAGTCGTAGTCCATTTCTCGAATCCACACTAGTCCAATGCTAGTTGTGGCTCTTTGTTCCGATTTTTCACTAGTTTAATGCTAGTGAGAATGTGTAGACATGGGTTAGTCCAACGCTAGACCCTTAGGGACCTCTTACTATAGATCATGTTTGTATGACTACATTACATTCTCATGCATATTTTCACTTTTTAGGGTCTTTTATCATTTTTTGTATGACATCCCTCCTTATACGTATATCCCTTCTCCCATATTTTCCCTTATACATATATTACTTACCCCTTTGTATGAAACATGACATTAGACTTGCATGTCATCTAAGCATTAGACCTAGGGTAGTACATTTGCTTGATTAGACTAGGAAAAACCTCTTGGGTATGGGATATGGACGAGTTTGGCTCTTTAGCCTTAGCACGCTCGTATTCCCTCTATTAAAAGGAACATTGGAGTCACAAACATTAGTTCCCCGCACCCGACATGATGCATTCCTTTAGGCCACGTATATTTGTATAATTACTCTTATTTTCCTTTTCTTTCTTTCGAGTCTCACGACTTGCATTATTCGTGACTTCTTCGAAGAGTCTTTATTGGGCGTCACAATTAATGTGATTGGTACCAAGTAAGATTTGAAGATACATTTTGACCCTCTGATATCCTCCTGGGTCTAGGGTTTGCATTCATATAGAACATCCAAATGTGATAAATCTTTAGGTTAAAATAAGAAAATCTTTGACTAAATCGCGCAACTAGCCTTGGCTAGGTTGAAAGGGTGCCTTGGATTCTTATCCTTGCCTTCCCTTTCTTCAAATGTGACTCCCGAATCCTTTTCTCTGATTTTCGTAGACTTGGAGTCGTTTAAAAAGGGTTTTTTACTTTTTTCTTTAAAAATTCATTTTTTTAGGTGACTTGGTACACCTTAACTCGATACCAAGTGGCAACTCCATTTTCATTCAAAAAACCCTTTTTAAACTATATTTTTGGGTCAAATCGTCGCATTTTCAAGTCCCATTTAGACCCGTGTTTTTCCACTTTTTTTAAAATAAAAAATTTTCCAATCAAAAGCCATTTTTCTAAACTCGTCTTTTATTTTTCTTATTATAAAAAAATGGGGCGCGACAGCTGGCGACTCCACTGGGGACTTAGAGAGTCCGAGCAAATTTGATTTAGTCAATCTTTTTCTTCTTTTAACATTTTCATATATCGCATTTGGATGTTTAGGGTTGCATTTTTCCTTTTTAGGATTTTTGCATTTCACGCCTATCAACTCACTCCCTCGCCCATTTGTGTACGATTAATGTGATGGATGGATGGTTTATGTGAATCTCGCGCTTTGCATTGCACTTAGGTGGAGGGATATTACCCTAGAGCCTCGCATTGGTTCTCGATCCCTCCCCTCCAAAAAGGAGCACTAGCATACCTGCATACGCTTTATTATTTATCCCACCTTTATTTTTCTTTTAGTGGCTTGTCATGCCACTCCACCCTATTAGGATTAGGAGACCCACTTGGACGTGTGATCGCGACACGACGTGTGCGTAGCATGATCCGAGGGGTCACTCAATCTTCCACTTTAAGTTTTGGGTTGATAGCCTTTAGCTTTTAGTCGAAGGTTGAGGATTTTTGATAGATTCACCCAGACATGTAGCCGTGACACGACGTGTGCGTAGCAATGTCTGCAGAATCGCTCGAGCCACCGACAAAGAACCTTGGGATTGATGACCCTTGGTTTCCAAGTCTGAAGGCTCGGGGACCTAAAATCTATCAAGTCTAGATGCATTAGTGAGCCATTACCTCATGCATCCATGGTAGTTTACCTAGGGTAGAGTCTGCCTTACCCTATTGGGGACACTATTCACGAGGGGAGGGATCCAACCTCTCTATTCCTTTTATTTCTTTATATCTTTGTATTATTTTGATGCAAATGTGTTATGTGTATTTATCTGATTGAACTAACTCTTTTTGATTTTGTCTCCATTGCATTCATAAGCCCTAGATAATTAGAGTCCTGGCATGATAGTCTCTAGGAGCCTACCCTATTTGATGTGACACGTTTAAATTCAATGTTTCGCATTTGCAGCATGAATACATTTCATTTTAGGCTCACCCCGGCATACTAAAAGGGGGTTCCCTTTAGGTCATGTTTCCTTTGTGTACTACATATTTACGCGCTTTGATAAACTGGCATCATGCATAAACCCTAGAAAGGGAATGCCATTTAGGGGATCCCGTGTTAGGAATAAACCACCTCGTGTCTCGGATACTTAATCCAAGGAGACTTGCACGTTTATATTTTGTACCATCCGAAGGGGTAGTGCACGAGGTAAGGTAGGATCCGATCATTTTCAAGAGCGTTCTTTGGAATATGGGCGTCTAATAATCACTTTTGGCCATTTTATCAAAATTGGTAAAAATCCCTTGCTTAAAGGACATTAATTTGAAGAAATTCACAAATAATTCCTCACTATTGAGACGATAAATAAATTGAGGCCAAAATTTGATTTTAGAAGGTTCGTAGACTAATGCATCGCAATAAATTTTTGAAACTACCAGTGGATAGACTGACTTTCAAATAAGTTCAATCCATTGGACCATTTTATTCATCAATTTCATCCAGTCCATTTTATCAATTTGTTCATTTTTAGGGCAACCTAGTTGATTTTGAATTCATTTGATTAGTTTACTCATTTTTAGGGCAATCTAGTCGATTTTGAATAGATCACCAATTCATTTGATTAGTTCACCCATTCTTAGGGCAATCTTATCGATTTTGAATAAATCATCAATTTCGTCCGATCCATTTGATCAGTTTACCTATTTTTAGGGCAATTCAGTCAATTTTGAATAAATCATCATTTCACTCGATCTATTTGATCAATTGATTTCATTCAATTCATTTGATTAGTTTAATTCATTTTTAGGGTGATCCATTCAATTTTGAATAAATAATCAAATTTCCTTCAATGCATTTGACCATTTTACCCTTTTTAAGGTAATCTAGTCGATTTGAATAAATCATCAATTTCATCCTATCCATTTGACCTGATTTTCCTCTCTTAGGGTTTCGGTCTAGGGTTCACTGAATGACCTAGTCTAAACATTGCAATCCTGTCAAAAGTAGGCTCTTTCTCACAAGCAATCCATTCGGACTTTGTCCTCATTTTTTAGGACAAAGGTCTCTTCTCACTCCAATTGGCCAAATTTTTCAAATTATTTTTTTCGCTCGATCAGTTGATTAGATTCATCAGGTATTGTATGGTGCCTACCCTAGAGGATTACATCATGTTAGGCCTACCCTTGGCACAAAAAGGGTCCTCCAATAGGACATGCATCTGAATTACTTTAATTTTTACTAACTCCTGTCTTTTTCTTTTCTTTTTGACAACAGTCAATCAAGAAGGGCATTCTAATAAGGGTTTTCCTACATTCTCAGGTAGTAATTACAAATATAGCTACCCGAAGAAGCCCCATTATCACCCGATCACGTAGCCGACCTTCAAGAGATAGTGTAAACATGAGTACCCATCCAGAATCATCTGATAGGCCCGCAACCACATCACCGACTGACTTGGCAAATCTGGGAGCTCAGCTGAACGAAGTTCTCAACCGATTTAATGAGCTAAGCATTGAAATGATGGTCCAACGGCGCGTAATCGATCAATTGGTAGCTAGTGGTGCTAGCGGTGAACAACATGAGCCCTTACCCCCTGGCCAATCTGAACCTCAACCAATACTCTTACCTTATACTCAAGCTCCTGTTACTTCACATGTCATAAATCCACCTGAAGAAGCCTTTACCTATCCCACTCATGGCCCACCACCTGCTTATGCACCTAACGTCCAAATTAGCCCCTCTCATGCCCAAATTCTCCAAAATTATCCGCCAATTACTATGAGCATGCCATTAGATCCACAAGGACCTCATTATTACTCCACCGCTGAGCCATTCACCTTAGATACCGCCGCTCAAGGGAAAGCTGAAGCTGGGGAGTCATCCGCACCAGTGCACAAGAGTTTACTAAAGAGATTAGATCGGTTTGAGGAGTTTATAAGGAAAAGCCAAGGTGTGAGCAAGCAAGGAGGTCTAGGCTACAACGAACTATGCCTGTTTCCGGATATGCAATTGCCGATGGGTTTCAAAGCACCCAAATTTACCAAGTACGATGGAACGGGAAATCCCAAGACTCATCTTCGAATGTTTGCGAACAAGCTAGGGAGACCAATAGACGATAAGAATCTGCCTGTACGCTTGTTTCCCGAGAGTCTAGAAGGCGATGTGTTAGATTGGTATTCCAATTTGAAACCTGAAAATATGAGATCTTGGATGGATTTATCAACTGCTTTTGTGAGGCAGTATGAATACAATTGCGAGCTCGCTCCAACGAGGACCACATTGGAGGGGACTAAGAGGAAACCATCGGAGGACCATAAGACATATGCGAAGAGATGGAGGAAATTGACCGCCAAGGTGGAGCCTCCTATGACTGAAAAAGAGATTGTTCGCACGTTCATCAAAGCTCATGACCCACCTTACTTTGAGGAAATTTTTCGAATGACTGGGTGTTCCTTTGCCGAGATTGTCAATAAATTGGAAGAATATGATGAGTTTATGAGGGCAGGAAAGATTGTTAACCTATCGGCTCTGAAATCGCAATTGGAAGCGATGCAAAGTCAAGGCAGCAATAGCAAGAAATCCCCGCTCAATAAGAGAGAAGAGGAAGCTTCATTTGTCTCGAGCCGAGGCCCTGCTTTCCGACCTAGATACCAACAAAACCCCACCTACTCACCCCATTACCCGTACCAATCACATATTTGACCTGTTTATCATACCATCATTAACCACCCTCGACCTCGACCAAATTACCCAAACACACCCACTACACCATTTCATATTTCTCCACCTAACTTTCAAACTAGACCTCGCCCTCCTTATCACCCAAGACTGTGACGCCCCGAAAAAAAATGAGTTTGAGAACCCGGAAATTTTCTAATTTTCTAGGGTTTATTTTTTTTAACGCCCGCCTTTTCTACATTTTCTTGATTAGAAAAATTCCCCAGATAAATTTTATGAGCAAAAATAGTTTTAAAATGATTTTTCTAGTATCGGTTAGTTTTTGAGAAATTACAAGCGTATTTTGGACGTGGGACCCGCAAGTGCGGTAAATGCATTATATTTTTGACAACTTGTTGGAATTTTGTATTAAATGATATTATTTTACAATGTGTTAAGATATTTGTATTGGAGAGACAAAAAGATAAGATTAAAACCCTAAAGGACCATTTGTCGCAAAACCATTGGACCTTGACTTTTGACCAAGACTTTTTTGATCTTTATCTTGGAAAAATTGGACAAACTTTCTTCATTTCTTTCATGCTCTTGGCCGAACCTCTTAGAGTAAAGGAGAGAAAAAATTCCTTCATCTTGTTACTTCAATTCTTGTCCAAATCTTGAGTTTCAACCGATTAAATTGTAACCCACTCCATAAAACTTGCTAGCTAAGGAAGATTGAAGCTCTTGGTGGAGTTGTTTTGGAAGAAAAACCCCTAAGTCATCACCTTTCTTAATATTTGAAGGTATCATGTCTAGTCATCCTTCCTTTGTTCTTGATTATGTTAAATTAGTGACTTGTGATGGCTAAAGAGATGGTTTGATGGATTATATCTTGAGTTGTGGTGGACTTGATGAAGTTTTATAATTTTTGGGGATTTTTCTGTTTTAATATGAACATGGTTGTGTGGTTATATATGATGATTGGAAATGATATTTAATGACTCTAGGAGGTGGAAAAAGTGATTAATTGCAACCAATTTCTGTTTTGGACCAAAAATTGAAAAGTGGGGGTTTTGTGATGAACATTCTGTCCGAATTTTTAGGTCCTAGATAGAGGCCGAATTGGCCTTTGTTTAAAACATGAAAGTTGTAGGGAATGACATTTTAGAGGTGCCTACAAAATTTCAGGTCAATCGGAGTATCGTAGAGTGAGAAAAGTCGAAATTACTATTGCTGTTCTGGTTTACCTGAAATTGGGATTTGCGACTGTAATTGGTTATTTTGGCTGGAATTGCTTCCGAATTGGACGTTGAGGCCTTCTGATGTAATTTAGCCCTGTTTCTTAGATTTCAGCTGGTTTTGGAATTTCTGGATTTGGACTTGGAGAGCCTGAGTTATGATGTTTCCGTTAGAATGCGTTCTGTGAATCTGTTTTTGTGATTCTGGTGTAGTATCTTGCATTTTTGACCTGGTTACACTCGAAACTGGGTTGAGTGACCTTCTTCAATATTGTATCCCTATCTCTTAGCTTCGAAACGGTGTATCTTGTACCTTCATCCGACAATCGTAGTGCCTTTGGTACCATTACCGCAAAATGACATTAAAACTGTTTTTCTGGTTTTGAGCTTAACTTTCATTTCCAAACTTTTCCCTAGTTTGACTTGTACTAGTACTACTTGGAGTTTGCTGAATGGCTATTGGATGAACTTGTTGTTGTGTGTGTACCTTTGGGTTGGAATGAGGAAATCATGAAGCCATGACGGCTGGAAAAGTAAGCAAATTTAGGGAAGTGCTGTCCGAACTTTTAAAGGATTTGTTTGCATTGAGTTTGTGATCTAAGACTTGGGTTTAAGCAAGGCAATGATACATGATGGATGATTTCTGAGCCATTGAGGTGAGTGACCTCAAACTATTTCTAAAGTTATTTATGAACCGTTTTCTTTGCATTATTTACCTTTAAACTATTTCCAATGTTACTTTTGAACTGTTTTCTTGCATATCATGCGTGCTTGCATATGAGTGTTCCTTGTTTGCTATATCACTTGATTTATTGGCTTGTTATTATTGATTGATAATATGTTAAGTGCTTTCAATGATTGTTAAAACGAGTTTTCTAGGCGAGGGTGTACTTTATCGCACTCGACCTAAATAAATATGAAATTTTCAATGATTAATGATTAAATGCTAGTTGCGCATGAATGTAAGCCGTCTGGCTGAATTGGGCCCTGCCATTCGTTACCGATCGACTCGAGCCAGAAGCGGACCCGGTCGGGCGATATGGTGACCCTGGGTGAATTTGGTATACTCGAGTATTACCTTGTAGTCCGGCTACGTCTGGATGGGTGGAGTCCGGCTACGTCCGGATGGGTGGAGACCGGCCAACGTCCGGAAAAAAAAAGATGAACGAATAAAAAGATGAACGAGGGATTATTTATAAAAAAATGAACGTATCCTTTTCATGAATGTTACTCTCGCTTTCCATTGTACATGTTTCTTGAATTATTGATACTCCATATTTAATGTTTTGTAAATGCTGTAATCGTTTCTGGACTTATCATTTGATCTATGACATCATTGAAAAGAAATATTGTTAAACCGATTTGATTACTGATTTTCTGGTTACTCGCTGAGCTTCTAGCTCACCCCAAAAATATTTTATTCCCCTCCACAGGGCTCAAGGCGAAGGCAGGACTTGTTGTGCTTATTCACGTGAATGGATGGCCTATATCTTGTACAGTTTTGGATTTGGAATCATTTGATGTATAGTTGGGAATTAGTTTCCGCTGCATTTGTGACATGTAATTATTGGAGACTTGGATGTATATTTGTGGACCATGTGATGTATATTTGAGGTTTATTCTTGTAATTCATTTGAGGACTTTAGTGAACGACTGAATCCCGGCGAGAGCCGGGCAGGCGGCCCGCCGAACCCTCTGGTTCGCCTTAGGGGGAGGTGGGGTCGTCACAAAGACCCACTTTACCCGTCAACCAGAACAACAACTATCAACAAACCACTGGCTCCCAAGACCCGGCCCGATATAGAACTTTTACCAATCTGGGTCGGCCCCTTGATCAACTATATGAGCAGCTCAAGGCCATGGGAAAAATTGGTACAATACCTTCTAAAGTCTATACTAAAGGAGTTCCCCCTGGTTATAATCCTCAATCTTTTTGTGCCTATCATTCTAGAGCTCCTGGACATTCTACTGCCAATTGTTGGGTACTTAAACATAAAATCCAAGACATGATTGAGGTCGGAAACATAATTTTGAGAGGGAGAGAAGAACAAGGACCAAGTGTTAGCAAAAACACTTTTCCTACGCACAAAGATACTGTAGGGACTATTACCACTGATGAAGAGTTTGAAAAGTTTGTCAAATACACTGTGAGGGAGAATGGAGTAATCCAGAAGCCTTTTGTACTCGAAAAAGCTATCTAAAATTGGATTGCAAATCACATTCCCTCCCGAAGGGAATTTTGGTAAATCTAGGGGATTGCCTTTGATTATGAATTAGGGGAGAAATCATTTGCATTGTTCATCTTTTGCATTTTCGTTTTGTAAATAGTTTTAACTCAAATGTCCTTTCAATACAAATCTTATGATAAATAGCGTGTCTTTTGTTAAATAACGTATTATGACGTTTTGTCCTTCCTTTGAAATTTAAAATATACAGTTTTATATATACTATATTACTTACCCATTCTTTTCAGATGGCCGAGAATAAAGTCCTCTGACCCTTTGGATATCACTGTTCTGAAATTTAATATTTCATGAATGTGAATTTGGATTTCAAAATGAGGGGAATAGCGAAGAGACATCAGAGAATGTTGTCGCGCCCCATTTTTTGATAAATAAATAAAATGGTTTTAAAAAATGTATTTTTTGATTCAATTTGTGGTTGGAAAATGAATTTTGATTTAAAAGAAAAGTGGGCCTCAATGGGGTTTTGAGAATGCGACGATTTGACCCAAAAATTATAGTTTAAAAAGGGTTTTTTGAAATAAAAAAAATCGGAGTCGCCACTTGGTAATGAGTTAAGGTGTACCAAGTCACCTAAAAAATGAATTTCTAAAGAAAAATAGGAAAAAGTAGTAAGAAACCCCTTTTAAACGACTCCTAGTCCACGTAAACCAACGAAAAAGGTTCGGGAGTCACATTTGACGAAGGGGAAGGCAAGGATACAAATCCAAGGCACCCCTTCGACCTAGCCAAGGCTAGTTGCGTGATTTAATCAAAGATTTTCTTGTTTTAACCAAAGAATTTATTACATTTGGATGCACTACATGAATGCAAACCCTAGACCTAGGGGTATTGGGGAAATTTCTCTTCAAAGGTTGAGTGGTGCCAATCACATTAATTGTGAAGTCCAATAACGACCCTTTGAAGAAGTCACGAATAATGCGAGTGGGATGCAAATGAATGGAATGCATGCATGCAATGTGAGGATATGTGAAGTGAGAAAAATAATAAAAATAATAGGATGTAAGTGGAGGTGTGCAAATGTATTTACAAGTGTTTGTGTGCAAGTGAAGGGATAAAAAGGTGCATGTGTGCAAATGAGACAAAAGTGAAAGTGTGCAAGTGAAAGGATAAAAGGTGTACGTGTGCAAATGGGAGGAAAAGTGAAAGTGTAATGATAGAGTGGACTTAGAAATGCATGAGCCTAGGGAATTCATGCATATTGGGTACGGGGAGACCTAAATCGTGACTCAATTTGCCCTTTTATAGAGGGAATACAAGCGTGCTAAGGCTTAGAAAAAGCCACACTCGTCTATATCCCATATTTAAGGGGACTCTCAAGCAAATGAATCCTATAACTAGCATGAAATGCAAAAATCCTAAAATGGAGGGAAAAGGGGTTCGAGGGGCATGCAAAATGATAAAACTAAAAAGAATGCATGACATGTAATGAACATGCAAACATGTACTAACGAGGGGAAATCCCTAAGGGTCTAGCGTTGGACTAGCCCATTCTATGAATTCCGACTAGCGTTGGACTAGTGGAAACGCACATTCATCCATCACATTCATTCAAGCTATGGAAAGCGAGTAGACATGCCAAACACTTATAAACACATAGCACATAACATTTAGCATGCTCGACTAGATGCAAGGCCCTAACAAAGCAAATTAACACTTAACACGTAGGCATGCAACCAAGCTAATGAACCTATTGCATTCACTAACTAAAACAAAAGGGGAAGGGGAAAATGGACCAAATTGCTCGCCAAAGCCCTATCTATTACAAGCCAAGAGGTGTACACATACCCCATAAAGAATAACTTAAATAAAAAGCAAAAGTAAATGAAATAAATGAAAGTAATGAAAATAAAACTAGGAAAGCGAAATAGACATGCAAATTTCACTTAGCACATTAGTCCACATAGGAGAGAAACAAAAGGGGTAAAAGAGATTATACCTCCCCGTTGGTGATACTAAGGAAGTAAACAAACTCAACTTGGCTAGAATCACCCAAGAAAAGACTAGCTTAGGCTAAAATCACCAAAAACAAAAGATTAATGCACCAATTTAGTGATAAGATATAAACTAAACAATTTGGATCCACCAAAACATCAAACTTTCCCTCAATTGCAACTCAATGAAGTCAAAACTACTTAAAGACCAAGGCAAAGGCATGATCATCCAATCCCCAAGCATAACATCTACTAAAGACCCAAAAGCAAGCACTACTCAATCATTTGAACCTAATTGAAACATTTAAAAACTCAAAGGTCCCCAAGTAAAAAAATAAAGTCCAAGCAAACATTATATCTCAAGAATCCAAGAGTGAATGAAGGTCCATGAATGGTTTAAACTTGCATTTCTAGGACCCAATAACGACCACTAATCAATCACAATCAACGTCAAAATGAATCATCAAAGAGCTTCAAAGGTTCCCAAAATAATAAAGATCAATTAATGATTCAAATGCAAACACCTTAGGACCTAATTGCAAGAACATGGAATGTAATTGGGCCATAATGCATTGCTGCAAAAATCTCAGGGACCTAATTGATTAGTTTTCTCAATTTTGGGTCATAGTAGAACAAGGGGAGACTTGGGGGGTTGGAATGCAATTTTCTGGAAGTTTTCCATGCATGCAACGAAAACAGAAAAAATTCTTAACTTCTGCAAATTTCTGCCGCAAGCTCATGCCAGAAAATGCACCAACCGTGCGTATTTCATACCAGAAAAAAAAAACATAAACACTACAAACAAAGCCCAAGCTTCTATCATTACTCTATAACCAACATTGACATGAATTTTATGCATGCAAAACAGAATTCGAATCAAGTCTTCTGCCAAACAGAATTCGGCAACTAGGAAATCTTCTACAATAAACTCTGCTGCAAAAATGCAGCTCCAAGAAACTTTTGGCCAGCAAGATTCAATTCCAGCTCAAGTATATCTAGACACAAACACTCAAAACCAATCCAAGCTTCATAACAACCATTTTATCGTTCAAACCAACCAAAACATAGAAGAAAAATCATGCAAATGCCATGAAGGAACTTTCTGCAATAACAACTTCGCAGCTTCAGGAAAATTCTTTCCTTCCACAACCATTCTCATGCAATTTCCTCATGCACTTAGACATATTCATGCAAACAAACCAATAAAAAGACATGATTGAATTGTCATCTAGACAAGATATCAGAGCTTGGAACCGAAAAAGAAGAAAACAAAAAGACAAGGCCGTGAGTTTCTGGGTTCAGCAAGCTAAAAAAACGTTTTCCAGCAAGTACTTGAGCATGATTCAAATGTCTTTTAAACTCAAACCCACAAACTCAGCACCAAGCTAAAGACAAAACAACGGGAAAAACAAATGCAACTCATAGATAAACAAACAAGTCTCAAAAATTAAACAAACCACAAACTTCAGCAACTCAAAGGAGACAACAATCTGTTCACATATTTGCCACATGACTGAGAGTGACTTTGAGCTCCTATAAACTCTAATGCACTAATCTAGAGATGACCAAATACCAGTCTTAGTATGTTCCAACACAAAGACCTGGGATGAAGATGAGAGGGAAGATTCAACAAGGATCCTAACATAAATGCGACAAGGCCATGAAACAGATTCGTTCAACAAGATTTTTTTTATCCCATTATCAAACGTGCATATTGATGAATTAAACTCCAAGCAGACAACCAAAACACACATGATACAAGCTATAGAAAAAACAAGTTTTCATGCCCTTGGATGTGTTCACAGTATCATGGCTAAACGACAGACAAGAACCCGGACTTTGAACCAAACTTTCAAACTTGTTGCAGCCAAACTTTCAAGCGGACATCAAGGACTCTAAAGACCCAAGCTACGCAAAAAGGGACAAAAGATACAGCCTTTAATTGGAGAAAGCTATGACCTTTCTATTAAATGGCAAAACCAGAATCACATAGTCACTACTTCAGCAGCCGAAAGGAAGGAAAACTACAAAAGAATATCACTGAATATGGTTGTAACAAGCGAAACTTTCTGTCTTGTTCATGTCATTTTTAATTTTTCGCTTTGTCAAACATGCGAGAACAACCATAAACATCCAACAAAGACCTAATGAAATCATTATGTACTGACTGAGAACATCAAAATCATGGGCATGGCAAAACTACAACGCCGTCATTAAACAGATAGAGGAAAAAAAGTAATATACCTGACCAGCAAAAATGGAACAGATTTTCAGCGGAAAAGATTTGCCTTTTAATGATGATGGACACCGAAAATGGATGCACCAGTTTTTCCTTCACTCTCTACTTCTCCTTTCTTTCTCCCGTCACTTTTCTGGTTTCCCCCCAAGCTTGAAGCTTTCTCCTTCCTTTGCCCCGATGAACTTCACTTTTCAGTTTTTCTTTCTCGCCGCCGCCCAACTATCCTTTCTTGCTGTTGTTATTTTCCTTATGCTCGACCGCCGCAACCCTGTCCCTTCCTTTCTCTCCTCTCTCTCGGTCGCTATTTTCTTTTCTTTTTCTTTTGTTTTGCAGCCGTCCACTCTCTAAAGCTCTCACTTTCTCGCTTCTCAGTTTTGCTTAGCCGTCAGCTCCTTCCAATCCCCTTCGTTTCAGCCGTGCTACCACCTCTTTAGCTGCGGTTCTTCTCACAACTCCACAGCCGTCCCTTTTTCCAGCTCTCCCCGTAATCTTTCTCTTTTCTCAGCCTGTTTTTTTTTCGTCCGTTCCTCAGTCCCCAACCCAGTTCTCTCTCGGATTTTTTGTTCCCTTTTTTTTCTTTTCACTCTTTGTTTTCGACCCCCTCTTCCCTCTTGCGGCTCCCCTTTCTCTTGGCTTTTATATGAGCAAACCCCAACCCTAAAACTCCAGCAACTTTCCCTGTATTTGCAGCTAAGGAGCCGCTCGATGACCCCTTTGCAAGCTGCGGCAAAATGCAGCTTGCATGCCGCGAGCATTTTTTTTTTTTTTAAAACAACTTGATGATTACAGAAATGATAAAATAAAAATATAAAATATAAATAATAATAATAACAAAATTACACAAACCAGGTAATAATAATAATAACAAAACAAAAATAATTTTAAACAAAAAAACTAAACAAAAATGGCCATTTTTAATTTTTAATTTTTATTTTTCATCATTTTCTTTTTTCTCAAAATAACTTAATAAAAATAACTAAAGTGCCCAAAGATTGAATTTAAAGAAATAAACATATTTTTGTGAACAAATTTTCCTTTTTTTCTTTTTTTCCATTTTTCCAAGCCAACTAAAGCCTATTTTTTTTTTTGAATTTTTCTTCTTTTTCCTCTTTTTCTTTAATTTTCTTTTATTTTTCAAGAAAACATTGAATTTAAATAAGAAAGAAAACGACTAAAGCATATTTTTTGAATGTTTTTCCTTTTCTTTTTGAGAAATTCCATCCTAACAGCTTAAAAATAAAATAATAACATGAAAACTAAAAAGACTAAAAAACTAAAAATGAATAAACCAAACATGACAAAAACAATAACTAAGAAATAAAGAGTAAATGAACTTGAGCTAAAATTTGGTGTCTACAAATGTTTCAAAGGGACACAAATGGTATAAAGAGAAACACAAGCTGAAGTGGGATCACGATTTCAGTGGACACTTGATAAGAAGCATCTGAATGCCATTTGTCATTGTCAGTGCTATCAAAAGAGAATGGCCCAAAGAAATAAAGCATTGAGGTAGCTTTTGTCGGTATGAGATAAAGCGAACAGAAGAGTTCACCGCGAATGGGCAAGGTTCTTTTATTATCAAGAAGGTATTGCATGGCAGAGTACTAGTTCTCGCAAAAGTGGAGTGGACAAATTTTCCCTCAACCGATCAATTCGGATATGTGTGTAAGAAATTCTTCATCTGATAAATGAAAGTTTCCTTTCAAGGGTTAATGCAAAAAACGGAATGAAAGTCAGGCCTTCTTCCTTTCCCATTGAGACATTTTATCCTTAGTCATCCCTTTTGAGCCTTCAGAATAAATTACTTCATTTGGCAACCCCTGAAGATCACAAACCCCACACTGGGGCAAATGTAGTTTTGAGAAAGAAAAGAAAAACCCCATACTGGGGCAAATTCAATATTTGAAAGAAAGCCGAAAGAAAAGGAAATGAATAAAAGAAAATCTCAGTTAAAAAATAAACTGGGGCAAATTGTGAATATTTCAAAAGATGAATGGAATGACAGAAGAAAGGAAGGAAAATGAAAGGACAAAGAATCTCAGTTAAAAATAGACTGGGGCAAGTTTTGGTTTAACCCTAAAATAGGGATGGTGCAATAATGCGATCTCAGGTCATTTAAATCACTTTCAGAAATCTGCCTTCAAGCCTTAACCTTTTCTTAACATCTCACCAGACCCCATTACAAAAACCAAAAGTCCTGGCTTCCGTTCTTGGCATCACCTCTTTTAAGCAAATTTTCTAAATCACATGGCAAATGATGTCAATACGCCTTCACTCATTTTGTAAGGGAAGGGGTTGTCGCAACTGATGCCATTATTTCTTAAAACACATTTTTTGAGTTGATTAAGGCTATTGGCAAGATTTGTTCATCAGGTGAAAATCCGAAAAGGGCACCTTTGAAAAGAAAAGGAAAAAAGAGAAGAAGCAAAGAAAAGAAAGAAAAGAAAAGCAAAAAGAATGAAAAATGAAAAAAAAAAAACAAAAGTGGGAGTAGCCTTAGTGAAAACCTGAAAGGGCGCTAAGGTAGAGTTTCATGAGGAAAAGTGAGGTTGGAATTAGAAAACTGGTGATTCGGTTCATTTGAGATTCCTCCTCGCATTGTGGTTTTTCTGTGGCCAACATCGAACTCCGGGCGGATGATATCTAAAGGGTCAAGCGTGGCATTTTGTTTGAAGTCGGAATACTTTGGTTTCTCAAGCGTAAATTACTGAATTTATAGATTCATTTTTTCAAAATTAATTTTCTTTCAATAAAAATAAATGATTGTTTTCATGTTACAGAAATTTTCATCATTTGTTGTGTAAATAGAATATTCTTTCATGAGTTTCATGGTCTTATTTATCTCTTTGGGTTCATCAGATGGCAATCCCCCTGATTTATTGAAAATCCCTGGATACCAAGGGCCTTATTAGCATTGGAAGTCAATGGAGTTTGATCAAATCATAGAGCAAAGTTGAGTTTTCGAAATATCAAGGGGAAAACATCAAAGTACTCATATTTACACATTTCTTAAAGGAGGAATTGATCGGATGGTGGTGGCATTATTTGTTTATTTCTTTTACAGGTCCATGCTCGTTTCAAATAACGAAACTGGGGCAAGTTTTGAACTGTGAGATGTCGTCCAAGAATTGAATATTCATGATTTGAGTTGAGAAAAGGGACTGAATCAAAGTTTTGAGGAAAAGTAATAATACCATAAAGCAGATCGAAAGATCGGTGACACAATAATTGTGTGATGCCCCGAAAAGTATGAGTGTGAGAAACCGAAAATTTTTATATATTTTCTCGACATTATTTTGTTTTCTTGTCTATAAGTTTGTTTTCTTCAATATATTAATTTTCTATACATTTTTATAAGGAAATATAGTTTTCAAATCATTTTCTTGATCCAAGTTAGTCCACGTTAATTTTGAAGTGTATTATGAACGTGGGACCCGCTAGTGCGGTAAATGCGATTTTTTTTTTTCAACTAGTTGGTGAACCATGAAGTTAATTGCAAAGATTAAAAGTTATTGGGGCCATAGTGTGAGACTTAGCAAAGTAAGATATTAGTAACCTTGAAGCTTCTAAGGTCTTCCTAAGCTTAAATTTGATTGGTGGAGGAAAAGTGACCTTTGACCCAAGTGAAGACTAAGTCATCTTAAAGCCATCTTGGAGCTTCATTCTTCTCCATTTTTTTTAGCTTATTGGCTGAACACAAGAGAGAGAGTGAGCAAGAGAGAAACTTCATTTGTTCTTCAATTTCTTGCCCAATCTTGAATTCTAACCAGAATTTTTGCAAAACCCTCCATCAAAGTTGTTTACTAAGGTAGATTAAAAGATTGAGTGGAGTGATTTTGAAGGGCAAGCTCCAAGCTACTACCTTTCTTGTGGTTTTAAGGTATTTTGCCTAGAACATCCTCTTTACTTCAATTCATTGCTTATTAGTGGTTTTTAGTTGTTTTAGATGTTGTTTTGTGGAAGATTAGCACTTGAATGCATGAATTCTAGATTAGGGTTCCAAACAGGCCTGTTCTGTCCGAATTTTTTTGAGCATGCTAGAGGCCGAATTAGCCTTAGGTTAAAACATGAAAGCTGTAGAGAATAATATTTTATAGTTTCCTGTAAAATTTCAGCTCAATCTGAGCTCAGTAGCTTGTGAAAAGTCGGAAATACCCAGACTGGTCTAGGTAGAAGTTCAGCAAACAGGGTTGTCATTTCACCCAATCGGACTGTGAATTTTCACCATGCTCCTTACCGAATTAGATTTTGGCCAAAACATGAAAGTTGTAGCCAAGGGTATAAACTAGTGGCCTACAAAATTTCAGCTTGGTCCGACCACTGTAGCATGTGAAATGACCGAAATACCATTGACTGCCCATGAAACCTGTTTCGCGCCCAGAATTCTGTTTTCGTGTAGTTTTTCCATTTTGGATCCTGAAAATACATGATTTGGCCTTGGGTTAAAACATAAAAGTTGTAGGGAATGATATTTTAGATATGCCTACAAAATTTCAGGTCAATCGGAGCAACGTAGCTTGTGAAAAGACTGAATTACCCCTGCTGCCCTGTTTCTACCCGAATTTGATAATTGCATCTGTAATTGGTTGTTTTGGCTGGAATTGCTTCGGAATTGGTTGTTAAGGTCTTCTGATGATTTGTAGCCCTGTTTCTTAGCTTTCAGCTGGTTTTGGAATTTCTGGATTTGGACTTGTAGAGCCTGAGTTATGATGTTTCCGCTAGAATGCGTTTTGGTGAATCTGTTTTACGTTTTTGATGTGGTATCTTGCATTTTTGACCTGTTTGCACTCAAAACTGGATTGAGTGACCTTCTGTGATATTGTAGCCCTATCGCTTAGTTTCGAAACGGTGTATCTTGAACCTTCATCCGACAATCGTAGCGCCTTTGGTACCATTACCGCAAAAGGATGTCAAAAGTTATTTTTCTGGTTTTGAGCTTAACTTTCATTTCCGGACTTTTCCCTAGCTTGACTTGTACTAGTACTACTTGGAGCTTGCTGAATGGCTATTGGATGAACTTGTTGTTGTGTGTGTACCTTTGGGACTGGCTGAGGAAATAATGAAGCCATGATGGCTAGAAAAGTTAGCAAATTCAGGGGAAATGCTGTCCGAACTTTGAAGGGACTTGTTTGCATTGAGTTTGTGATCTAAGACTTGGATTTGAGCAAGACAATGATATATGATGGTTGGTTCCTGAGCCGTGGAGGTGAGTGACCCTAAACTATTTCTAAAGTACTTGTGAAATGTTTCTTGCATTATTTACTCGATTGCATCTCATGCGTGCTTGCATGTGAATTCATGATATGATTTTGGCTTCAATGAGTTCTTGGGGAGTCTTGTGCTGGACACCAACGTCTCCACCTCTGTTTACTTGGAGCAAATGGCTCCGGAGCTCAAAAAGGGGCTCCCTCTCAATGTTAATGTTAATGTTAAATGATCTATTGGAGCGTTGGGTGTTCAAGTGCAATGATTTCACCGGCTCATGAGAGCAATAAACGTACATTTGATCTCTGAATCATGACATCATCGAAATGATCGAAATGCATTATTGTGCAATATATTTGATTTCTGATTTTACTGGTTACTCGCTGAGCTTCTAGCTCACCCCAAAACTATTTTATTCCCCTCCACAGGGCTCGTGGTGAAGGAAGGCTTGTAGTACTTGTGCACGTGTTTGGATGGCCTATATCTTGTACAATTTGGATGTTGGAATCATTTTATGTATAGTTGGGAATTGTTTCCGCTTCGCTTTTGTTATGTAATTTTTGGAGAATTTGATGTATATTGGAGATTTACATTGTAATATCTGAGATTTATCTTGAAATTCATTTGAGGACTGTAGTGTTTGAGTGAGTCCCG
The DNA here is from genome assembly GCF_036785885.1 of Coffea arabica. Classification (NCBI taxonomy): domain Eukaryota; kingdom Viridiplantae; phylum Streptophyta; class Magnoliopsida; order Gentianales; family Rubiaceae; genus Coffea; species Coffea arabica. The sequence continues at coordinate 20,128,556 of NC_092326.1, forward strand.
GCGAGAGCTGGGCAGGCGACCCGCCGAACCCTGGGGAACGCCCTAGGGGGTGGTGGGGCCATCACAAATTGAAATTGGGGCAAATCATTTTTTTTGAAAAGATTCTCCCGAACATCAAAAAAAATCAAAAAAAAAATCAAATCAAATCAAATCAAAAGTTAAATCAAGTTTAAATTTTTGTTTCTTGGAAAATTAAATTAAATTTCTTTTTTCTGGCGAAATTTTAACATCCGCCACGCACCCTCCTATCCCCATCTTGACAATCACATTTAATTTTTGATTAAATGAACGGCAGGACTGGGTTTTATCCCGCTGACCAATAAATGTTGGGACCGGGTTTCATCCCGCCAACCTCGGCAGGACCGAGTTTTATCCCACTGACCAATGAATGTTGGGACCGGGTTTTATCCCGCTAAGGGTTTCATCCCGCCAATCTCGTCAGGACCGGGTTTTATCCCGCTGACCAATGAATGTTGGGACCGGGTTTCATCCTGCCAACTTCGGCAGGACCGGGTTTTATCCCGCTGACCAATGAATGTTGGGACCGGATTTTATCTAGCTGACCAATGAATGTTGGGACCGGGATTCATCCCGCCAACCTCGGCAGGACCAGGTTTTATCCCGATGACCGTTTATACCTTGGCAGGACCGGGTTTTATCCCGCTAACCGCTTATATCACGTTGGGATCAGGTTTCATCCCGCCAACCTCGGCAGGACCGGGTTTTATCCCGCTGACCGTTCATACCTCGTTGGGCTCGGGTTTAATCCCACAGACCAATCATCAAGGCAGACTCGGGTTTAATCCCACTGACCGATTCTCGAGACAGACTCGGGTTTAATCCCACCGACCAATCATCAAGGCAAGCTCGGGTTTAATCCCACTGACCGATTCTCGAGACAGACTCGGGTTTAATCCCACTGACCAATTCATCACACTGGGGCAAATCTTTGGATAATTTTTCGAGCAAGTTTTATGCAGTTTTTTCACACATACCAGCATTTTATTTATCATTGTCACTAGCCGTTGGGTCAGTCCCACTAGTGAGCCTTTCATTTTGCACTGCCACTAGTCATGGGTCAGTCCCACTAGTGTGCATTTCGATGGTTTTAAATTTTGTTCGGGCCAATCCCATGATTTAAATTTTGTTCGGGCCAGTCCCATGATTTTAAATTCTGTTCGGGTCGGTCCCATGATTTTAAATTTTTGGTTCGGGTCAGTCCCGATTTTAATTTTCTATTCGGGTCAGTCTGTGACGGCCCCACCTCCCCCTAGGCGAACCAGAGGGTTCGGCGGGTCGCCTGCCCAACTCTCGCCGGGACTCAGTCGTTCACTACATTCTTCAAATAAATTACAATATAAATCTCAAATATACATCCAAGTCTCCAATAATTACATGTCATAAGCGAAGCGGAAACAATTCCCAACTATACATAAAATGATTCCAAATCCAAATTGTACAAAATATAGGTCATCCATTCACGTGAATAAGTACTACAAGTCCTTCCTTCGCCTTGAGCCCTGTGGAGGGGAAAAAATATTTTTGGGGTGAGCTAAAAGCTCAGCGAGTAACCAGAAAAATCAGTAATCAAATCAGTTTCACAATAGTTCATTTCAATGATGTCATAAATCAAATGATAAGTCCAGAAACAACTACAACATTTGCAAAACAGTAAATATGGAGTATCAATAATTCAAGAAACATTTACAATGGAAAGCGATAGTAACATTCATGAAAAAGATACGTTCGTTCTCCTGACATTTCCTCCTTCCTTCAAACTTTTGAAAAATGCATTTTCGTTTCTTTTATAAATAAATGCCTCGCTCATTTGGTCATTCATTTCATTCACCAGACTCCACCAACCTCCACCAACCTACAAAGGTAATACTCGAGTATACCAAACGTTCACCCAAGTCCCTAATCGCCCGACCGAGACCGTTTCTGGCTCGAGACGACCGGTAACAAGGGGCAATGGCCAGTTCAGCCCAAAAGGCTTACATCATGCGCAACTAGCATTTCAATAATTAAATCCTTGAAAATTGCACAGTTATTTAGGTCGAGTGCGATAAGGTACACACTCGCCTAGAAAGCTCGTTTTGGAAATCATTCAAAACACTTAACAAGTTATCAATCAATAATACAAGTCATGACGTCAAGAAAATATAGCAAATAAGGAACACTCATATGCAAGCACGCATGATATGCAAGAAAACAGTTCAAAAGTAACTTTAGAAACAGTTTAAAGGTAAATAATGCAGGAAACGGTTCATAAATAACTTCAGAAATAGTTTGAGGTCACTCACTTCCATGGCTCAGAAATCATCCATCATATAACATTGCCTTGCTCAAATCCAAGTCTTAGATCACAAACTCAAAACAATCAAACCCTTTAAAACTTCGGACAGCACTTCCCCTAAATTTGCTTACTTTCCCAGCCATCATGGCTTCATTATATCTTCAGCCAGTCCCAAAGGTACACACACAACAACAAGTTCATCCAATAGCCATTCAGCAAGCTCCTAGTAATACGAGTACAATTCAAGCTAGGGAAAAGTTCGGAAATGAAAGTTAAGCTCAAAACCAGAAAAACAGGTTTTGACGTCATTTTGCGGTAATGGTACCAAAGGCACTACAATTATCGGATGAAGGTGTAAGACCCACCATATCGAAGCTAAGAGATAGGGCTACAATATTGCAGAAGGTCACTCAACCCAGTTTCGAGTGTAACCAGGTCAAAAACACAAGAAACTACACCAGAATCACAAAAACAGCTTCACATAACGTATTCTAGCGGAAACATCATAACTCAGGCTCTCCAAGTCCAAATCCAGAAATTCCAAAACCAAATGATAGCTAAGAAACAGGGCTAAATTTCATCAGAAGGCCTCAACAACTAATTCGGAAGCAATCCTGACCAAAACAACCAAATACAGGCGCAATTCTTACATTCGCGTAAAACCAGAACAGCAATAGTAATTTCGACTTTTCTCAAGCTACGCTACTCCGATTGACCTGAAATTTTGTAGGCACCTCTAAAATGTCATTACCTACAACTTTCATGTTTTAAGTCAAAGCCAATTCGGCCTCTAACTAGGAGCTAAAAATTCGGACAGAATGCTCCCTCAAGAACCCTAATTTTCTGAAATTTCTTCCAAAACAGAAATTGATTGCAATTGACCACTTTTTCCACCTCATAGAGTCCTTAAACATCATTTCCAATCATCATATATCACCACACAACCATGCTTATATTAAAACAGAAAAATCCCCAAAAATAATAAAACTTCATCACTTCAACCACAAATCAAGAAATAATCCATAATATTGCATCTCATACCACCACCAATCATGAATTGAACATCATTAGAGGAAGGAGAGGGGTCCTTCACAACTCACCTTAGCAATAGAAGAGAGAGAATAACTAGGCACCTTAACCTTCCAAATAACTCCACCAAACAACTCACAAACACTAATCGAAGAAGTTTTATGGAACAAATGCAAGATTAAACGGTTGATTTGAGAGATTGAGCAAGATTGGAGACCAAAATTGTGGAGAGTTTTCTTCCTTTCTTTGAGCAAGAAAGTCGGCCAAGAGAGCTTGTGTGACGCCCCGAAAAAAAAAGAGAGTTTGAGAACCCGTAAAAACCCTAATCTTTTCCGAGGGTTTTATTTCCTTTAATAGCATGTTTTCTGCATTTCCTGGCTTAGGAAATTTTCCTGAGGAATTTTTATGAGTAATTATAGTTTTTAGATGATTTTTCTAGTATTGGAGAATTTTTAGAAAATTAAGAGTGTATAATGGACGTGGGACCCACTAGTGCGAAAAGTTCAGAAAAATTCGGCCAATTAGGTTAAATTCCGGATACTGTGTAAAATTTATCGGGTGTTAAGGGATAAGTAGAGTGTGTGAAATGATTGATGTGAGAGAGAAAAGAAAGGATAGGAATGCATTAATGAAGTGCCACGTGTCACTTGGTGATTGGATTTAACTTATGGAACACTATTCATGTTTTTGACTTTTGACCCATTTGATTAAATATCTTGAAAATTCACAAAAAATCACCATTTCTTCACCTTGGATGGCCGGCCCTCTTAACTCAAGAAGGAAGAAAGCTTCTTCAATTTTCAAGCTCCCAATTAGCTCAAATCAACCAAAACAATTGCCTAAATTAGATTCTACTCCATAAAATCCTTTCATTTGGTACTAGTTAGTGTTGTGTGACAGCCCCACCTTCCCCTAAGGCGAACCAAAGAGGTTAGCGGACTGCCTGCCCAGCTCTCGCCAGGACTAACGGTGCAGTATAGAGCGATCTTTCACATTCCGGAACTTATAGCGCGCAAATAAGGCAAAAGGGCAAAATAACCCAAAATAAAAGAAAATGAAATCTGGAGTCGGCCATGAATAGTAACCGACTCGTCCGAACCCAACCAAACATCGAATTACATATACCACATAACATTTAGCCTTTACAAACCAAAATGACGTTTAAAAGTGATACAAAAGTCACTACATATATGGTTTGCCAAAACAAAAGTGAAAACGGCCCTAATGATACATTTAGGGTCTTTTATATACAATACAAAAGAGTCATTCATCTAGTTCATTCGGCAACCATTTATCAAAATTCATTCCAAAAGAGTCATATTCCTGTAAGGAAAACAAAAGGAACGGGGTGAGCTAATTGCCCAGTGAGAATACAACTCAAGCAACCAAGTTCATGGATACATCAAGCTTAATAGTCCAATTTACCAAAATAAATAAAGACACACATTAATAATGAGGATAAAAGGATACGGGTGGCTCTCAAGAGCCCTTTTCCTCGTTTGAATTCTTGATCAGGTCTCATTGACTCTCCGTCAATGTCTGAAAGGTAACCAACCGTAGACTCCTCTTAACTTCCATTCCCTTCCTCCTAACATTCCTCAACCGGGCCCGAAATCCAAACACTTACATTGTGGTATTACTCGAGTAAACCGGAATCAAGAGTCTCTCATACTACAAGATTCCCTATGATGTTGCCCCAAGGCACATTAATTGGCACGACCACACTTGGATCAATCAACATTCAACATCTCAAGTACAAAGATCAAAGCCATGTAATAGCACATAAGTGAGTAGTACACTCACCAAGCTAGCACAATGTGGTTTCAAACACTTTAGTCAAAAGAACGTTGTGCACCACCGTCACGCCCTAAAAACATGCAAACAAATACAATGAGACTCGATAACGAGTCATAAACCAAGGCCAAACATGACCCCAATAAGGTTCCATAAACATTTACAAACAATAGAGGAAACCAGAAATTTCGGAAATGTAACTAGCATTGGCCCGGAAAAATACAGTTTTGACGTCATTTTGCGGTAATGGCACAACTCTCACTACAATTATCGGATGGGGGTGTAAGACCCACCATTTCGAAGCCAAGAAACAGAGCTACAACAATGTAGAAGGTCACTCAATCCAGTTCCTAACACAACTAGGTCAAATATGCAAAATACTATACCAGAATTCCCAAAACAGGTTTGCAAATCACACAAAACTGTAATTACTATAACTCAGTCTATACAAGTCCAAATGCCGAAATTCCAAAGGCATAAGTTAGCTAAGACATCCAGCTACATTTCATCAGAAGACACCAACTCCAAAATCCAAACCAATTCCAGTCAAAATGGCCAATTACTATCGCAGTTTTCGCATTCTGATCAAAGCAGAACAGCTACAGTAATTTCGTCATATCTCACTCTACACTAATCCAAATGATCTGAAATTTTGTAGGCACCTTTAAAATGTCATTCCCTACAACTTTCATGTTTTGAGCTAAGGCCAATTTGGCCTCTATCTAGTACCTAAAAATTCGGACAGAATGTACCCTTAAGAACCCTAGATTTTCCAATTTTCTTCCAAAACAGAAATTGGTTGCAATTAATCACTTTTCCCACCTCCTTAAGTCATTATAGATCATTTCCATACATCATAGAGAGCCACACCATCATGCTTGAATTAAAACAGAAAATTCCCCAAAAATAATAAAAAGTCATCAATTCAACCACAAATCAAGAATTAATCCATAAACTTGCATCTTCTACTTCCACTAAGCATGATTTGAGCATCAATTAAAGAAGGAGGGTGGTTCTTCACAACTTACCTTTAAAACAAGAGAGAAAGAGCTATGGGTCACCTTAACCTTCCAAATAACTTCACACAACAACTCACCACCACTACTTGAAGGTGTTTTATGGAGAAAAATCAAGGTTGGATGGTTGGTTTTGATGATTGAAGCAAGATTGAAGCCAAAACTTGAAGAGGTTTTCTTTCTTCCTTTGAGAGAGAGGGCCGGCACTTGAGAGGAGAAAATGGTGCAATTTTTGGTTAATTTTGTGATTTATTTGGTCAATGGTAAGACATGGAATAGTAGTCTTAAAGGTAACCCAATCAAATGGTGACACTTGTCACCCAATTTAATGCAAGTCTATCACTTTGTTCCCTCTCACATCAATCCAAATAGCTTCCTCTAATTATCTCTTAACACCCGATAAAATAATTCCAGTATCCAAAACTTAATCTAGTTGGCCGAATTTTTCCGGACTTTTCGCACTAGTGGGTCCCACGTCCGGTATCTGCTCTTAATTTCTCAAAATCTATTCGATACTAGAAAAATCATCTAAAAATTATATCTGCTCCTTAAATTTATCTAGAAAAATTTTTGAATCACGAAAATGCAGAAAACAAGTCATGAAAAATAATAAAACTTAGAAAACGAAAATTACGGGTTCTCACACTCTCTCCCCCTTAAAAGAATTTCGTCCTCGAAATTTCTCACCATGGTTCACAAATAGCTCAGGGTATTGTTTTTTCCACCTCCCAGGTAGCCTTTTCTATCCCATGATTTTTTCTTCGCGAACACTATTCTCTCTCCTACCCAAACCCTGCGATCCTTACAAACCATACCAAGACTCGAACGATGATTTTCCCCAAAGGATTACTACTTTCAGGTAGGCGTGATATCTATTTCGTCCATCAGAATTGGGACTGACAAATGGATGAGTAACACCGGGATCTACTAATGTTTCCGCAGAAATACCGTAATCGTACCTTCCTCAATCTCAGGAGAATCGGGGACCTGTTGTGGCTCCAGTGAATACACTCGAGCTGCTACCTTAGGTTTCGTTCCATTCCCCTTATCCGGTCCCGTGTTGGTCTTTGACATAGTTTGAGCTCCCCTTCCTTCTTGCGTCATAAGTAGGCAGGTAGCAAGCTTGTGGTCTGCGCTTCCACAACGCAGACATTTGCCTCCTTTCTTCCAGCAATTGTCTTCAGAATGATTCGACTTTCCGCAATACCCGCAAGGTCCGCGTGCTGCAGAAGCCGAGCCTCCTCTCTGGCCTCTCCCCAACTGGCTGCCTCGTGACGGGCTCTCTCGTGACACTCCCGGTACCCTTTCTTCCCCAATTCCTCGCCCAAACTTGGAAGGGGTACTCTCATTCCCCTGCCCCGAATTATTTCCAGGAAATCCTCGCTTTTTCGCCTGGAAATTTCTTACTTGCAATCTGGCATTCTCTACCCGTTGGGCCTTCTCAACGGCCTCGCTAAAAGCATTGATTTGAGCCACTGCGAGGTCCTTCTGAATCTCCACGTTTAGGCCCTGGATAAAACGCCTAACTCGCCGTTGCTCCGTCACAATCAACTCAGGCGCAAATTTGGACAGGCGGGTGAACTGGCTCTCGTATTCCGCCACCGATTGAGCTCCTTGGCGGAGTCGGATGAACTCATCTTCCTTCCTTTCCTGAACCAGAGGAGGGAAGAATTTCGCGTTAAACTCCCTCATAAAATTTACCCAAGTCCTGGGCGTTTGTTCCCTCTCCCATTTTTGCCGAATGACATTCCACCAGGAGCGGGCCGCCTCTTCTAGCTGGAAAACGGCAAAAGTCACCTGCCGTTCTTCGGTATAGTGCAGGGCGGCAAAAATATCGACCATCTTTTCGAGCCACCTTTCGGCAACATCCGGATCAGGTCCCCCGATGAACTTGGGTGGGGCAAACTTTTGAAACCGTTCCAGAGCTCTGTCTTCGCTCTCAACATGATTGCCAGGGTTTCCAGGGTTTCCAGGATTAGGGTTTGGATTCTGGCCTTGTTGCTGCACCACTTGTGCCAACAGGTTTGTCATTTGCTGCATAGCGGCAGCTATCTGTACATTAGGGTCAACTCTCGGTTCAGGATGGGGTCCAGAGGAGGTTTCTCCAGTACCCCGGTCTGGCGTAGGTTGTCTATTCCCGCGCCCACGGCCCCGTCCACTACGTGTGCCGTCCATACAATCTAAGTCGATCTAGGTCACAAAATAAATATACTGTTAATGGGCAATGGGCACCTAACCCCTCCTTTTCGCAGTCCGAAACAGGAACAAGTAAACAAGAACAAATAACTACTCCACTCCCTCGTCGTGCATTTAAACACATAACACATATACAGAGAACACATAACAGTATCAACATGTATACAGGACAGTCAGTCAAGTACATATAAAGTCATCCATAGAATCGTAATTTCTAGTTCGCCCCATTCTTTCTAACCTAGACTCTCGTCTCTTTCGTATCCGGGCGCAAGAATCCCATTTAAGATAATTCACAACTCGAGCCGGCCGATCCCAAGCGTAAATCATCCATATTATAGATTCCTACCCGACATACATATCTATCTTCCTCAAGTTGCATAATAAAGATTTTTACACTTATAACATGCCCCATTCATAACTTACGCTCAAACGAGCACTTAGACATCTCCATGAAATCAGGACCATAACACCACTTGGCCCTAGGCTCACTCCGCGCAGAGACCACGCGAAGTGGCTCTGATACCACCTGTGACAGCCCCACCTTCCCCTAAGGCGAACCAAAGAGGTTAGCGGACTGCCTGCCCACCTCTCGCCAGGACTAACGGTGCAGTATAGAGCGATCTTTCACATTCCGGAACTTATAGCGCGCGCAAATAAGGCAAAAGGGCAAAATAACCCAAAATAAAAGAAAATGAAATCTGGAGTCGGCCATGAATAGTAACCGACTCGTCCGAACCCAACCAAACATCGAATTACATATACCACATAACATTTAGCCTTTACAAACCAAAATGACGTTTAAAAGTGATACAAAAGTCACTACATATATGGTTTGCCAAAACAAAAGTGAAAACGGCCCTAATGATACATTTAGGGTCCCATTTTATATACAATACAAAAGAGTCATTCATCTAGTTCATTCGGCAACCATTTATCAAAATTCATTCCAAAAGAGTCATATTCCTGTAAGGAAAACAAAAGGAACGGGGTGAGCTAATTGCCCAGTGAGAATACAACTCAAGCAACCAAGTTCATGGATACATCAAGCTTAATAGTCCAATTTACCAAAATAAATAAAGACACACATTAATAATGAGGATAAAAGGATACGGGTGGCTCTCAAGAGCCCTTTTCCTCGTTTGAATTCTTGATCAGGTCTCATTGACTCTCCGTCAATGTCTGAAAGGTAACCAACCGTAGACTCCTCTTAACTTCCATTCCCTTCCTCCTAACATTCCTCAACCGGGCCCGAAATCCAAACACTTACATTGTGGTATTACTCGAGTAAACCGGAATCAAGAGTCTCTCATACTACAAGATTCCCTATGATGTTGCCCCAAGGCACATTAATTGGCACGACCAAGCCCTCGCCGGCTCGATTCAATCAATAACCAATGGGGTTGAGCTCATGGATAATATTTGAAGTCATGTATTTCATTTCATATAACATTTCATATAACTTTCCAATAACATGCGAAACAATAAGTGAAAGTGATAAAGTACACTCTCACTTGGATCAATCAACATTCAACATCTCAAGTACAAAGATCAAAGCCATGTAATAGCACATAAGTGAGTAGTACACTCACCAAGCTAGCACAATGTGGTTTCAAACACTTTAGTCAAAAGAACGTTGTGCACCACCGTCACGCCCTAAAAACATGCAAACAAATACAATGAGACTCGATAACGAGTCATAAACCAAGGCCAAACATGACCCCAACAAGGTTCCATAAACATTTACAAACAATAGAGGAAACCAGAAATTTCGGAAATGTAACTAGCATTGGCCCGGAAAAATACAGTTTTGACGTCATTTTGCGGTAATGGCACAACTCTCACTACAATTATCGGATGGGGGTGTAAGACCCACCATTTCGAAGCCAAGAAACAGAGCTACAACAATGTAGAAGGTCACTCAATCCAGTTCCTAATACAACTAGGTCAAATATGCAAAATACTATACCAGAATTCCCAAAACAGGTTTGCAAATCACACAAAACTGTAATTACTATAACTCAGTCTATACAAGTCCAAATGCCGAAATTCCAAAGGCATAAGTTAGCTAAGACATCCAGCTACATTTCATCAGAAGACACCAACTCCAAAATCCAAACCAATTCCAGTCAAAATGGCCAATTACTATCGCAGTTTTCGCATTCTGATCAAAGCAGAACAGCTACAGTAATTTCGTCATATCTCACTCTACACTAATCCAAATGATCTGAAATTTTGTAGGCACCTTTAAAATGTCATTCCCTACAACTTTCATGTTTTGAGCTAAGGCCAATTTGGCCTCTATCTAGTACCTAAAAATTCGGACAGAATGTACCCTTAAGAACCCTAGATTTTCCAATTTTCTTCCAAAACAGAAATTGGTTGCAATTAATCACTTTTCCCACCTCCTTAAGTCATTATAGATCATTTCCATACATCATAGAGAGCCACACCATCATGCTTGAATTAAAACAGAAAATTCCCCAAAAATAATAAAAAGTCATCAATTCAACCACAAATCAAGAATTAATCCATAAACTTGCATCTTCTACTTCCACTAAGCATGATTTGAGCATCAATTAAAGAAGGAGGGTGGTTCTTCACAACTTACCTTTAAAACAAGAGAGAAAGAGCTATGGGTCACCTTAACCTTCCAAATAACTTCACACAACAACTCACCACCACTACTTGAAGGTGTTTTATGGAGAAAAATCAAGGTTGGATGGTTGGTTTTGATGATTGAAGCAAGATTGAAGCCAAAACTTGAAGAGGTTTTCTTTCTTCCTTTGAGAGAGAGGGCCGGCACTTGAGAGGAGAAAATGGTGCAATTTTTGGTTAATTTTGTGATTTATTTGGTCAATGGTAAGACATGGAATAGTAGTCTTAAAGGTAACCCAATCAAATGGTGACACTTGTCACCCAATTTAATGCAAGTCTATCACTTTGTTCCCTCTCACATCAATCCAAATAGCTTCCTCTAATTATCTCTTAACACCCGATAAAATAATTCCAGTATCCAAAACTTAATCTAGTTGGCCGAATTTTTCCGGACTTTTCGCACTAGTGGGTCCCACGTCCGGTATCTGCTCTTAATTTCTCAAAATCTATTCGATACTAGAAAAATCATCTAAAAATTATATCTGCTCCTTAAATTTATCTAGAAAAATTTTTGAATCACGAAAATGCAGAAAACAAGTCATGAAAAATAATAAAACTTAGAAAACGAAAATTACGGGTTCTCACACTCTCTCCCCCTTAAAAGAATTTCGTCCTCGAAATTTCTCACCATGGTTCACAAATAGCTCAGGGTATTGTTTTTTCCACCTCCCAGGTAGCCTTTTCTATCCCATGATTTTTTCTTCGCGAACACTATTCTCTCTCCTACCCAAACCCTGCGATCCTTACAAACCATACCAAGACTCGAACGATGATTTTCCCCAAAGGATTACTACTTTCAGGTAGGCGTGATATCTATTTCGTCCATCAGAATTGGGACTGACAAATGGATGAGTAACACCGGGATCTACTAATGTTTCCGCAGAAATACCGTAATCGTACCTTCCTCAATCTCAGGAGAATCGGGGACCTGTTGTGGCTCCAGTGAATACACTCGAGCTGCTACCTTAGGTTTCGTTCCATTCCCCTTATCCGGTCCCGTGTTGGTCTTTGACATAGTTTGAGCTCCCCTTCCTTCTTGCGTCATAAGTAGGCAGGTAGCAAGCTTGTGGTCTGCGCTTCCACAACGCAGACATTTGCCTCCTTTCTTCCAGCAATTGTCTTCAGAATGATTCGACTTTCCGCAATACCCGCAAGGTCCGCGTGCTGCAGAAGCCGAGCCTCCTCTCTGGCCTCTCCCCAACTGGCTGCCTCGTGACGGGCTCTCTCGTGACACTCCCGGTACCCTTTCTTCCCCAATTCCTCGCCCAAACTTGGAAGGGGTACTCTCATTCCCCTGCCCCGAATTATTTCCAGGAAATCCTCGCTTTTTCGCCTGGAAATTTCTTACTTGCAATCTGGCATTCTCTACCCGTTGGGCCTTCTCAACGGCCTCGCTAAAAGCATTGATTTGAGCCACTGCGAGGTCCTTCTGAATCTCCACGTTTAGGCCCTGGATAAAACGCCTAACTCGCCGTTGCTCCGTCACAATCAACTCAGGCGCAAATTTGGACAGGCGGGTGAACTGGCTCTCGTATTCCGCCACCGATTGAGCTCCTTGGCGGAGTCGGATGAACTCATCTTCCTTCCTTTCCTGAACCAGAGGAGGGAAGAATTTCGCGTTAAACTCCCTCATAAAATTTACCCAAGTCCTGGGCGTTTGTTCCCTCTCCCATTTTTGCCGAATGACATTCCACCAGGAGCGGGCCGCCTCTTCTAGCTGGAAAACGGCAAAAGTCACCTGCCGTTCTTCGGTATAGTGCAGGGCGGCAAAAATATCGACCATCTTTTCGAGCCACCTTTCGGCAACATCCGGATCAGGTCCCCCGATGAACTTGGGTGGGGCAAACTTTTGAAACCGTTCCAGAGCTCTGTCTTCGCTCTCAACATGATTGCCAGGGTTTCCAGGGTTTCCAGGATTAGGGTTTGGATTCTGGCCTTGTTGCTGCACCACTTGTGCCAACAGGTTTGTCATTTGCTGCATAGCGGCAGCTATCTGTACATTAGGGTCAACTCTCGGTTCAGGATGGGGTCCAGAGGAGGTTTCTCCAGTACCCCGGTCTGGCGTAGGTTGTCTATTCCCGCGCCTACGGCCCCGTCCACTACGTGTGCCGTCCATACAATCTAAGTCGATCTAGGTCACAAAATAAATATACTGTTAATGGGCAATGGGCACCTAACCCCTCCTTTTCGCAGTCCGAAACAGGAACAAGTAAACAAGAACAAATAACTACTCCACTCCCTCGTCGTGCATTTAAACACATAACACATATACAGAGAACACATAACAGTATCAACATGTATACAGGACAGTCAGTCAAGTACATATAAAGTCATCCATAGAATCGTAATTTCTAGTTCGCCCCATTCTTTCTAACCTAGACTCTCGTCTCTTTCGTATCCGGGCGCAAGAATCCCATTTAAGATAATTCACAACTCGAGCCGGCCGATCCCAAGCGTAAATCATCCATATTATAGATTCCTACCCGACATACATATCTATCTTCCTCAAGTTGCATAATAAAGATTTTTACACTTATAACATGCCCCATTCATAACTTACGCTCAAACGAGCACTTAGACATCTCCATGAAATCAGGACCATAACACCACTTGGCCCTAGGCTCACTCCGCGCAGAGACCACGCGAAGTGGCTCTGATACCACCTGTGACAGCCCCACCTTCCCCTAAGGCGAACCAAAGAGGTTAGCGGACTGCCTGCCCACCTCTCGCCAGGACTAACGGTGCAGTATAGAGCGATCTTTCACATTCCGGAACTTATAGCGCGCGCAAATAAGGCAAAAGGGCAAAATAACCCAAAATAAAAGAAAATGAAATCTGGAGTCGGCCATGAATAGTAACCGACTCGTCCGAACCCAACCAAACATCGAATTACATATACCACATAACATTTAGCCTTTACAAACCAAAATGACGTTTAAAAGTGATACAAAAGTCACTACATATATGGTTTGCCAAAACAAAAGTGAAAACGGCCCTAATGATACATTTAGGGTCCCATTTTATATACAATACAAAAGAGTCATTCATCTAGTTCATTCGGCAACCATTTATCAAAATTCATTCCAAAAGAGTCATATTCCTGTAAGGAAAACAAAAGGAACGGGGTGAGCTAATTGCCCAGTGAGAATACAACTCAAGCAACCAAGTTCATGGATACATCAAGCTTAATAGTCCAATTTACCAAAATAAATAAAGACACACATTAATAATGAGGATAAAAGGATACGGGTGGCTCTCAAGAGCCCTTTTCCTCGTTTGAATTCTTGATCAGGTCTCATTGACTCTCCGTCAATGTCTGAAAGGTAACCAACCGTAGACTCCTCTCAACTTCCATTCCCTTCCTCCTAACATTCCTCAACCGGGCCCGAAATCCAAACACTTACATTGTGGTATTACTCGAGTAAACCGGAATCAAGAGTCTCTCATACTACAAGATTCTCTATGATGTTGCCCCAAGGCACATTAATTGGCACGACCAAGCCCTCGCCGGCTCGATTCAATCAATAACCAATGGGGTTGAGCTCATGGATAATATTTGAAGTCATGTATTTCATTTCATATAACATTTCATATAACTTTCCAATAACATGCGAAACAATAAGTGAAAGTGATAAAGTACACTCTCACTTGGATCAATCAACATTCAACATCTCAAGTACAAAGATCAAAGCCATGTAATAGCACATAAGTGAGTAGTACACTCACCAAGCTAGCACAATGTGGTTTCAAACACTTTAGTCAAAAGAACGTTGTGCACCACCGTCACGCCCTAAAAACATGCAAACAAATACAATGAGACTCGATAACGAGTCATAAACCAAGGCCAAACATGACCCCAACAAGGTTCCATAAACATTTACAAACAATAGAGGAAACCAGAAATTTCGGAAATGTAACTAGCATTGGCCCGGAAAAATACAGTTTTGACGTCATTTTGCGGTAATGGCACAACTCTCACTACAATTATCGGATGGGGGTGTAAGACCCACCATTTCGAAGCCAAGAAACAGAGCTACAACAATGTAGAAGGTCACTCAATCCAGTTCCTAATACAACTAGGTCAAATATGCAAAATACTATACCAGAATTCCCAAAACAGGTTTGCAAATCACACAAAACTGTAATTACTATAACTCAGTCTATACAAGTCCAAATGCCGAAATTCCAAAGGCATAAGTTAGCTAAGACATCCAGCTACATTTCATCAGAAGACACCAACTCCAAAATCCAAACCAATTCCAGTCAAAATGGCCAATTACTATCGCAGTTTTCGCATTCTGATCAAAGCAGAACAGCTACAGTAATTTCGTCATATCTCACTCTACACTAATCCAAATGATCTGAAATTTTGTAGGCACCTTTAAAATGTCATTCCCTACAACTTTCATGTTTTGAGCTAAGGCCAATTTGGCCTCTATCTAGTACCTAAAAATTCGGAGAGAATGTACCCTTAAGAACCCTAGATTTTCCAATTTTCTTCCAAAACAGAAATTGGTTGCAATTAATCACTTTTCCCACCTCCTTAAGTCATTATAGATCATTTACATACATCATAGAGAGCCACACCATCATGCTTGAATTAAAACAGAAAATTCCCCAAAAATAATAAAAAGTCATCAATTCAACCACAAATCAAGAATTAATCCATAAACTTGCATCTTCTACTTCCACTAAGCATGATTTGAGCATCAATTAAAGAAGGAGGGTGGTTCTTCACAACTTACCTTTAAAACAAGAGAGAAAGAGCTATGGGTCACCTTAACCTTCCAAATAACTTCACACAACAACTCACCACCACTACTTGAAGGTGTTTTATGGAGAAAAATCAAGGTTGGATGGTTGGTTTTGATGATTGAAGCAAGATTGAAGCCAAAACTTGAAGAGGTTTTCTTTCTTCCTTTGAGAGAGAGGGCCGGCACTTGAGAGGAGAAAATGGTGCAATTTTTGGTTAATTTTGTGATTTATTTGGTCAATGGTAAGACATGGAATAGTAGTCTTAAAGGTAACCCAATCAAATGGTGACACTTGTCACCCAATTTAATGCAAGTCTATCACTTTGTTCCCTCTCACATCAATCCAAATAGCTTCCTCTAATTATCTCTTAACACCCGATAAAATAATTCCAGTATCCAAAACTTAATCTAGTTGGCCGAATTTTTCCGGACTTTTCGCACTAGTGGGTCCCACGTCCGGTATCTGCTCTTAATTTCTCAAAATCTATTCGATACTAGAAAAATCATCTAAAAATTATATCTGCTCCTTAAATTTATCTAGAAAAATTTTTGAATCACGAAAATGCAGAAAACAAGTCATGAAAAATAATAAAACTTAGAAAACGAAAATTACGGGTTCTCACACTCTCTCCCCCTTAAAAGAATTTCGTCCTCGAAATTTCTCACCATGGTTCACAAATAGCTCAGGGTATTGTTTTTTCCACCTCCCAGGTAGCCTTTTCTATCCCATGATTTTTTCTTCGCGAACACTATTCTCTCTCCTACCCAAACCCTGCGATCCTTACAAACCATACCAAGACTCGAACGATGATTTTCCCCAAAGGATTACTACTTTCAGGTAGGCGTGATATCTATTTCGTCCATCAGAATTGGGACTGACAAATGGATGAGTAACACCGGGATCTACTAATGTTTCCGCAGAAATACCGTAATCGTACCTTCCTCAATCTCAGGAGAATCGGGGACCTGTTGTGGCTCCAGTGAATACACTCGAGCTGCTACCTTAGGTTTCGTTCCATTCCCCTTATCCGGTCCCGTGTTGGTCTTTGACATAGTTTGAGCTCCCCTTCCTTCTTGCGTCATAAGTAGGCAGGTAGCAAGCTTGTGGTCTGCGCTTCCACAACGCAGACATTTGCCTCCTTTCTTCCAGCAATTGTCTTCAGAATGATTCGACTTTCCGCAATACCCGCAAGGTCCGCGTGCTGCAGAAGCCGAGCCTCCTCTCTGGCCTCTCCCCAACTGGCTGCCTCGTGACGGGCTCTCTCGTGACACTCCCGGTACCCTTTTTTCCCCAATTCCTCGCCCAAACTTGGAAGGGGTACTCTCATTCCCCTGCCCCGAATTATTTCCAGGAAATCCTCGCTTTTTCGCCTGGAAATTTCTTACTTGCAATCTGGCATTCTCTACCCGTTGGGCCTTCTCAACGGCCTCGCTAAAAGCATTGATTTGAGCCACTGCGAGGTCCTTCTGAATCTCCACGTTTAGGCCCTGGATAAAACGCCTAACTCGCCGTTGCTCCGTCACAATCAACTCAGGCGCAAATTTGGACAGGCGGGTGAACTGGCTCTCGTATTCCGCCACCGATTGAGCTCCTTGGCGGAGTCGGATGAACTCATCTTCCTTCCTTTCCTGAACCAGAGGAGGGAAGAATTTCGCGTTAAACTCCCTCATAAAATTTACCCAAGTCCTGGGCGTTTGTTCCCTCTCCCATTTTTGGCGAATGACATTCCACCAGGAGCGGGCCGCCTCTTCTAGCTGGAAAACGGCAAAAGTCACCTGCCGTTCTTCGGTATAGTGCAGGGCGGCAAAAATATCGACCATCTTTTCGAGCCACCTTTCGGCAACATCCGGATCAGGTCCCCCGATGAACTTGGGTGGGGCAAACTTTTGAAACCGTTCCAGAGCTCTGTCTTCGCTCTCAACATGATTGCCAGGGTTTCCAGGGTTTCCAGGATTAGGGTTTGGATTCTGGCCTTGTTGCTGCACCACTTGTGCCAACAGGTTTGTCATTTGCTGCATAGCGGCAGCTATCTGTACATTAGGGTCAACTCTCGGTTCAGGATGGGGTCCAGAGGAGGTTTCTCCAGTACCCCGGTCTGGCGTAGGTTGTCTATTCCCGCGCCTACGGCCCCGTCCACTACGTGTGCCGTCCATACAATCTAAGTCGATCTAGGTCACAAAATAAATATACTGTTAATGGGCAATGGGCACCTAACCCCTCCTTTTCGCAGTCCGAAACAGGAACAAGTAAACAAGAACAAATAACTACTCCACTCCCTCGTCGTGCATTTAAACACATAACACATATACAGAGAACACATAACAGTATCAACATGTATACAGGACAGTCAGTCAAGTACATATAAAGTCATCCATAGAATCGTAATTTCTAGTTCGCCCCATTCTTTCTAACCTAGACTCTCGTCTCTTTCGTATCCGGGCGCAAGAATCCCATTTAAGATAATTCACAACTCGAGCCGGCCGATCCCAAGCGTAAATCATCCATATTATAGATTCCTACCCGACATACATATCTATCTTCCTCAAGTTGCATAATAAAGATTTTTACACTTATAACATGCCCCATTCATAACTTACGCTCAAACGAGCACTTAGACATCTCCATGAAATCAGGACCATAACACCACTTGGCCCTAGGCTCACTCCGCGCAGAGACCACGCGAAGTGGCTCTGATACCACCTGTGACAGCCCCACCTTCCCCTAAGGCGAACCAAAGAGGTTAGCGGACTGCCTGCCCACCTCTCGCCAGGACTAACGGTGCAGTATAGAGCGATCTTTCACATTCCGGAACTTATAGCGCGCGCAAATAAGGCAAAAGGGCAAAATAACCCAAAATAAAAGAAAATGAAATCTGGAGTCGGCCATGAATAGTAACCGACTCGTCCGAACCCAACCAAACATCGAATTACATATACCACATAACATTTAGCCTTTACAAACCAAAATGACGTTTAAAAGTGATACAAAAGTCACTACATATATGGTTTGCCAAAACAAAAGTGAAAACGGCCCTAATGATACATTTAGGGTCCCATTTTATATACAATACAAAAGAGTCATTCATCTAGTTCATTCGGCAACCATTTATCAAAATTCATTCCAAAAGAGTCATATTCCTGTAAGGAAAACAAAAGGAACGGGGTGAGCTAATTGCCCAGTGAGAATACAACTCAAGCAACCAAGTTCATGGATACATCAAGCTTAATAGTCCAATTTACCAAAATAAATAAAGACACACATTAATAATGAGGATAAAAGGATACGGGTGGCTCTCAAGAGCCCTTTTCCTCGTTTGAATTCTTGATCAGGTCTCATTGACTCTCCGTCAATGTCTGAAAGGTAACCAACCGTAGACTCCTCTCAACTTCCATTCCCTTCCTCCTAACATTCCTCAACCGGGCCCGAAATCCAAACACTTACATTGTGGTATTACTCGAGTAAACCGGAATCAAGAGTCTCTCATACTACAAGATTCTCTATGATGTTGCCCCAAGGCACATTAATTGGCACGACCAAGCCCTCGCCGGCTCGATTCAATCAATAACCAATGGGGTTGAGCTCATGGATAATATTTGAAGTCATGTATTTCATTTCATATAACATTTCATATAACTTTCCAATAACATGCGAAACAATAAGTGAAAGTGATAAAGTACACTCTCACTTGGATCAATCAACATTCAACATCTCAAGTACAAAGATCAAAGCCATGTAATAGCACATAAGTGAGTAGTACACTCACCAAGCTAGCACAATGTGGTTTCAAACACTTTAGTCAAAAGAACGTTGTGCACCACCGTCACGCCCTAAAAACATGCAAACAAATACAATGAGACTCGATAACGAGTCATAAACCAAGGCCAAACATGACCCCAACAAGGTTCCATAAACATTTACAAACAATAGAGGAAACCAGAAATTTCGGAAATGTAACTAGCATTGGCCCGGAAAAATACAGTTTTGACGTCATTTTGCGGTAATGGCACAACTCTCACTACAATTATCGGATGGGGGTGTAAGACCCACCATTTCGAAGCCAAGAAACAGAGCTACAACAATGTAGAAGGTCACTCAATCCAGTTCCTAATACAACTAGGTCAAATATGCAAAATACTATACCAGAATTCCCAAAACAGGTTTGCAAATCACACAAAACTGTAATTACTATAACTCAGTCTATACAAGTCCAAATGCCGAAATTCCAAAGGCATAAGTTAGCTAAGACATCCAGCTACATTTCATCAGAAGACACCAACTCCAAAATCCAAACCAATTCCAGTCAAAATGGCCAATTACTATCGCAGTTTTCGCATTCTGATCAAAGCAGAACAGCTACAGTAATTTCGTCATATCTCACTCTACACTAATCCAAATGATCTGAAATTTTGTAGGCACCTTTAAAATGTCATTCCCTACAACTTTCATGTTTTGAGCTAAGGCCAATTTGGCCTCTATATAGTACCTAAAAATTCGGAGAGAATGTACCCTTAAGAACCCTAGATTTTCCAATTTTCTTCCAAAACAGAAATTGGTTGCAATTAATCACTTTTCCCACCTCCTTAAGTCATTATACATCATAGAGAGCCACACCATCATGCTTGAATTAAAACAGAAAATTCCCCAAAAATAATAAAAAGTCATCAATTCAACCACAAATCAAGAATTAATCCATAAACTTGCATCTTCTACTTCCACTACGCATGATTTGAGCATCAATTAAAGAAGGAGGGTGGTTCTTCACAACTTACCTTTAAAACAAGAGAGAAAGAGCTATGGGTCACCTTAACCTTCCAAATAACTTCACACAACAACTCACCACCACTACTTGAAGGTGTTTTATGGAGAAAAATCAAGGTTGGATGGTTGGTTTTGATGATTGAAGCAAGATTGAAGCCAAAACTTGAAGAGGTTTTCTTTCTTCCTTTGAGAGAGAGGGCCGGCACTTGAGAGGAGAAAATGGTGCAATTTTTGGTTAATTTTGTGATTTATTTGGTCAATGGTAAGACATGGAATAGTAGTCTTAAAGGTAACCCAATCAAATGGTGACACTTGTCACCCAATTTAATGCAAGTCTATCACTTTGTTCCCTCTCACATCAATCCAAATAGCTTCCTCTAATTATCTCTTAACACCCGATAAAATAATTCCAGTATCCAAAACTTAATCTAGTTGGCCGAATTTTTCCGGACTTTTCGCACTAGTGGGTCCCACGTCCGGTATCTGCTCTTAATTTCTCAAAATCTATTCGATACTAGAAAAATCATCTAAAAATTATATCTGCTCCTTAAATTTATCTAGAAAAATTTTTGAATCACGAAAATGCAGAAAACAAGTCATGAAAAATAATAAAACTTAGAAAACGAAAATTACGGGTTCTCACACTCTCTCCCCCTTAAAAGAATTTCGTCCTCGAAATTTCTCACCATGGTTCACAAATAGCTCAGGGTATTGTTTTTTCCACCTCCCAGGTAGCCTTTTCTATCCCATGATTTTTTCTTCGCGAACACTATTCTCTCTCCTACCCAAACCCTGCGATCCTTACAAACCATACCAAGACTCGAACGATGATTTTCCCCAAAGGATTACTACTTTCAGGTAGGCGTGATATCTATTTCGTCCATCAGAATTGGGACTGACAAATGGATGAGTAACACCGGGATCTACTAATGTTTCCGCAGAAATACCGTAATCGTACCTTCCTCAATCTCAGGAGAATCGGGGACCTGTTGTGGCTCCAGTGAATACACTCGAGCTGCTACCTTAGGTTTCGTTCCATTCCCCTTATCCGGTCCCGTGTTGGTCTTTGACATAGTTTGAGCTCCCCTTCCTTCTTGCGTCATAAGTAGGCAGGTAGCAAGCTTGTGGTCTGCGCTTCCACAACGCAGACATTTGCCTCCTTTCTTCCAGCAATTGTCTTCAGAATGATTCGACTTTCCGCAATACCCGCAAGGTCCGCGTGCTGCAGAAGCCGAGCCTCCTCTCTGGCCTCTCCCCAACTGGCTGCCTCGTGACGGGCTCTCTCGTGACACTCCCGGTACCCTTTTTTCCCCAATTCCTCGCCCAAACTTGGAAGGGGTACTCTCATTCCCCTGCCCCGAATTATTTCCAGGAAATCCTCGCTTTTTCGCCTGGAAATTTCTTACTTGCAATCTGGCATTCTCTACCCGTTGGGCCTTCTCAACGGCCTCGCTAAAAGCATTGATTTGAGCCACTGCGAGGTCCTTCTGAATCTCCACGTTTAGGCCCTGGATAAAACGCCTAACTCGCCGTTGCTCCGTCACAATCAACTCAGGCGCAAATTTGGACAGGCGGGTGAACTGGCTCTCGTATTCCGCCACCGATTGAGCTCCTTGGCGGAGTCGGATGAACTCATCTTCCTTCCTTTCCTGAACCAGAGGAGGGAAGAATTTCGCGTTAAACTCCCTCATAAAATTTACCCAAGTCCTGGGCGTTTGTTCCCTCTCCCATTTTTGGCGAATGACATTCCACCAGGAGCGGGCCGCCTCTTCTAGCTGGAAAACGGCAAAAGTCACCTGCCGTTCTTCGGTATAGTGCAGGGCGGCAAAAATATCGACCATCTTTTCGAGCCACCTTTCGGCAACATCCGGATCAGGTCCCCCGATGAACTTGGGTGGGGCAAACTTTTGAAACCGTTCCAGAGCTCTGTCTTCGCTCTCAACATGATTGCCAGGGTTTCCAGGGTTTCCAGGATTAGGGTTTGGATTCTGGCCTTGTTGCTGCACCACTTGTGCCAACAGGTTTGTCATTTGCTGCATAGCGGCAGCTATCTGTACATTAGGGTCAACTCTCGGTTCAGGATGGGGTCCAGAGGAGGTTTCTCCAGTACCCCGGTCTGGCGTAGGTTGTCTATTCCCGCGCCTACGGCCCCGTCCACTACGTGTGCCGTCCATACAATCTAAGTCGATCTAGGTCACAAAATAAATATACTGTTAATGGGCAATGGGCACCTAACCCCTCCTTTTCGCAGTCCGAAACAGGAACAAGTAAACAAGAACAAATAACTACTCCACTCCCTCGTCGTGCATTTAAACACATAACACATATACAGAGAACACATAACAGTATCAACATGTATACAGGACAGTCAGTCAAGTACATATAAAGTCATCCATAGAATCGTAATTTCTAGTTCGCCCCATTCTTTCTAACCTAGACTCTCGTCTCTTTCGTATCCGGGCGCAAGAATCCCATTTAAGATAATTCACAACTCGAGCCGGCCGATCCCAAGCGTAAATCATCCATATTATAGATTCCTACCCGACATACATATCTATCTTCCTCAAGTTGCATAATAAAGATTTTTACACTTATAACATGCCCCATTCATAACTTACGCTCAAACGAGCACTTAGACATCTCCATGAAATCAGGACCATAACACCACTTGGCCCTAGGCTCACTCCGCGCAGAGACCACGCGAAGTGGCTCTGATACCACCTGTGACAGCCCCACCTTCCCCTAAGGCGAACCAAAGAGGTTAGCGGACTGCCTGCCCACCTCTCGCCAGGACTAACGGTGCAGTATAGAGCGATCTTTCACATTCCGGAACTTATAGCGCGCGCAAATAAGGCAAAAGGGCAAAATAACCCAAAATAAAAGAAAATGAAATCTGGAGTCGGCCATGAATAGTAACCGACTCGTCCGAACCCAACCAAACATCGAATTACATATACCACATAACATTTAGCCTTTACAAACCAAAATGACGTTTAAAAGTGATACAAAAGTCACTACATATATGGTTTGCCAAAACAAAAGTGAAAACGGCCCTAATGATACATTTAGGGTCCCATTTTATATACAATACAAAAGAGTCATTCATCTAGTTCATTCGGCAACCATTTATCAAAATTCATTCCAAAAGAGTCATATTCCTGTAAGGAAAACAAAAGGAACGGGGTGAGCTAATTGCCCAGTGAGAATACAACTCAAGCAACCAAGTTCATGGATACATCAAGCTTAATAGTCCAATTTACCAAAATAAATAAAGACACACATTAATAATGAGGATAAAAGGATACGGGTGGCTCTCAAGAGCCCTTTTCCTCGTTTGAATTCTTGATCAGGTCTCATTGACTCTCCGTCAATGTCTGAAAGGTAACCAACCGTAGACTCCTCTCAACTTCCATTCCCTTCCTCCTAACATTCCTCAACCGGGCCCGAAATCCAAACACTTACATTGTGGTATTACTCGAGTAAACCGGAATCAAGAGTCTCTCATACTACAAGATTCTCTATGATGTTGCCCCAAGGCACATTAATTGGCACGACCAAGCCCTCGCCGGCTCGATTCAATCAATAACCAATGGGGTTGAGCTCATGGATAATATTTGAAGTCATGTATTTCATTTCATATAACATTTCATATAACTTTCCAATAACATGCGAAACAATAAGTGAAAGTGATAAAGTACACTCTCACTTGGATCAATCAACATTCAACATCTCAAGTACAAAGATCAAAGCCATGTAATAGCACATAAGTGAGTAGTACACTCACCAAGCTAGCACAATGTGGTTTCAAACACTTTAGTCAAAAGAACGTTGTGCACCACCGTCACGCCCTAAAAACATGCAAACAAATACAATGAGACTCGATAACGAGTCATAAACCAAGGCCAAACATGACCCCAACAAGGTTCCACAAACATTTACAAACAATAGAGGAAACCAGAAATTTCGGAAATGTAACTAGCATTGGCCCGGAAAAATACAGTTTTGACGTCATTTTGCGGTAATGGCACAACTCTCACTACAATTATCGGATGGGGATGTAAGACCCACCATTTCGAAGCCAAGAAACAGAGCTACAACAATGTAGAAGGTCACTCAATCCAGTTCCTAATACAACTAGGTCAAATATGCAAAATACTATACCAGAATTCCCAAAACAGGTTTGCAAATCACACAAAACTGTAATTACTATAACTCAGTCTATACAAGTCCAAATGCCGAAATTCCAAAGGCATAAGTTAGCTAAGACATCCAGCTACATTTCATCAGAAGACACCAACTCCAAAATCCAAACCAATTCCAGTCAAAATGGCCAATTACTATCGCAGTTTTCGCATTCTGATCAAAGCAGAACAGCTACAGTAATTTCGTCATATCTCACTCTACACTAATCCAAATGATCTGAAATTTTGTAGGCACCTTTAAAATGTCATTCCCTACAACTTTCATGTTTTGAGCTAAGGCCAATTTGGCCTCTATATAGTACCTAAAAATTCGGAGAGAATGTACCCTTAAGAACCCTAGATTTTCCAATTTTCTTCCAAAACAGAAATTGGTTGCAATTAATCACTTTTCCCACCTCCTTAAGTCATTATACATCATAGAGAGCCACACCATCATGCTTGAATTAAAACAGAAAATTCCCCAAAAATAATAAAAAGTCATCAATTCAACCACAAATCAAGAATTAATCCATAAACTTGCATCTTCTACTTCCACTACGCATGATTTGAGCATCAATTAAAGAAGGAGGGTGGTTCTTCACAACTTACCTTTAAAACAAGAGAGAAAGAGCTATGGGTCACCTTAACCTTCCAAATAACTTCACACAACAACTCACCACCACTACTTGAAGGTGTTTTATGGAGAAAAATCAAGGTTGGATGGTTGGTTTTGATGATTGAAGCAAGATTGAAGCCAAAACTTGAAGAGGTTTTCTTTCTTCCTTTGAGAGAGAGGGCCGGCACTTGAGAGGAGAAAATGGTGCAATTTTTGGTTAATTTTGTGATTTATTTGGTCAATGGTAAGACATGGAATAGTAGTCTTAAAGGTAACCCAATCAAATGGTGACACTTGTCACCCAATTTAATGCAAGTCTATCACTTTGTTCCCTCTCACATCAATCCAAATAGCTTCCTCTAATTATCTCTTAACACCCGATAAAATAATTCCAGTATCCAAAACTTAATCTAGTTGGCCGAATTTTTCCGGACTTTTCGCACTAGTGGGTCCCACGTCCGGTATCTGCTCTTAATTTCTCAAAATCTATTCGATACTAGAAAAATCATCTAAAAATTATATCTGCTCCTTAAATTTATCTAGAAAAATTTTTGAATCACGAAAATGCAGAAAACAAGTCATGAAAAATAATAAAACTTAGAAAACGAAAATTACGGGTTCTCACACTCTCTCCCCCTTAAAAGAATTTCGTCCTCGAAATTTCTCACCATGGTTCACAAATAGCTCAGGGTATTGTTTTTTCCACCTCCCAGGTAGCCTTTTCTATCCCATGATTTTTTCTTCGCGAACACTATTCTCTCTCCTACCCAAACCCTGCGATCCTTACAAACCATACCAAGACTCGAACGATGATTTTCCCCAAAGGATTACTACTTTCAGGTAGGCGTGATATCTATTTCGTCCATCAGAATTGGGACTGACAAATGGATGAGTAACACCGGGATCTACTAATGTTTCCGCAGAAATACCGTAATCGTACCTTCCTCAATCTCAGGAGAATCGGGGACCTGTTGTGGCTCCAGTGAATACACTCGAGCTGCTACCTTAGGTTTCGTTCCATTCCCCTTATCCGGTCCCGTGTTGGTCTTTGACATAGTTTGAGCTCCCCTTCCTTCTTGCGTCATAAGTAGGCAGGTAGCAAGCTTGTGGTCTGCGCTTCCACAACGCAGACATTTGCCTCCTTTCTTCCAGCAATTGTCTTCAGAATGATTCGACTTTCCGCAATACCCGCAAGGTCCGCGTGCTGCAGAAGCCGAGCCTCCTCTCTGGCCTCTCCCCAACTGGCTGCCTCGTGACGGGCTCTCTCGTGACACTCCCGGTACCCTTTTTTCCCCAATTCCTCGCCCAAACTTGGAAGGGGTACTCTCATTCCCCTGCCCCGAATTATTTCCAGGAAATCCTCGCTTTTTCGCCTGGAAATTTCTTACTTGCAATCTGGCATTCTCTACCCGTTGGGCCTTCTCAACGGCCTCGCTAAAAGCATTGATTTGAGCCACTGCGAGGTCCTTCTGAATCTCCACGTTTAGGCCCTGGATAAAACGCCTAACTCGCCGTTGCTCCGTCACAATCAACTCAGGCGCAAATTTGGACAGGCGGGTGAACTGGCTCTCGTATTCCGCCACCGATTGAGCTCCTTGGCGGAGTCGGATGAACTCATCTTCCTTCCTTTCCTGAACCAGAGGAGGGAAGAATTTCGCGTTAAACTCCCTCATAAAATTTACCCAAGTCCTGGGCGTTTGTTCCCTCTCCCATTTTTGGCGAATGACATTCCACCAGGAGCGGGCCGCCTCTTCTAGCTGGAAAACGGCAAAAGTCACCTGCCGTTCTTCGGTATAGTGCAGGGCGGCAAAAATATCGACCATCTTTTCGAGCCACCTTTCGGCAACATCCGGATCAGGTCCCCCGATGAACTTGGGTGGGGCAAACTTTTGAAACCGTTCCAGAGCTCTGTCTTCGCTCTCAACATGATTGCCAGGGTTTCCAGGGTTTCCAGGATTAGGGTTTGGATTCTGGCCTTGTTGCTGCACCACTTGTGCCAACAGGTTTGTCATTTGCTGCATAGCGGCAGCTATCTGTACATTAGGGTCAACTCTCGGTTCAGGATGGGGTCCAGAGGAGGTTTCTCCAGTACCCCGGTCTGGCGTAGGTTGTCTATTCCCGCGCCTACGGCCCCGTCCACTACGTGTGCCGTCCATACAATCTAAGTCGATCTAGGTCACAAAATAAATATACTGTTAATGGGCAATGGGCACCTAACCCCTCCTTTTCGCAGTCCGAAACAGGAACAAGTAAACAAGAACAAATAACTACTCCACTCCCTCGTCGTGCATTTAAACACATAACACATATACAGAGAACACATAACAGTATCAACATGTATACAGGACAGTCAGTCAAGTACATATAAAGTCATCCATAGAATCGTAATTTCTAGTTCGCCCCATTCTTTCTAACCTAGACTCTCGTCTCTTTCGTATCCGGGCGCAAGAATCCCATTTAAGATAATTCACAACTCGAGCCGGCCGATCCCAAGCGTAAATCATCCATATTATAGATTCCTACCCGACATACATATCTATCTTCCTCAAGTTGCATAATAAAGATTTTTACACTTATAACATGCCCCATTCATAACTTACGCTCAAACGAGCACTTAGACATCTCCATGAAATCAGGACCATAACACCACTTGGCCCTAGGCTCACTCCGCGCAGAGACCACGCGAAGTGGCTCTGATACCACCTGTGACAGCCCCACCTTCCCCTAAGGCGAACCAAAGAGGTTAGCGGACTGCCTGCCCACCTCTCGCCAGGACTAACGGTGCAGTATAGAGCGATCTTTCACATTCCGGAACTTATAGCGCGCGCAAATAAGGCAAAAGGGCAAAATAACCCAAAATAAAAGAAAATGAAATCTGGAGTCGGCCATGAATAGTAACCGACTCGTCCGAACCCAACCAAACATCGAATTACATATACCACATAACATTTAGCCTTTACAAACCAAAATGACGTTTAAAAGTGATACAAAAGTCACTACATATATGGTTTGCCAAAACAAAAGTGAAAACGGCCCTAATGATACATTTAGGGTCCCATTTTATATACAATACAAAAGAGTCATTCATCTAGTTCATTCGGCAACCATTTATCAAAATTCATTCCAAAAGAGTCATATTCCTGTAAGGAAAACAAAAGGAACGGGGTGAGCTAATTGCCCAGTGAGAATACAACTCAAGCAACCAAGTTCATGGATACATCAAGCTTAATAGTCCAATTTACCAAAATAAATAAAGACACACATTAATAATGAGGATAAAAGGATACGGGTGGCTCTCAAGAGCCCTTTTCCTCGTTTGAATTCTTGATCAGGTCTCATTGACTCTCCGTCAATGTCTGAAAGGTAACCAACCGTAGACTCCTCTCAACTTCCATTCCCTTCCTCCTAACATTCCTCAACCGGGCCCGAAATCCAAACACTTACATTGTGGTATTACTCGAGTAAACCGGAATCAAGAGTCTCTCATACTACAAGATTCTCTATGATGTTGCCCCAAGGCACATTAATTGGCACGACCAAGCCCTCGCCGGCTCGATTCAATCAATAACCAATGGGGTTGAGCTCATGGATAATATTTGAAGTCATGTATTTCATTTCATATAACATTTCATATAACTTTCCAATAACATGCGAAACAATAAGTGAAAGTGATAAAGTACACTCTCACTTGGATCAATCAACATTCAACATCTCAAGTACAAAGATCAAAGCCATGTAATAGCACATAAGTGAGTAGTACACTCACCAAGCTAGCACAATGTGGTTTCAAACACTTTAGTCAAAAGAACGTTGTGCACCACCGTCACGCCCTAAAAACATGCAAACAAATACAATGAGACTCGATAACGAGTCATAAACCAAGGCCAAACATGACCCCAACAAGGTTCCACAAACATTTACAAACAATAGAGGAAACCAGAAATTTCGGAAATGTAACTAGCATTGGCCCGGAAAAATACAGTTTTGACGTCATTTTGCGGTAATGGCACAACTCTCACTACAATTATCGGATGGGGATGTAAGACCCACCATTTCGAAGCCAAGAAACAGAGCTACAACAATGTAGAAGGTCACTCAATCCAGTTCCTAATACAACTAGGTCAAATATGCAAAATACTATACCAGAATTCCCAAAACAGGTTTGCAAATCACACAAAACTGTAATTACTATAACTCAGTCTATACAAGTCCAAATGCCGAAATTCCAAAGGCATAAGTTAGCTAAGACATCCAGCTACATTTCATCAGAAGACACCAACTCCAAAATCCAAACCAATTCCAGTCAAAATGGCCAATTACTATCGCAGTTTTCGCATTCTGATCAAAGCAGAACAGCTACAGTAATTTCGTCATATCTCACTCTACACTAATCCAAATGATCTGAAATTTTGTAGGCACCTTTAAAATGTCATTCCCTACAACTTTCATGTTTTGAGCTAAGGCCAATTTGGCCTCTATCTAGTACCTAAAAATTCGGACAGAATGTACCCTTAAGAACCCTAGATTTTCCAATTTTCTTCCAAAACAGAAATTGGTTGCAATTAATCACTTTTCCCACCTCCTTAAGTCATTATAGATCATTTCCATACATCATAGAGAGCCACACCATCATGCTTGAATTAAAACAGAAAATTCCCCAAAAATAATAAAAAGTCATCAATTCAACCACAAATCAAGAATTAATCCATAAACTTGCATCTTCTACTTCCACTAAGCATGATTTGAGCATCAATTAAAGAAGGAGGGTGGTTCTTCACAACTTACCTTTAAAACAAGAGAGAAAGAGCTATGGGTCACCTTAACCTTCCAAATAACTTCACACAACAACTCACCACCACTACTTGAAGGTGTTTTATGGAGAAAAATCAAGGTTGGATGGTTGGTTTTGATGATTGAAGCAAGATTGAAGCCAAAACTTGAAGAGGTTTTCTTTCTTCCTTTGAGAGAGAGGGCCGGCACTTGAGAGGAGAAAATGGTGCAATTTTTGGTTAATTTTGTGATTTATTTGGTCAATGGTAAGACATGGAATAGTAGTCTTAAAGGTAACCCAATCAAATGGTGACACTTGTCACCCAATTTAATGCAAGTCTATCACTTTGTTCCCTCTCACATCAATCCAAATAGCTTCCTCTAATTATCTCTTAACACCCGATAAAATAATTCCAGTATCCAAAACTTAATCTAGTTGGCCGAATTTTTTCGGACTTTTCGCACTAGTGGGTCCCACGTCCGGTATCTGCTCTTAATTTCTCAAAATCTATTCGATACTAGAAAAATCATCTAAAAATTATATCTGCTCCTTAAATTTATCTAGAAAAATTTTCGAATCACGAAAATGCAGAAAACAAGTCATGAAAAATAATAAAACTTAGAAAATGAAAATTACGGGTTCTCACACCATTTTCGTTTCTTTTATAAATAAATGCCTCGCTCATTTGGTCATTCATTTCATTCACCAGACTCCACCAACCTCCACCAACCTACAAAGGTAATACTCGACTATACCAAACGTTCACCCAAGTCCCTAATCGCCCGACCGAGACCGTTTCTAGCTCGAGACGACCGGTAACAAGGGGCAATGGCCAGTTCAGCCCAAAAGGCTTACATCATGCGCAACTAGCATTTCAATAATTAAATCCTTGAAAATTGCACAGTTATTTAGATCGAGTGCGATAAGGTACACACTCGCCTAGAAAGCTCGTTTTGGAAATCATTCAAAACATTAACACGTTATCAATCAATAATACAAGTCATGAAGTCAAGAAAATATGGCAAATAAGGAACACTCATATGCAAGCACGCATGATATGCAAGAAAACAGTTCAAAAGTAACTTTGGAAACAGTTTAAAGGTAAATAATGCAGGAAATGGTTCATAAATAACTTCAGAAATAGTTTGAGGTCACTCACCTCCATGGCTCAGAATCATCCATCATATAACATTGCCTTGCTCAAATCCAAGTCTTAGATCACAAACTCAATGCAAACAAGTCCTTTAAAAGTTCGGACAGCACTTCCCCTAAATTTGCTTACTTTTCCAGCCATCAGGGCTTCATTATTTCCTCAGCCAGTCCCAAAGGTACGCACACAACAACAAGTTCATCCAATAGTCATTCAGCAAGCTCCAAGTAGTACAAAGACTAGTCAAGCTAGGAAAAAGTCTGGAAAGGAAAGTTAAGCTCAAAACCAGAAAAATAGGTTTTGACGTCATTTTGCGGTAATGGTACCAAAGGCACTACAATTATCGGATGAAGGTGCAAGACCCACCGTATCGAAGCTAAGAGATAGGGCTACAATATTGTAGAAGGTCACTCAACCCAGTTTCGAGTGTAACCAGGTCAAAAACACAAGAAACTACACCAGAATCACAAAAACAGCTTCACAGAACGCATTCTAGCGGAAACATCATAACTCAGGCTCTCCAAGTCCAAATCCAGAAATTCCAAAACTAACTGATAGCTAAGATACAAGGATAAATTTCATCAG
Source organism: Coffea arabica (assembly GCF_036785885.1). Lineage (NCBI taxonomy): Eukaryota > Viridiplantae > Streptophyta > Magnoliopsida > Gentianales > Rubiaceae > Coffea > Coffea arabica. The sequence goes on from NC_092326.1 coordinate 20,160,358, forward strand.
AAGGCCTCAACAACTAATTCGGAAGCAATCCTGGCCAAAACAACCAATCACAGGCGCAATTCTTACATTCGGGTAAAACTAGAACAGCAATAGTAATTTCGACTTTTCTCCAGCTACGCTACTCTGATTGACCTAAAATTTTGTAGGCACCTCTAAAATGTCATTCCCTACAACTTTCATGTTTAAGCCAAGGCCAATTCGGCCTCTAACTAGGTGCTAAAAATTCGGACAGAATGCTCCCTCAAGAACCCTAATTTTTTGAAATTTCTTCCAAAACAGAAATTGATTGCAATTGACCACTTTTTCCACCTCATAGAGTCCTTAAACATCATTTCCAATCATCATATATCACCACACAACCATGCTTATATTAAAACAGAAAAATCCCCAAAAATAATAAAACTTCATCACTTCAACCACAAATCAAGAAATAATCCATAATATTGCATCTCATACCACCACCAATCATGAATTGAACATCATTAGAGGAAGGAGAGGGGTCCTTCACAACTCACCTTAGCAATAGAAGAGAGAGAATAACTAGGCACCTTAACCTTCCAAATAACTCCACCAAACAACTCACAAACACTAATCGAAGAAGTTTTATGGAACAAATGCAAGATTAAACGGTTGATTTGAGAGATTGAGCAAGATTGGAGACCAAAATTGTGGAGAGTTTTCTTCCTTTCTTTGAGCAAGAAAGTCGGCCAAGAGAGCTTGAAATAAGAGCTTATTTTGGTCAATTTTTGATATTTATTTGGTAAAGGTAAAGGTAAAGTCAAATGGTCAAAGTCAAGAGTAAATTAGATGGTGACACTTGTCACCTTTAGGTTTAAAACTTATCTTTTTGTCTCTCCAATACAAATATCTTAACACCTTGTAAAATAATATCACTTAATACAAAATTCTAACAAGTTGTCAAAAATATAATGCATTTACCGCACTTGCGGGTCCCACGTTCAAAACGCACTTCAAAATTAACGTGGACTAACTTGGATCAAGAAAATGATTTGGAAACTATATTTCCTTATAGAAATGTATAAAACATTAATATATTGAAGAAAACAAACTTAGAGACAAGAAAACAAAATAATGTCGAGAAAATATATAAAAATTTTCGGTTTCTCATACTCCTAGTTTTCGGGGCGTCACAATCTCCCCTCCTTAAAAGAATGTCGTCCTCGACATTCCCTCTTGTACCAATCAAGTCAAGACATCCCGCAAGAATCACTACTATTGCAAACCAAACCCACAGTCCGGCATCCTAAACTTCAAGCCTAGGATACACTACAGAGATCTGAAGCCTAAGCTCTGATACCAACTGTGACGGCCCCACCTCCCCCTAAGGCGAACCAGAGGGTTCGGCGGGTCGCCTGCCCAGCTCTCGCCGGGACTCAGTCGTTCACTACATTCCTCAAATAAATTACAATATAAATCTCAAATATACATCCAAGTCTCCAATAATTACATGTCATAAGCGAAGCGGAAACAATTCCCAACTATACATAAAATGATTCCAAATCCAAATTGTACAAAATATAGGCCATCCATTCACGTGAATAAGTACTACAAGTCCTTCCTTCGCCTTGAGCCCTGTGGAGGGGAATAAAATATTTTTGGGGTGAGCTAAAAGCTCGGCGAGTGACCAGAAAAATCAGTAATCAAATCGATTTCACAATAGTTCATTTCAATGATGTCATAAATCAAATGATAAGTCCAGAAACAACCACAACATTTGCAAAACAGTAAATATGGAGTATCAATAATTCAAGAAACATTTACAATGGAAAGCGATAGTAACATTCATGAAAAAGATACGTTCGTTCTCCTGACATTTCCTCCTTCCTTCAAACTTTTGAAAAATGCATTTTCGTTTCTTTTATAAATAAATGCCTCGCTCATTTGGTCATTCATTTCATTCACCAGACTCCACCAACCTCCACCAACCTACAAAGGTAATACTCGAGTATACCAAACGTTCACCCAAGTCCCTAATCGTCCGACCGAGACCGTTTCTGGCTCGAGACGACCGGTAACAAGGGGCAATGGCCAGTTCAGCCCAAAAGGCTTACATCATGCGCAACTAGCATTTCAATAATTAAATCCTTGAAAATTGCACAGTTATTTAGGTCGAGTGCGATAAGGTACACACTCGCCTAGAAAGCTCGTTTTGGAAATCATTCAAAACATTAACACGCTATCAATCAATAATACAAGTCATGAAGTCAAGAAAATATAGCAAATAAGGAACACTCATATGCAAGCACGCATGATATGCAAGAAAACAGTTCAAAAGTAACTTTGGAAACAGTTTAAAGGTAAATAATGCAGGAAACGGTTCATAAATAACTTCAGAAATAGTTTGAGGTCACTCACCTCCATGGCTCAGAATCATCCATCATATAACATTGCCTTGCTCAAATCCAAGTCTTAGATCACAAACTCAATGCAAACAAGTCCTTTAAAAGTTCGGACAGCACTTCCCCTAAATTTGCTTACTTTTCCAGCCATCAGGGCTTCATTATTTCCTCAGCCAGTCCCAAAGGTACGTACACAACAACAAGTTCATCCAATAGTCATTCAGCAAGCTCCAAGTTGTACAAAGACAAGTCAAGCTAGGAAAAAGTCTGGAAAGGAAAGTTAAGCTCAAAACCAGAAAAATAGGTTTTGACGTCATTTTACGGTAATGGTACCAAAGGCACTACAATTATCGGATGAAGGTGAAAGACCCACCGTATCGAAGCTAAGTGATAGGGCTACAATATTGTAGAAGGTCACTCAACCCAGTTTCGAGTGTAACCAGGTCAAAAACACAAGAAACTACACCAGAATCACAAAAACAGCTTCACAGAACGCATTCTAGCGGAAACATCATAACTCAGGCTCTCCAAGTCCAAATCTAGAAATTCCAAAACCAACAGATAGCTAAGAAACAAGGATAAATTTCATCAGAAGGCCTAAACAACTAATTCGGAAGCAATCCTGACCAAAACAACCAATCACAGGCGCAATTCTTACATTCGGGTAAAACTAGAACAGCAATAGTAATTTCGACTTTTCTCCAGCTACGCTACTCTGATTGACCTAAACTTTTGTAGGCACCTCTAAAATGTCATTCCCTACAACTTTCATGTTTTAAGCCAAGGCCAATTCGGCCTCTAACTAGGTGCTAAAAATTCGGACAGAATGCTCCCTCAAGAACCCTAATTTTCTGAAATTTCTTCCAAAACAGAAATTGATTGCAATTGACCACTTTTTCCACCTCATAGAGTCCTTAAACATCATTTCCAATCATCATATATCACCACACAACCATGCTTATATTAAAACAGAAAAATCCCCAAAAATAATAAAACTTCATCACTTCAACCACAAATCAAGAAATAATCCATAATATTGCATCTCATACCACCACCAATCATGAATTGAACATCATTAGAGGAAGGAGAGGGGTCCTTCACAACTCACCTTAGCAATAGAAGAGAGAGAATAACTAGGCACCTTAACCTTCCAAATAACTCCACCAAACAACTCACAAACACTAATCGAAGAAGTTTTATGGAACAAATGCAAGATTAAACGGTTGATTTGAGAGATTGAGCAAGATTGGAGACCAAAATTGTGGAGAGTTTTCTTCCTTTCTTTGAGCAAGAAAGTCGGCCAAGAGAGCTTGAAATAAGAGCTTATTTTGGTCAATTTTTGATATTTATTTGGTAAAGGTAAAGGTAAAGTCAAATGGTCAAAGTCAAGAGTAAATTAGATGGTGACACTTGTCACCTTTAGGTTTAAAACTTATCTTTTTGTCTCTCCAATACAAATATCTTAACACCTTGTAAAATAATATCACTTAATACAAAATTCTAACAAGTTGTCAAAAATATAATGCATTTACCGCACTTGCGGGTCCCACGTTCAAAACGCACTTCAAAATTAACGTGGACTAACTTGGATCAAGAAAATGATTTGGAAACTATATTTCCTTATAGAAATGTATAAAACATTAATATATTGAAGAAAACAAACTTAGAGACAAGAAAACAAAATAATGTCGAGAAAATATATAAAAATTTTCGGTTTCTCATACTCCTAGTTTTCGGGGCGTCACAATCTCCCCTCCTTAAAAGAATGTCGTCCTCGACATTCCCTCTTGTACCAATCAAGTCAAGACATCCCGCAAGAATCACTACTATTGCAAACCAAACCCACAGTCCGGCATCCTAAACTTCAAGCCTAGGATACACTACAGAGATCTGAAGCCTAAGCTCTGATACCAACTGTGACGGCCCCACCTCCCCCTAAGGCGAACCAGAGGGTTCGGCGGGTCGCCTGCCCAGCTCTCGCCGGGACTCAGTCGTTCACTACATTCCTCAAATAAATTACAATATAAATCTCAAATATACATCCAAGTCTCCAATAATTACATGTCATAAGCGAAGCGGAAACAATTCCCAACTATACATAAAATGATTCCAAATCCAAATTGTACAAAATATAGGCCATCCATTCACGTGAATAAGTACTACAAGTCCTTCCTTCGCCTTGAGCCCTGTGGAGGGGAATAAAATATTTTTGGGGTGAGCTAAAAGCTCGGCGAGTGACCAGAAAAATCAGTAATCAAATCGATTTCACAATAGTTCATTTCAATGATGTCATAAATCAAATGATAAGTCCAGAAACAACTACAACATTTGCAAAACAGTAAATATGGAGTATCAATAATTCAAGAAACATTTACAATGGAAAGCGATAGTAACATTCATGAAAAAGATACGTTCGTTCTCCTGACATTTCCTCCTTCCTTCAAACTTTTGAAAAATGCATTTTCGTTTCTTTTATAAATAAATGCCTCGCTCATTTGGTCATTCATTTCATTCACCAGACTCCACCAACCTCCACCAACCTACAAAGGTAATACTCGAGTATACCAAACGTTCACCCAAGTCCCTAATCGTCCGACCGAGACCGTTTCTGGCTCGAGACGACCGGTAACAAGGGGCAATGGCCAGTTCAGCCCAAAAGGCTTACATCATGCGCAACTAGCATTTCAATAATTAAATCCTTGAAAATTGCACAGTTATTTAGGTCGAGTGCGATAAGGTACACACTCGCCTAGAAAGCTCGTTTTGGAAATCATTCAAAACATTAACACGTTATCAATCAATAATACAAGTCATGACGTCAAGAAAATATAGCAAATAAGGAACACTCATATGCAAGCACGCATGATATGCAAGAAAACAGTTCAAAAGTAACTTTGGAAACAGTTTAAAGGTAAATAATGCAGGAAACGGTTCATAAATAACTTCAGAAATAGTTTGAGGTCACTCACTTCCATGGCTCAGAAATCGTCCATCATATAACATTGCCTTGCTCAAATCCAAGTCTTAGATCACAAACTCAAAGCAATCAAACCCTTTAAAACTTCGGACAGCACTTCCCCTAAATTTGCTTACTTTCCCAGCCATCATGGCTTCATTATATCTTCAGCCAGTCCCAAAGGTACACACACAATAACAAGTTCATCCAATAGCCATTCAGCAAGCTCCTAGTAATACGAGTACAATTCAAGCTAGGGAAAAGTTCGGAAATGAAAGTTAAGCTCAAAACCAGAAAAACAGGTTTTGACGTCATTTTGCGGTAATGGTACCAAAGGCACTACAATTATCGGATGAAGGTACAAGACCCACCATATCGAAGCTAAGAGATAGGGCTACAATATTACAGAAGGTCACTCAACCCAGTTTCGAGTGTAACCAGGTCAAAAACACAAGAAACTACCCCAGAATCACAAAAACAGCTTCACAGAACGTATTCTAGCGGAAACATCATAACTCAGGCTCTCCAAGTCCAAATCCAGAAATTCCAAGACCAACTGATAGCTAAGAAACAGGGATAAATTTCATCAGAAGGCCTCAACAACTAATTCGGAAGCAATCCTGACCAAAACAACCAATCACAGGCGCAATTCTTACATTCGGGTAAAACTAGAACAGCAATAGTAATTTCGACTTTTCTCCAGCTACGCTACTCTGATTGACCTAAAATTTTGTAGGCACCTCTAAAATGTCATTCCCTACAACTTTCATGTTTTAAGCCTAGGCCAATTCGGCCTCTAACTAGGTGCTAAAAATTCGGACAGAATGCTCCCTCAAGAACCCTAATTTTCTGAAATTTCTTCCAAAACAGAAATTGATTGCAATTGACCACTTTTTCCACCTCATAGAGTCCTTAAACATCATTTCCAATCATCATATATCACCACACAACCATGCTTATATTAAAACAGAAAAATCCCCAAAAATAATAAAACTTCATCACTTCAACCACAAATCAAGAAATAATCCATAATATTGCATCTCATACCACCACCAATCATGAATTGAACATCATTAGAGGAAGGAGAGGGGTCCTTCACAACTCACCTTAGCAATAGAAGAGAGAGAACAACTAGGCACCTAAACCTTCCAAATAACTCCACCAAACAACTCACAAACACTAATAGAAGAAGTTTTATGGAACAAATGCAAGATTAAACGGTTGATTTGAGAGATTGAGCAAGATTGGAGACCAAAATTGTGGAGAGTTTTCTTCCTTTCTTTGAGCAAGAAAGTCGGCCAAGAGAGCTTGAAATAAGAGCTTATTTTGGTCAATTTTTGATATTTATTTGGTAAAGGTAAAGGTAAAGTCAAATGGTCAAAGTCAAGAGTAAATTAGATGGTGACACTTGTCACCTTTAGGTTTAAAACTTATCTTTTTGTCTCTCCAATACAAATATCTTAACACCTTGTAAAATAATATCACTTAATACAAAATTCTAACAAGTTGTCAAAAATATAATGCATTTACCGCACTTGCGGGTCCCACGTTCAAAACGCACTTCAAAATTAACGTGGACTAAGTTGGATCAAGAAAATGATTTGGAAACTATATTTCCTTATAGAAATGTATAAAACATTAATATATTGAAGAAAACAAACTTAGAGACAAGAAAACAAAATAATGTCGAGAAAATATATAAAAATTTTCGGTTTCTCATACTCCTGGTTTTCGGGGCGTCACACAGTCCCGATTTTAAATTTCTCGTTTGGGTCAGTCCCATTTTCAAATTTATTGTCAAAGGGGTCAGTCCCCATTTTTATAGCATCAGTCGTTTGAGTCGTTTGCAGCCGAATAACGCAGGTAAGTGTTTGGTGTCTACGTCTTTGTCTCAAGTTTCTTCGAAACTCAGACAAAGAGGGGCAAACTGTAGACACCAAATTTTTAGATAATTTTTATTCTATTTTTATTTTTTTGTTTTTAGTGATAATTCTTATCTATTTTTATTTTGTTAATTTCATAGCATTTTAGATTATTATTATCTATTATTTTATTTTAGTTTTTATTTTTATTTCGTATTCGTTTTGCCCTCTTGGCTGTTTATCTTTATTTTTCAGACTTTTAGGATAAAATTTGTCAAAAGAGAAAATTATTCATTAAAAAAAAAAAAGAAGCCAAAACAAATGTCATGCGAGCTTGCCCTTTTTCTTCTTATAAGCAGCCGAAGCAAAGCGGAGATATCAGGAAAAACAAGCGCAATTCCATTTCTTTTCCCATTGTTTTGTCCATCATTTTTCTTTACCATCGGATGACTTTAACTCCATTCCATTTGGCTCTCATCAACACCCTTGATGTGAGGGTTTAGAGAGTTGGGTTCTGATATAAAAGGAAAAAAACCAGCAAAGGGGTGAGGGAGAAAAAGTCTTCGGCTGGAGGGTTTTGAGAGAATCGGGAGCGGCGGCTAGAAAAACCTAAAGGAGAAGAGACCGAGAGAGTTGAGGGCAAAACAAACGAAAAGGAGAGAGGACGGCTGGAGTTGGAAAAGATAGTGAGGACAGCTTCGAGAGGAATCGAAAACAGAGGGAAAGGAAAAAAGAAGACGGTGGACTAGGTTTAGAAAGAGTGGAGACTATCGGGCAAGAAAACTAGAGAGGCTATGGGCTGAGGAGAAAGGAAGCCAAGGGTCTGCGGTTGAGAGGAAAGGTAGCGAACGGAAGGAGAAACCAACGCCACCGTCATCGGCTTCAACCATTGTTGAAAGGCACGGTTCTACAGCGAGCTGCCCGCTGTGATCTTCCTCTCTGCTTTCGGCTAAGGTCCAAGTTGTCTCTTTTGCTATTTACTTGTTTGACCCTTGTTGTTTTATGGTTTATTCTTTGATTTTCACGCTGTCTGATCGTTGTTCATGGATGGTTTACTTAGGATTTGCTTGCTCTTAGATCCATGTTTTAGCCCCTCCCCAACCTTGAATCTCCCCTGATGCGTGTTTAGTAGTGTGTTTATGAGGGTTTTGGGGTGTCAAATGAGTATTAGATCCATGTTTATCTACTGTGTGTTATCTTGTCCACGTAGACCTCGCAACTTCTTGTGCAGATGCCTAGCATCTTGTTTACTTCATAGTCTGTTTTTTTAGAATGATTTCTGGAATGTTTCAGTTCTACGTTTCAAGTAAATGATGGGCATTTCTTTGCTGTATTGTCTTTCTTTTTATGTTTTGGCCTGGATCATTTCTGTTGGGGTCATTCTTTGTTGGGTTCATTTCTGGTTGGACATTGTTGATGAGTTTGCAAATGACTCGGTGTTAGAGGGACTCGTCGAGAGATGCGGCTGGAAAATGCAGAAAATGCTTTCGATGTTTGCATGAGAAAACTGGCAGGATTTGAGTTCCCATGGTTATGCGTGCCCGCTGCTTGTTGTTGTGCTGGATCCATTTTTCTTTCTCTTGTTTGTTCATTGGCTCCAGTAGTTGTTTTGTTGTTTTCTGTGTAGTCTCGTTGATTGCTCAAGGGTTTGTTTTGAGAGATTTTTGGTTTGGTTTACCGAGAAGTAATAAGACTTTAGTTGCTGTTTTCCCTTTCATGATAGTGTTAGTTAAATAAATGAGCTCCTGTAGAATAATCCAGAATTGGCAGAAATCTTTGAATGAGCTAAAAATTTGCAAACTTTCCCTATGCTGGTTTTCGTTTTCTTGTATGCAATGAGGCAAAGGGAGGAGCTTAATGAGAACTTGGGTTTGGTTCTGGTTTGTTGCATATGTGTTAAGTTTTGCCGTGCATGTAGTTGCTGAAATCTCAAAGTGTTCAAAAGTTGTAGGAACTGTCAAGGTTTGCATGCTCTTTTGTCCGACTTCTTGTGCTTGAGTCTAAGGTTTTGTGTTGCAAAGTGAGAGGATTAGTTGGTAGGTTTGTTGCTTAATTTAAAGGTTGGATGTTTGTTTGAAAGAGTTTGGATCAAATTTGTGTGTTTGGATCTGTAATATGTGTTTAAAAATGAATTTTTGCAGCAAGGAATGTAGGAATGAATTCGAGTTTTGCTAATTTTCTCATCTCCCCTTGGTTTGCATGTCTAAGCTAATGTTTTATGATGATTTTGGAATCTAATATGAGCTCCCTGAATAGCTAATGAAGTTGTAAAATCACAAAGAAATGAGAAATTTTTTTGCTACACTTTTGTTTTGCTGTTATAAAATTCTTGCTGCACTTTGTGTTGTTAGCGGTCACCAATCCGGATTCTTCTGATTTGATCTTGCAATGAAAGTGAATTATTTGGCTTGGTTGATGATTGGGGGAGTGTCTTATGATCGTTTGATTCAAAAGTTGATGTTTTGTTGGTAATGTTTGGGTTGGTAATGAAGCACAACAGGTTGCACAGGAAGGAAAACCAGAGATGCAGAAACCTTTTTCGTATGCATGCATGCAAATCTTCATAAAAGTTGCATTCTTACCCCCCAAGTTTCCTTCTATTTCACTATGGCCCAAAAATTGGAGAATTTGATTGATTGGGTCCCATAAAAAATGTTATTTTTCGATTGACATGTTTTAATGTAGTTCTTGGGTAGATTTTTATTGGATCTTAAGATGAATTTTGGAGTTCAATAGTTTTTTGAGAAATTTGATAGAATTATAATCTTGACTTGAATTTTAGTAGATTTTTGAGTGATTTTGTTGTCTAATTATGGCAAATAGGTTTTTCTTTTATTTTCTGTGAATTTTATCATTTTGGTTTGCTATATTTTTCCTTAAGCCTTTAATTTTACTTTGTTACATTTTAGCCCCCTAATATTTGTAAGAATAGTGATTTGACCCCTAAGACTTCCTCATTTTTCTTAATTGGGTCCTTGTTTGTTTTAATTTGATGAATAGGGGTGGCTTGCTTTATTTGAATGTTTTGAGTAATTCAATTTCATGTTCATTTTCATCTTTTGTGATTATTTGTTAATTAAAGTGATGCCTTGACCTTTCCTTTGTTTTTGGAGGGTAAATAAGTAATTTCACTCCATTAGGGCATCCACTCAAGGGAGGTACACCCTAACCCTTATTTCTCACTTTATTTCTCCTACGTGCTCCTACATGCTATGTGTGAATATGCATGCTTTAATTCGTTTTTAATGTTTGATCTCTTGTTTTGCTTTCTTTTTATTTCGCTTTCTTTAATTGGCAGGTTATTTGAGGGCATTTGAACCCCAATTTGTAATAGCTAGGTTTTGGCCCCTCTCTTGAAGACAAGTCTTAGTTAGTCAATGTAATAGTTAGGATTTACCTTTATAAGTCCTTTCCCCCTTTAGATTGTAGTGGGGCTCCCCTCAAATGTAATAGTTAGGGTTTTTATTTGCTTTATATTTGTCTTGTGTGTTTTTGCATACTTATGTGTTGTGTGTTACTTGCTTTCTTAGGGCCTTGCATCTAGATACTGTGACAGCCCCACCTTCCCCTAAGACGAACCAAAGAGGTTAGCGGACTGCCTGCCCAGCTCTCGCCAGGACTAACGGTGCAGTATAAAGCGATCTATCACGTTCTGAAACTTATAATGCGCGCAAACAAGGCAAAAGGGCAAAATAACCCAAAATAAAAGAAATGAAATCCAGAGTCGGCCATGAATAGCAACCGACCCGTCCGAAACCCAACCAAACATTGAAATGCATATACAACATAACATTAACCATTTACAAGCCACAATGGCCTTTAAAAGTGATACAAAAGTCACTACATATGTGGGTGGCCAAAACAAAAGTGCAAACGGCCCTAATGATACATTTAGGGTCCCATTTTATATACAATACAAAAGAGGCATTCATCTAGTTCATTCGGCAACCATTTAACAAAATTCATTCCAAAAGAGTCATATTCCTGTAAGGAAAACAAAAGAAACGGGGTGAGCTATATGCCCAGTGAGAATACAACCACCATAGCAGCTAAGATCACATAAACATAACCGTTCAGATCAAGTATGCAAATAAGAAGTAGATCAAATCAGTGAAAGGATACGGACGGCTCTCAAGAGCCCATTTCCTCGCTTATATTCTTGATCCAACCTCATTGACCCTCCGTCAATGTTAAAAAAATAACCAACCGTAGACAACTCTTTACTTCCATTCCTTCCACCCAACATTCCCCAACCGGGCCCGCACTCCAATTCAGTAGCTTTTGGTAATACTCGAGTATATTGGAACCAAGAGTCTCATTACTACAAGGTTCCTCAGTACAGTCCCCGTGGCATGACAATTTTCACGACCAAGCCCACGCCGGCTCGATCCAATTGACTACCAAACGGAGTTGAGCTCAGTAATACAGTAAGGCCGTTGGACATTCGTCCAAACGACACCAAAGCAGTTTCCATGAAATGGAATTCACCAACCAATATATCAAGTTCAGTAATGCAGTAAAACGGTAGCCAATCAGTGATACTATCAAAAGGGGTGAGGGCGGTCAAGTACACCCTCACCTTAATCAATTCCAATATTCAAGTAAGCCTTCAAGGCATCACATATACATTTAGCAAAGCCACATAGTAACAATTAAGTGAGTAGTATACTCACCAAGTGAGAAAATGATGTTTCATGCACCGTCGTTAAACGAACGTCGTGCACCACCGTTTCCTCCTAGAACAAGCAAACAAATACAATGAGACTCGATAACGAGTCACAAAACAATGCTGAACACAACCCCAATAGGGTTTCATATGCATAAATAAGCATGATAGCAAACCAGAAATTAGAAATAGCATTAGTCTTGGCCCCGAATAGAAAAACTGTTTTGCCCTTATTATGCGGTAATGGCGTCAATTTCACTACGATTATCGGATGGGGGTGTAAGGCCCACCTTTTCGAATCTATGGAACAGAGCTACAACAATGTAGAAGGTCACTCAGTCCAAATCCTAGCACAACTAGGTCAAATGTGCCAAATACTCAACCGGAAACACCAAAACCAGGTTTACAAATCACATAATGCTGTAATTACTATAACTCAGTCTATACAGGTCCAAATTCCGAAATTCCAAAGGCATATGGTAGCTAAGACATCCAGCTACATTTCATCAGAAGACACCAACACCTAAATCCAAAGCAATTCCAGTCAAAATGGCCAATTACAAGTGCAGTTTTCGCATTCTGATCAACCCAGAACAGCAACAGTAAAATCGGTATATCTCACTCTACACTATTCCAAATGACCTGAAATTTTGCAGGCACTTCAAACTCATCAATACCTACAACTTTAATGTTTTACGTAAAGTCCAATTCGGCCTCTAACCCTATGATCCAAAACCGGACAGAATTAGGGGTTGAAAAACCCTAACATTTCACAATTCACTCCAAACCCAAAATTAGTTGCTATTATCACCAATTCACACCCACATGAGTCATTACCCCTCATTATCAACCATCATAGATGGCCACAACATCCCATTCATATTAAACCAGAAAATTCATCATAAAATTGAAAACTTCACCAAAACTCTTCAAATCAAGAAATAAATCGCATAATCCATCACTTTAGCCACTACTAAGCATAATTTAAGCTTTATTAAGTATAAGAGGGAAGTCACACACCACTTACCAAGTAAACAAGAGAGATAGAGATGTTGGACACCTTAGCTCTTCAAACAAACTTCACTAGACCACTCACTAGCACCCAATGGATAGATTTTATGGAGTAGAATCTAATTTATGTGGTTGGTTTTGGAAGATTGAGTGAAATGGAAGCTAGAAAGTTGAAGAATTTCTTTCTTCTTGGCTCAAGGAAGAACCGGCCATGGAGGAGAAGAAAATGGTGATTTTTGAGCAATTTTTCAAGATATTTACTCAATTTGGTCAAAAGTCAAAATAGTGAATAGTAAATCTTAAAGTAAAACCAATAAGAGGGTGACACTTGTCACCTCATTAATGCAATCTTATCACTTCTTTTTCTCTCTCACATCAATCATTTCATACACTCTACTTATCTCTTAACACCCGATAAATTTTACACAGTATCCGAAATTTAACCTTATTGGCCGAATTTTTCCGAACTTTTCGCACTAGTGGGTCCCACGTCCGTTATTTATCCTTAATTTTTCAAAAACTCTTCAATACTAGAAAAATTATCTAAAAACTATATTTGCTCATAAAATCCACCAAGAAAATATTTCTAAGCCAGAAAATGCAGAAAACATGCAATTAAGGAAACTAAAACCCTAGGAAAATGATTAGGGTTTTTACGGGTTCTCACACTCTCTCCCCCTTAAAAGAATTTCGTCCTCGAAATTTCTCACCTTAATTCCCGAAAAGGTTTGGGTACTTTTTCTGCATTTCCTCTTCCACTTCCCAAGTAGCTTCCTCAACTCCGTGGTTTCTCCACAGCACCTTTACTAATGGAATCTTCTTGTTGCGAAGCTCTTTGACCTTCCGATCAAGTACTTGGACCGGTTTCTCTTCATAGGCAAGCGATTCGTCCACTTCAATTTCCTCCGGTTGTAAGACATGGGATGGGTCAGGATGGTACTTCTTTAGCATCGAGACGTGAAATACATCGTGGATTCGAGAGAGACTGGATGGCAGTTCCAATCGATACGCGACCGCTCCAACCCTATGCAGGATCTTGTAGGGTCTGACGTACCGCGGTTGAAGCTTCTTTCCTTTACCCGCTGTAAGACTTCGTAAGGGTGTGATCTTGAGAAATACGTAGTCTCCAACTTCAAACTCCAAGTCTTTTCTTTGATTATCAGCGTAGCTCTTTTGTCGGCTTTGAGCTGTTTGGATTCGTTGCCGTATCAACTTGACCTTCTCGTGAGCCTCTTCCATCCATGGAATAGTTGCCGGGTCCAGTGCTTTCTTTTCGCCAACTTCGTCCCAGTAAATCGGTGACTGGCACTTGCGTCCATAGAGAGCTTCATACGGAGCCATTTGAATCGACGAATGGAAGCTATTGTTGTACGCGAACTCTACTAAGGTCATGTGCTGACCCCAGTTGCCTCCAAAGTCCAGAATGCACGTTCGTAACATGTCCTCGAGAGTTTGAATCGTCCGCTCTGACTGTCCATCCGTCTGAGGATGATAGGTCGTGCTCAAATTGAGTTTCGTCCCCAGGGTTTCTTGAAACTTCTGCCAAAACCGAGATACAAACCGTGGATCCCGGTCGGAGACGATGCTTACAGGAACACCGTACAGTCTTACTATCTCGTCCATATACAGTCGGGCCAACTTGTCCATTGAATACTTCATGTTCACCGGCAAGAAATGGGCCGATTTGGTTAATCGATCGACGATCACCCAAACGGCATCATGTCCCCTTTGCGTCCTTGGTAATCCTGAAACAAAGTCCATTGTAATGTTTTCCCACTTCCATTCGGGTATCTCCAAGGGTTGTAACAAACCCGATGGTTTTTGATGCTCTGCTTTCACCTGTTGGCAAATGAGACATTTCTGCACGTACTGAGCGATTTCCTTCTTCATATTGTCCCACCAATAGGTTCCTTTCAGGTCCTGATACATTTTGCTGCTACCCGGATGGATTGTATACTTGGACCGATGGGCTTCCTCCAGAATTTCCATTTTCATTGTCTCCTCCTTCGGTACCACTATTCGGTTTCGATATTTCAAAATACCCTCAGGACTCAAATTGAAGTCCGAAGTTTCTCCCTTTTCCACTTTCTCTCTCCACTTCTGTACCATCAAATCTTCGCTTTGCGCCTCTTTAATGCGTTCCAGTAGAGTGGAGGTCACCCTAACATTGCTAAATATCACCTTATGGCTCCCAAGACAGGGTCTCCATTCGCACACGGATTCTAATAAATCCCACTCCTTAATCATCAATCCTGCTACTTGCACCTTACGACTCAAAGCATCTGCTACCACATTTGCCTTTCCCGGATGGTAATTGATTGTGCAGTCGTAATCTTCCAGGAATTCCATCCACCGTCGTTGCCTCATGTTCAGTTCCTTCTGAAAGAAAAGGTACCTAAGACTTTTATGGTCCGAGTGCACTTCGAAAGTCACCCCATATAGGTAATGCCTCCACTTTTTCAGTGCAAAGACAACTGCGGCTAATTCCAGATCGTGAGTCGGGTAATTCTGCTCGTGAAGCTTTAACTTCCTAGAGGCAAATGAAATCACATTCCGATTCTGCATCAAAACACACCCCAGGCCTTCTCGCGACGCGTCCGCATAAACCGTAAACCCGTCCACTCCATTTGGCAAAACCAGTACCGGAGCCATGGTCAATCTTTTCTTTAATTCCTGAAAACTTGTTTCGCATCGGCCGTTCCAGATAAACTGGCCATGCTTCTTTGTCAAGTTAGTTAAAGGTCCTGCCAGTTTGGAAAAATCTTTAATGAACCGTCGGTAATATCCAGCTAGCCCTAGAAAGCTACGAATTTCCGTGGGGGTTTCTGGTCTCTTCCAATTTGTCACGGCCTCAACCTTCGCCGGGTCCACCGAAATACCTTTGTGGGAGATCACGTGACCTAGAAATGCTACTTTCTCCAACCAGAACTCGCATTTACTAAACTTGGCATACAACTGATGTTCCCTTAATGTCTGCAACACCACTCTCAAATGCTCCTCATGCTCCTCACGTGTCTTAGAGTAGACCAAAATGTCATCAATGAACACCACGACAAATCGGTCTAGATAGGGTTTGAAAACCCTATGCATTAAGTCCATAAAGGCGGCGGGAGCATTAGTCAGTCCAAAGGGCATAACGGCAAACTCGTAATGCCCGTATCTCGAGTTGAAGGCAGTTTTCGGAATATCCTCCTTCCTAATCAACAACTGATAGTATCCCTGCCGGAGGTCCAACTTGGAGAAGACCACTGCTCCTTGCAGCTGGTCAAACAACTCGTCGATGTGAGGCAGTGGATACTTATTCTTGATGGTCACGTTGTTCAGCCCCCGGTAATCAATGCACATCCTCAAGGTTCCGTCCTTTTTCTTCACAAATAGGATAGGAGCTCCCCAAGGAGACTCACTCTCATGAATGAATCCCCGCTCCAAAAGATCTTGTAACTGCAACTTAAGCTCCTTAAGTTCTGCAGGCGCCATTCGGTAAGGGGTTTTCGAGATAGGTGCGGTTCCAGGCAACAGGTCTATTCGGAATTCTATCTCTCTTTCCGGCGGTAAAGCTACTAACTCATCAGGAAATACATCCGGGAATTCCCTCACTATAGCCACGTCTTCCACTTTTAGCTTATCTGTAGGGGTATTAATTAAAAAGGCCAAAAATCCTTGCGCCCCTCTACTTATCAGTTTCCTAGCTCGAATGCCCGAAATTAGTGCAGACGAAGCTAACCTACCCCTTACATCCAACCTTAAGGTTGCCTCGCCGGGAATGCGAAATTCTACTACTTTCGTTTTACAATCCAGTTGGACGTTATATTTGGCTAGCCAGTCCATACCCAGAATCACATCGTACCCCTTAATGGACAAGCTAATTAGGTCTCCTAAAAATCTCCTTTCACCTACCCAAACATCGCAATCCCTATAAACCATACTAGTCACCAAACGTTGATTTCCCGTAGGTGTACTAACTTCTAGGTCATATGGTAAACTAGCAGGTTTTATATCGATGCCACACATGAAATCAGGGTTAACAAACGAATGAGTGGCACCAGGATCAATTAAAACTTTGGCAAAGCGGTGGAAAATAGGGATCGTACCTTCTACAACCTCAGAAGATTCTGGAACCTGATGGGGCTCTAAGGAGTACACCCTAGCCGGTACCTTAGGTTTGGACCCATCTCCCTTCGCTGGTCCAATATTGGCCCTCGACGATGGTTGGCTCCCCTTTCCATCTTGTTTCAGGACCGGACAAGTAGCTAATTGATGGTCCGCACTTCCACACCGCAGGCACTTACCCTGTTTCCTCCAGCAATTATCCTCAGTGTGGTTTGTTTTCCCACAGTGCCCACAGGGACCGCGAGGTGCCGAAGCCGAGCCACTCTGAGCAATTCCCCTCTGTCCTCGCCCAGCTTGACCACCCCTAAACGGAGTCTCTCTGCCTGAACCCGATTGTCGGCCACCACCCGTTCCTCATCCAAATTTTGAGGGAGTGCTCTTCTCACCTTGTCCAGACGTACTCCCAGGAAAACCACGCTTCTTAGCCTGGAAGTTTCGGACCTGCAGCCGTGCACTTTCAACTCGTTGGGCTTTTTCCATTGCCTCGCTAAACGTAGTGATTTGAGCCGCCGCGAGATCTTTCTGGATCTCAACGTTCAAACCCTGGATAAAGCGCCTCACTCGTCGTTGCTCAGTCATGATTAACTCCGACGCAAACTTGGACAGGCGGGTGAATTGACTCTCATATTCCGCCACCGTCTGAGTCCCTTGGCGAAGCCTTATAAACTCATCCTCCTTCCTCTCCTGGACTAGAGGAGGGAAAAACTTTGCATTAAATTCTCGGATGAAGTTCACCCAGGTCCTGGGTGTCTGCACCCGCTCCCATTTCTGTCTAATTACGTTCCACCAGGAACGGGCCGCGCCCTCAAGCTGGAACACGGCAAAAGTAACCTGCCGTTCGTCAGGGTAGTGTAGGGCCGCGAATATATCAACCATTTTCTCAAGCCATTTCTCAGCAATGTCAGGGTCAGGTCCCCCAACAAACTTTGGCGGGGAAAACTTTTGAAAATGTTCTAGAGCTCTATCTTCGCTCTCAATATGATGGCCAGGGTTTCCGGGGTTAGGGTTTGGGTTCTGGCCCTGTTGTTGCACTACTTGTGCCAGTAGGTTTGTCATTTGCTGCATAGCAGCAGCTATTTGCACACTCGGGTCTATCTGCGGTTCAGGATTGGGTCCAGTAGAAGTTTCCCCCGTTTCCCTAACCGGAGCGGGTTGTCTAACACCGCGCCCGCGTCCCCGGCCACTCCGTGTACCTTCCATGGGTTTCACTCGGTCTAGGCAAAAGTACTAACCAAAGCAGTACGAGGCATGTAAGTAACACGCAAAACTTTCATAATAACACATATTTATACATTGCAAACATGATCACAAACACACATACATACAAGCCAAACACATATATACAATCAGTCAAGTCAAGTACGGCCAAAGCACGTATAAACACAAACGATCGCCCCGAGGATTGGCCTATCAAAAGAAATTTACACGTAACTAACCCTACATCCAAAACGGTTAGCTAAGGCTCTATCCCTATCCCTATGTACATACAAAAACCACCACTATCCAAAAGATACCTAAAGATCAAGGCCTAGTCAGTCGCTGGGGTCTGGGATCCAGGCGACGGGGTAGACTCCTCCCCGGCCTCGGCCCCCGCATACGAGGCCTCATCGCTAGACTCCTCAAGACCATCGTCGCACAGATTAAGGATCGCCTCAGCACGACCCCTGACTTTTCGAGCTCGCTTAACCTCGCGCTCGCGTGCATCCCTCAGTTGGTCACAGAGGTCATCAACTCTGTCCTCGACCTCAAGCACGTCATACTCTAACTCTTTGATACGTGCGGCTTGCTTCTCATTGGTTGCCTTAACCTGAGTCACCTCAGCTTCCAGCGTAGCAACCACCGCTTCCAACTTAGTGTTATCCTTAGCAATCTCCTTACGCTCCTTCGCTACCGCCAAAACTAAGGCGTTCGGGTAAGCATAAGTATCACGGCACGCACACCGTCGAAGGCGGTTGGCCGGGTTCCAACGCACCACGACCCCCTTCTGCCTGATCTAATATGGAATCACGGGGAGTGCTCTGGAAGGTCTCACTCCCGAAGGACTAGCACTAGGGTCACCACTCGCATCCATCCTATAGCAAAGGAGAAATAACATGAATACACTTAATAGGCATAAACAATAGAATCCTCAAGTCAAGCATTCCTATAACACCCAGGCTAATTCAAACCTAGGCTCTGATACCACCTGTGACAGTCCCACCTTCCCCTAAGGCGAACCAAAGAGGTTAGCGGACTGCCTGCCCAACTCTCGCCAGGACTAACGGTGCAGTATAAAGCGATCTATCATGTTCTGAAACTTATAATGCACGCAAACAAGGCAAAAGGGCAAAATAACCCAAAATAAAAGAAATGAAAACCAGAGTCGGCCATGAATAGCAACCGACCCGTCCGAAACCCAACCAAACATCGAAATGCATATACAACATAACATTAACCATTTACAAGCCACAATGGCCTTTAAAAGTGATACAAAAGTCACTACATATGTGGGTGGCCAAAACAAAAGTGCAAACGACCCTAATGATACATTTAGGGTCCCATTTTATATACAATACAAAAGAGGCATTCATCTAGTTCATTCGGCAACCATTTAACAAAATTCATTCCAACAGAGTCATATTCCTGTAAGGAAAACAAAAGAAACGGGGTGAGCTATATGCCCAGTGAGAATACAACCACCATAGCAGCTAAGATCACATAAACATAACCGTTCAGTTCAAGTATGCAAATAAGAAGTAGATCAAATCAGTGAAAGGATACGGACGGCTCTCAAGAGCCCATTTCCTCGCTTATATTCTTGATCCAACCTCATTGACCCTCCGTCAATGTTAATAAAATAACCAACCGTAGACAACTCTTTACTTCCATTCCTTTCACCCAACATTCCCCAACCGGGCCCGCACTCCAATTCAGTAGCTTTTGGTAATACTCGAGTATACCGGAACCAAGAGTCTCATTACTACAAGGTTCCTCAGTACAGTCCCCGTGGCATGACAATTTTCACGACCAAACCCACGCCGGCTCGATCCAATTGACTACCAAACGGGGTTGAGCTCAGTAATACAGTAAGGCCGTTGGACATTCGTCCAAACGACACCAAAGCAGTTTCCATGAAATGGAATTCACCAACCAATATATCAAGTTCAGTAATGCAGTAAAACGGTAGCCAATCAGTGATACTATCAAAAGGGGTGAGGGCGGTCAAGTACACCCTCACCTTAATCAATTCCAATATTCAAGTAAGCCTTCAAGGCATCACATATACATTTAGCAAAGCCACATAGTAACAATTAAGTGAGTAGTATACTCACCAAGTGAGAAAATGATGTTTCATGCACCGTCGTTAAACGAACGTCGTGCACCACCGTTTCCTCCTAGAACAAGCAAACAAATACAATGAGACTCGATAACGAGTCACAAAACAATGCTGAACACAACCCCAATAGGGTTTCATATGCATAAATAAGCATGATAGCAAACCAGAAATTAGAAATAGCATTAGTCTTGGCCCCGAATAGAAAAACTATTTTGCCCTTATTATGCGGTAATGGCGTCAATTTCACTACGATTATCGGATGGGGGTGTAAGGCCCACCTTTTCGAATCTATGGAACAGAGCTACAACAATGTAGAAGGTCACTCAGTCCAAATCCTAGCACAACTAGGTCAAATGTGCCAAATACTCAACCGGAAACACCAAAACCAGGTTTACAAATCACATAATGCTGTAATTACTATAACTCAGTCTATACAGGTCCAAATTCCGAAATTCCAAAGGCATATGGTAGCTAAGACATCCAGCTACATTTCATCAGAAGACACCAACACCTAAATCCAAAGCAATTCCAGTCAAAATGGCCAATTACAAGTGCAGTTTTCGCATTCTGATCAACCCAGAACAGCAACAGTAAAATCGGTATATCTCACTCTACACTATTCCAAATGACCTGAAATTTTGCAGGCACTTCAAACTCATCAATACCTACAACTTTAATGTTTTACGTAAAGTCCAATTCGGCCTCTAACCCTATGATCCAAAACCGGACAGAATTAGGGGTTGAAAAACCCTAACATTTCACAATTCACTCCAAACCCAAAATTAGTTGCTATTATCACCAATTCACACCCACATGAGTCATTACCCCTCATTATCAACCATCATAGATGGCCACAACATCCCATTCATATTAAACCAGAAAATTCATCATAAAATTGAAAACTTCACCAAAACTCTTCAAATCAAGAAATAAATCGCATAATCCATCACTTTAGCCACTACTAAGCATAATTTAAGCTTTATTAAGTATAAGAGGGAAGTCACACACCACTTACCAAGTACACAAGAGAGATAGAGATGTTGGACACCTTAGCTCTTCAAACAAACTTCACTAGACCACTCACTAGCACCCAATGGATAGATTTTATGGAGTAGAATCTAATTTATGTGGTTGGTTTTGGAAGATTTAGTGAAAGCTAGAAAGTTGAAGAATTTCTTTCTTCTTGGCTCAAGGAAGAACCGGCCATGGAGGAGAAGAAAATGGTGATTTTTGAGCAATTTTTCAAGATATTTACTCAATTTGGTCAAAAGTCAAAATAGTGAATAGTAAATCTTAAAGTAAAACCAATAAGAGGGTGACACTTGTCACCTTATTAATGCAATCTTATCACTTCTTTTTCTCTCTCACATCAATCATTTCACACACTCTACTTATCTCTTAACACCCGATAAATTTTACACAGTATCCGAAACTTAACCTTATTGGCCGAATTTTTCCGAACTTTTAGCACTAGTGGGTCCCACGTCCGTTATTTATCCTTAATTTTTCAAAAACTCTTCAATACTAGAAAAATTATCTAAAAACTATATTTTCTCATAAAATCCACCAAAAAAATATTTCTAAGCCAGAAAATGCAGAAAACATGCAATTAAGGAAACTAAAACCCTAGGAAAATGATTAGGGTTTTTACGGGTTCTCACAGATACCATGCTTATGTGTTATGTGCTATATGTGATTTTTGTGTTTATTTGCTTTATTATGCTTTATATGATTTATTTGATTGCGATGAATACGTGACATCACCACAACTAGTCCAACGCTAGTCGTAGTCCATTTCTCGAATCCACACTAGTCCAATGCTAGTTGTGGCTCTTTGTTCCGATTTTTCACTAGTCCAATGCTAGTGAGAATGTGTAGACATGGGATAGTCCAACGTTAGACCCTTAGGGACCTCTTACGATAGATCATGTTTGTATGACTACATTACATTCTCATGCATATTTTCACTTTTTAGGGTCTTTTATCATTTTTTGTATGACATCCCTCCTTATACGTATATCCCTTCCCCCATATTTTCCCTTATATGTATATTACTTACCCCTTTGTATGAAACATGACATTAGACTTGCATGTCATCTAAGCATTAGACCTAGGGTAGTACATTTGCTTGATTAGATTAGGAAAAACCCCTTGGGTATGGGATATGGACGAGTTTGGCTCTTTAGCCTTAGCACGCTCGTATTCCCTCTATTAAAGGGAACATTGGAGTCACAAACATTAGTTCCCCGCACCCGACATGACGCATTCCTTTAGGCCACGTATATTTGTATAATTACTCTTATTTTCCTTTTCTTTCTTTCGAGTCTCACGCCTTGCATTATTCGTGACTTCTTCGAAGAGTCTTTATTGAGCGTCACTGTGAGAACCCGTATTTTTCATTTTCTAGGTTTTATATTTTTCATGGCTTGTTTTCTGCATTTTCGTGCTTAGGAAAAATTTCTAGATATTTTTAATGAGCAGATATAGTTTTTAGATGATTTTTCTAATATCGAATAGGTTTTGAGAAATTAAGAGCGTATACAGGACGTGGGACCCACTAGTGCGAAAAGTTCGGAAAAATTCGGCCAATTAGGTTAAGTTTCGGATACTAGGTTAAATTTATCGGGTGTTAAGAGATAATTAGATGATGATATGTGATTGATGTGAGAGGGAACAAAAGGATAGAGATGCTTTAATGAAGTGACAAGTGTCACTTTGTGAGTGGTTGCAACTTTTGACTACTATTCATGCTTTTACCATTTGGTTAAAATATCTCAAAAATTACCAAAAATTCACTCTTTTCTTCTCCATCTTGGCTGGCTCTCTCTAGCAAAGAAAGGAAGAAAACTCTTCAAGTTTTTGGCTCCCATCTTGCTCAAATCTACCAAAACAACTCCTTAACCTTGTTTGTGTTCCATAAAACCACTTAAGGAGGTGTTGGTGAGTTGTTGTGTGAAGTTATTTGGAAAGTTACGGTGTCCAATAGCTCTCTCTCTCTTGTTTTAAGGTAAGTTGTGAAGAACCACCCTCCTCCCTTAATTGATGCTTAAATCATGCTTAGTGGTAGTATGAGATGCAAGTTTATGGGTTATTTCTTGATTTGTGGTTGAAGTGATGAAATTTTATTATTTTTGGGGATTTTTTCTGTTTTAATATAAGCATGATTGTGTGGCTATCTATGATGATTAGAAATGGTATATAATGACTCTAGGAGGTGGAAAAAGTGATTAATTGCAACCAATTTCTGGTTTGGAAGAAATTTCAGAAAATTAGGGTTCTTGAGGGAGCATTCTGGCCGAATTTTTAGCTCCTAGTTAGAGGCCGAATTGGCCTTGGCTTAAAACATGAAAGTTGTAGGGAATGACATTTTAGAGGTTCCTACAAAATTTCAGGTCAATCGGAGTAGGGTAGAATGAGAAAAGTCGAAATTACTATTGCTGTTCTGGTTTTACCCGAATGTAAGAATTGCGCCTGTAATTGGTTGTTTTGGCTGGAATTGCTTCCGAATTGGTTGTTGAGGCCTTCTGATGAAATTTAGCCCTGTTTCTTAGCTTTCAGCTGGTTTTGAAATTTCTGGATTTGGACTTGGAGAGCCTGAGTTATGATGTTTCCGCTAGAATGCGTTTTGGTGAATCTGTTTTACATTTTTGATGTCGTATCTTGCATTTTTTACCTGTTTGCACTCAAAACTGGGTTGAGTGACCTTCTGTGATGTTGTAGCCCTGTCTTTTAGCTTTGAAATGGTGGGTCTTGCACCCTCATTCGATAATCGTAGTGAAATTGGTGCCATTACCGCAAAATGAGGACAAAAACTGTTTTTTTTCTGGGCCAAAGCTAGTTACATTTCCGAAATTTCTGGTTTCCTTTAATGTTTGTATATGCTTATGGAACCCTATTGGGGTCATGTTTGGCCTTGGTTTATGACTCGTTATCGAGTCTCATTGTATTTGTTTGCATGTTTTAGGACGTGACCGTGGTGCACAACGTTCTTTTGACGGAAGTGCATGAAACCACATTTGCGAGCTTGGTGAGTGTACTACTCACTTGTGTGTTATTATATGACTTTGATACTTGAACTTGAGATGTTGAATGTTAATTGATTGAAGTGAGAGTGTACTTTATCACTCTCACTTATTGTTTCGCATGTTATTGGAAAGTTATTGGAATGTTATATGAAATGTTATATGAAATGAAATACATGACTTGGGGTCGTTTGGACGAGTCTCCAACGACTACAATTGTTATCCTTGAGCTCAACCCCATTGGTAATTGATTGAATCGAGCCGGCGAGGGCTTGGTCGTGCCAATTAATGTGCCTTGGGGCAATGTTATATGGAATCTTGTAGTATGAGAGACTCTCGATTCCGGTTTACTCGAGTAATACCACAATGCAAGTGTTTGGATTTCAGGCCCGGTTGGGGAATGTTAGGTGGAAGGAATGGAAGTAAAGTGGAGTCTACGGTTGGTTATTGTTGAACATTGACGGAGAGTCAATGACGTTCGATCAAGAAATGCAAAGGAGGAAAAGGGCTCTTGAGAGCCATCTGTATCCTTTTATCACCATATTTGACGTGTGCCTTTGCTTATTTTACTATAATGAATGAAGCTTGATGCTTATATGCAATTGGTTGCGTAAGTGATAGTATCTCACTGGGCAATTAGCTCACACCGTTCCTTTTGTTTTCCTTACAGGAATATGACACTTTTTGGAATGAATCTTGATAGATGGTTGCCGAATGAACTAGATGTATTTTTTTTTTTGGATTGTATATGAAGTGAAACCCTAAATGTATCTTTAGGGCCGTTTTCACTTTCAATTTGGCAAACCGTGTATATATTCACTTTTGACAACTTTTGTATGTCACTTTGGATTGTATTTGCTAAAGTTCAAGATGTGAATGTTTGTTCGATATTTGGTTGCGTTCTAACGGGTCGGTTACTATTCATGGCCGACTCCGAATTTCATTTTTTTTATTTTGGGTTATTTTGCCCTTTTGCCTTGTTTACGCGCGTTTATAAGTTCCGGAACGCAATAGATCGCTCTAAACTACACCGTTAGTCCTGGCGAGAGTTGGGCAGGCAGTCCGCTAACCTCTTTGGTTCGCCTTAAGGGAAGGTGGGGCTGTCACAGGTGGTATCAGAGCCTAGGTTTGAATTAGCCTGGGTGTTATAGGAATGCTTGATTTGAGGGTTTATTGTTTATGGCCTTTAAGATTATTTATGGTTAATTGCTCTTTTGGTGTAGGATGGACGGATCTAGTGGACCGAGTGGTGACTCTGTAGGCGAGCTGTAACATCCCGAATATTAGGAGGTTGTTTGTGAAGAAAATATTAAAGTGTATTTCTTTGGGTTTGATTTAAAACCTATTTTTGTTTTAAAAAGACTAGAAACCCTAATATTGTAGCCAAAAACCCTAGTTTACTTGTGACTAACCGGTTTTTCTAAATCTCTCATATTTTAATTGAAACCCTAATTTTAATTACTGGAATTGGAAAATTCCTCACGTTTTCTTAAAAATTTCTTTTTATTTGAAAATTATCATTTATTAAAGCCCTACTATCCAATTATTCCATGATAAGTGTAAATAAACCTAGAAAATAAGGTTTTACGCTTCAGTTTCAAGTTTGGAGCAAAATTAGGGTTTTCGCGATTTTTTCGCCGGATGAATTTCGGTACAGAGTAAGGATTAATTTTGGGGATTAAAAGTGACTTTTAAGTGAGAAATAATATGTGAATTGGAGCAATGAGATAAGGTTAGTGAATGGGAAGTAAAAACCCTAATACGTGTGTTTTTAAGAAAAACGGCGCGAACCAGCGGGTCCCGCGCACTACCGATTGAACGCACCACTTGACCACCACTTTCTTGCCATACAAGCTCATTAATATTTGAGCAAAATATCTCCTAAATTCCAGCTAAGCCTGACCGAAATTAATGGCTGAAAATACAAGAAAGAAAAAGAAAATTTTACTTGGTAAGGTTTGTGACAAGTGTCACACCCTTAGTGGCCATTGACCAAGACAATTGTTCAACCTTCTTATCCCCAAATTGGCTTCATTCACCTTCATATTTCTGCATCTTTGGCCGAGAGAAAGAGGGAAGAAAACACCAAGGGAGAACACTTCATCTCTTCTTCAATCCAACAACTTAGTGAGAAAATAAACAAAGTAAACCGATTAAACTTGTTCTTGAGTAACTAGGTGGTGATTTGTGGTAAGCTTTTGGAAGGAGGAAGCTTGGGCTACTCTTTGTGACCTCTATTCAAGGTAAGAGAGCTTATCTCTCTAAGTTTTGCTTTCAATTTTGTTAAATTAAGTTTAGTAGTTGAGTATAGTGGTGGAATCATGGATGATTAGCATGTTTTAGAGGTTTTTCCCCAATTTATTTGATGAACTAGGGCTTGTGGAAATTCTGCCCAAATTGTTGTATGATGCTTATATGTTACAATTGAAGTTTCATAAGGTGTTGTGGTAGTGATTAGACCAAGAAACTAAGGAAAGTTCCACTAAAAACTAAAGATTTCAGATTTCTGGAAATTCTTGCTTCCATTCTGTCCGAATTTGTATCCATATGTTAGAGGCTGATTTGGCCTTAGGTCAAAGAATAAAAGTTGTAGAGAATGGTGTTTTATAGGTGCCTATAAAATTTCAGCTCAATCAGAGTAACGTAGGATGTGAAAAGTCCGAAATACCCTTACTGTTTCAAATATTTCCCAGCAATCCGTTTCATCAGTTAAGTCCAGTTTATCACGTTTTTTGACTAGGAGTCGTACTGATTTAGCTCTGGGCCAAAACATGAAAGTTGTAGTGTTCTGAAGTAGCTTTAAAATGCCTCTAAGAACACCTGAATTGGACTTTTATACACTGAGTTATGTCCATTACAGTGTAGTGCGTTTAAACAGCCGACGAATTGGTTTCTGGTTTTGTAATTTGAGAATTTGACCAAGTTACATTAGAAACTGGACTAAGTGACCTTCATGAATGTTGTAGCTCTGTGTCTTAGCTTCGAAACGGCATAGGATACGCCTTAATCCGATAAGCGTAGCCTCGAATATGTTATTTCCGTATTCGTACATCAAATCTGTCTTGTGCTAAGTTGAATTTCTGCACTTGTTATTGTTGTGATTCTTGTTATTATGATATTGTGAGCCTATGGAACGGCTCTTGACATCAATTGTTGATATATGTGATGTTGGGTTGTGGTTGAGAAAAATAATGAAGCCTAAATGGCTGGAAATTAGGTAAACACAAAGGGCATGCTGCCCGAATTTACGCTCGAGGACTATATAAATACACTTGCGACTTGGGTCGAATTGATACGAATAGTACTTGAACCAGCTAGCGTACTTGAGTCTTCTTGTTTCGAGGTATATAAGTAAGGACTTGGCCGAACTTGTACCCTTGAGAAATGAAATAATGATTGCTCGAAGTATGTTTTCCTTGTACTTCAACTCGCAAGACAATTTCAAGTATAAATATTACAAAGTTTTACTGTTTAAAAAGGGCGAGCAAGTGTTTCACGACTACTCTCCAAGTGAATTCCAGTTTCTTGATTTTGATTGAATGAAACGTCTAAGTTTCGAATCTTAGTCATGTTTCAAAGTTCTCAAATTGAGTTTTATCGCAGATTTGGACTCCGAACCCGGAGTATAACCTGAAAGTGACCAGTAAAGGCACTATATCTTTTGGTGAGTGCTTTCAAATACCGAATTGCACTAGATACTTGAACTTGATACGTGACCAATATGATTACATGTTATATACGTGAATTGTTAGGGCAAGAGTGTACTTTATCGCACTTGCCCTTACGTGATATACTTGTTTATTGTTGCAATTAACTTGATATACTTGTTTATGATGCGCGCACTTCCTGGAATTCCAGAAACCCTGTGGCAAGTTACTCTAGTCGAGCCGGCAGGGGCTTGGTCGGTTGGGTAACGAGCCCTGGGTCTCTTGCTTTGTCGAGTGGAGTGATATCTCCTCGACTAATTGGTATACTCGAGTATTACCACCCGTGTTTATTGAGGATTTTGGGCCCAGTAGGGGGTGTGAATGGTGGACGGAGAGTAGTGTAAGTGGTGTTCTACTGGATTGGCTCCTTTACTTGAAAGTTGACGGAGTGTCAACTACTATGTGATCAAGCCCTGATGATGAATGGAAGTTGGCTCCTGAGAGCCATCCGTATCCTTATGTTTTGGAATGATTATTGTTTATTGGATTATTGTTTCTTCTGAAAACTTTTACACTCGCTCATTTCGAGATTGCTCACTTTTATGAACTCTTCATGCTCGTTACTTTGCTATATCGAAAACTCGTACTTATAAATAATGGTCAATTTGCTATATGGAACCTCACTGGGCTTTTAGCTCATTCCACTCCATTTGTTTTCCTTTCAGGGGTACGAGTGACGCGTGAGACTTGTAAAAGACTAGCGTAGCCTTTTGTTTTGACTTTTGACTTTTTGGTCTTGTACTCGCACTATTCCTCGAATGGAACATGTTGTACTTGGATTGTATACGTTCTGAACTAGTTTGGTGTATTGAGACTTTGTACTTCGATTTCTATTAATGTAAATTATAAGCTTGAATTGGGAATGTTATTTATGGTTCATGAATGTGTGTACGTGACTCGATTGAGATCGTGAGTGAGTCCTGGCGAGAGCTGGGCAGGCGGTCCGCCGAACCCTTTGGTACGCCTTAGGGGGAGGTGGGGTCGTCACACGAGCGACCTCGCGGAGCACTCCCAGTGATTCCGTACCAGATACGGCCAGGAGGGGCCGTCGTGCGCTGGAGCCCGTCTAACCGTCTCCAACTGTGTGAGTGTAAACATAAGTATGCCTATCCGAACGCTCTCGTGTTTGCAGTGGACAGGGAGCGTAAGGAGTTAGCCGGAGAGAATGCTCGACTTGAGGCCGAGGTGACCCAACTTAGGGCGGCCAATAAGAGACAGACTGAGCACATTGAGGGTCTGAAGTACGATGTGCTTGAGGCAGAGGATAGGGTTGATGACCTCTGCGCTCAGCTGAAGGAGGTCCAAGAGCGCGAGAGTAAGCGAGCTCGCAAGGTAAAGAATCGAGCCGCTTCGATCCTGAACCTTTGCGCCGAGGTGGTCGAGGGCGTGAGCGACGAGGACTCCTGTGCGGGGTCTGAGGCTGGGGTTGGATCCACTCCGTCGGGTGGGTCTCATAGCTCGTCATCGGTCTAAGTTACGACTCCTAGAGTTGTTGTGGATAGTTTTGGTCTTGTATATAGCGCGGATAGGGAGTAGGGCCTTAGCTAATCATTTTGTATGGTTAGATTAGCTACGTGTATATTTCTTTTGATAAGGCCATTCCCTTGGGGATTGTCTATGCTTGTACTTGACTTGACTGAACTTGACTTGACTGATTGTATATATGTGTGTTGTTTGTCTTGTTTGTAATGTATATATGTGTGTTTGGAAAGTTTTGAGTTTACTTACATGCAATGTTTTATATTGGTTTAGTACCATTGCCTAGACCAAGTAAAGTTTATGGAAGGAACACGTAGTGGACGGGGACGTGGGCGCGGAAATAGACAACCCACACCGGATAGGGGTATTGGGGAAACCTCTACTGGACCTAACCCTGACCCTAATGTGCAAATCGCTGCCGCCATGCAGCAAATGACTAACTTGCTAGCACAAGTGGTGCAGCAACAAGGCCAGAATACAAACCCTAATCCTGGAAACCCTGGCAATCATGTCGAGAGCGAAGACAGAGCTCTCGAACGTTTTCAAAAGTTTGCTCCACCCAAATTCATTGGGGGACCTGATCCGGATGTTGCCGAGCGATGGCTCGAGAAAATGGTTGATATTTTTGCGGCTTTGCACTACACCGATGAACGGCAGGTGACTTTTGCCGTTTTCCAGTTCGAAGGGGCGGCCCGTTCCTGGTGGAACGTCATACGACAAAAATGGGAACGGGAACAAACGCCCAGGACTTGGGTGAATTTCATCCGGGAATTTAACGCGAAATTCTTCCCTCCTCTAGTTCAGGAGAGGAAGGAAGACGAGTTCATCCGACTCTGCCAAGGAACTCAATCGGTGGCGGAATACGAGAGCCAGTTCACCCGTTTGTCCAAATTTGCGCCTGAGCTGATCATGACAGAGCAACGGCGAATCAGGCGTTTCATTCAGGGCTTGAACGTCGAAATTCTAAAGGACCTCGCAGTGGCTCAAATCAATGCTTTTAGCGAGGTCGTAGAAAAGGCCCAAAGGGTAGAGAGTGCTCGATTGCATGTCCGGAACTTCCAGGCGAAAAAGCGGGGCTTTCCGGGAAGCAGTTCTGGACAAGGGGACAAAGGTACTCCCTCCAAGTTTGGATGCGGAGCTGGAGGTGGGCGACAGTCAGGTTCCAGCAGAGGGGCTCAGTCTAGGGGCGGCCCAGCCGGGAGAGGCCAAGGTGGAAACTTCCAGAGGGGCTCAGGTTCGGCGTCTCGTGGACCTTGCGGGTACTGCGGAAAGCCGAATCACTTTGAAGACAATTGCTGGAAGAAGGGGGGCAAATGTTTGCGTTGCGGAAGTGCAGACCACCAGCTTGCTACCTGCCCACTCATAACGCAAGAAGGAAGGGGAACTCAAACCACGCCGAAGACCAATACGGGGCCGAATAAGGGGAATGAGGCGAAACTTAAAGTGCCAGCTCGAGTCTATTCCTTAGAACCTCGACAGGTCCCAGAATCCTTAGAGGTCGTAGAAGGTACGATCCCTATTTTCCACCGTTTTGCCAAAGTTTTAATTGATCCTGGTGCCACCCATTACTTTGTTAACCCTGATTTCATGTGTGGCATCGATATAAAACCTGTTAGTTTACCGTACGACCTAGAAGTTAGTACACCTACGGGGAATCAACGCTTGGTTACTAGTATGATTTATAAGGATTGTGAAGTGTGGGTAGGAGAGAAAAGATTGTTAGGGGATTTGATAAGTCTGGTCATTAAGGGGTATGATGTGATTTTGGGTATGGATTGGCTAGCCAAGTATAATGCCCAACTGGATTGTAAAACGAAAATGGGGGAATTCCGTATCCCTGGTGAGGCAACCATAAGGTTGGATATAAGGGGTAGGTTAGCCTCATCTGCTTTAATTTCGGGCATTCGGGCTAGGAAATTTCTAAGTAGAGGGGCGCAAGGATTTTTGGCCTTTTTGATTAACACCCCCACGGATAAGTTGAAAGTGAAGGATGTGGCCGTAGTGAAGGAATTTCCGGACGTGTTTCCTGATGAATTAGTAGCCTTACCTCCAGAAAGAGAAATTGAATTCAAAATAGACCTGCTACTGGGAGCCTCACCCATCTCAAAAACACCATACCGAATGGCTCCTGCCGAGCTCAAGGAGCTAAAGTTGCAATTACAGGACCTTCTGGAGCGAGGATTCATTCAAGAGAGTGGGTCTCCTTGGGGAGCTCCTGTACTGTTTGTAAAGAAAAAAGATGGTGGTTTGAGGATGTGTATTGATTATCGGGGCTTTAATAATATTACAATTAAAAATAAGTATCCACTGCCCCATATCGATGAGCTATTTGATCAGTTGCAAGGAGCAGTGGTTTTCTCGAAACTGGACCTCCGCCAAGGGTACTACCAGTTACTAATCAGGAAGGAGGATATTCCGAAGACCGTCTTCAACTCGAGATATGGGCATTACGAGTTCGCAGTGATGCCCTTTGGACTAACCAATGCTCCTGCCGCCTTCATGGACCTAATGCATAGGGTTTTTAAGCTCTACCTGGATCGATTTGTAGTAGTCTTCATCGATGACATCCTGGTCTATTCCAAGTCCCGTGAAGAGCATGAGCAACACTTGAAGACTATCTTGCAAACCCTAAGAGACCATCAACTGTATGCCAAGTTCAGCAAGTGCGAATTTTGGCTGGAGAAAATTGCTTTTCTGGGGCACGTAATTTCTCAAGAGGGTATTTCAGTCGACACGGTGAAAGTAGAGGCTGTGACTAATTGGAAGAGGCCAGAAACTCCCACAGAGGTCCGCAGCTTTCTAGGACTGGCTGGATATTACCGACGTTTTATCAAGGACTTCTCCAAACTAGCCGGTCCTCTAACCGATTTGACAAAGAAACATGGTCGGTTCTTATGGAACGCCCGAAGTGAGACAAGTTTTCAGGAATTAAAGAAAAGATTGACCATGGCTCCAGTTCTAGTCTTACCAAACGGGGTGGACGGATATGCTGTGTACACTGATGCATCCCAAGAAGGCTTGGGTTGTGTATTAATGCAAAACCGAAATGTGATCTCTTTTACGTCGAGGAAGTTAAAACCCCACGAGCAAAATTACCCGACCCACGATCTGGAGCTAGCTGCAGTTGTTTTTGCTCTGAAGAAGTGGAGGCACTACTTATATGGAGTAACTTTCGAGGTTTACTCCGATCATAAAAGCCTGAAGTATCTTTTCTCACAGAAGGAATTAAACATGAGGCAGCGGCGGTGGATGGAATTTTTGGAGGATTACGACTGTACCATCAACTACCATCCGGAAAAAGCAAACGTAGTGGCCGATGCCCTAAGTCGCAAAGCTCAGGTCGCGAGTCTAATGATCAAAGAGTGGGAATTGTTAGACTCCGTGTGTGAATGGAAACCCTGCCTTGGGAGCCATAAGGTGATTTTTGGCAATATTAAAGTGACTTCTACCTTCTTGGAAAGGATTAAAGAAGCTCAAAAGGAAGATGCACTGGTGCAGAAGTGGGGCAAGAAAGTGGGAAAAGGAGAAACCACTTATTTCAATTTTGGTCCTGAGGGTATTTTAAAATACCGAAACCGAATAGTGGTGCCGAAGGATGAATCGTTAAAAATGGAGATTCTAGAGGAAGCCCATCGATCCAAGTATACAATCCATCCAAGTAGTAGTAAGATGTATCAAGACCTGAAAGAAAATTATTGGTGGGACAATATGAAGAAGGAAATTGCTCTGTACGTGCAAAAATGTCTCGTTTGCCAACAAGTTAAAGCAGAGCATCAAAAACCATCGGGCTTGTTACAACCCCTGGAGATACCTGAATGGAAGTGGGAAAACATCACCATGGACTTCGTTTCAGGTTTGCCGCGAACGCAGCGAGGACACGATGCCGTTTGGGTGATCGTCGATTGATTAACCAAGTCGACCCATTTCTTGCCGATGAACATGAAGTATTCCATGGACAAGTTGGCTCAACTGTACATGAACAAGATCGTAAGGCTACACGGCGTTCCAGTCAGTATCGTCTCTGATCGAGATCCACGTTTTGTATCTCGGTTTTGGCAAAAGTTCCAGGAGACTCTAGGGACGAAACTCAACTTGAGCACAACCTATCACCCTCAGACGGATGGACAATCAGAACGAACTATCCAAACTCTCGAGGACATGCTACGAACTTGCATTCTAGATTTTGGAGGCAACTGGGGTCAACAAATGACCTTAGTAGAGTTTGCATACAACAATAGCTACCACTCGTCGATTCAAATGGCTCCATACGAGGCACTATATGGACGGAAATGCCGATCACCGATCTACTGGGATGAAGTTGGCGAGAGGAAAGCATTAGATCCAACCACTATTCCATGGATAGAAGAGGCTCGAGAAAAGGTCAAGTTGATACGGCAACGACTCCAAACTGCTCAAAACCGACAAAAGAGCTACGCAGACAACCGAAGAAAAGACTTGGAGTTCGAAGTTGGAGACCGTGTTTTCCTCAACGTTACACCGTTACGGAGTCTCACGGCGGGTAGAGGAAAGAAATTGCAACCGAGGTTCGTCGGACCTTACAAGATCCTGCAGAGGATAGGCGCGGTAGCATATAGACTAGAGCTGCCGTCAAGTCTCTCGAGAATTCATGACGTCATCCACGTCTCGATGCTCAAGAAGTACTATCCCGACCCCTCCCATATCTTACAACCAGAGGAGATCGACGTGGACGAATCGCTTGCTTATGAAGAAAAACCTGTCCAAGTGCTTGACCGGAAAGTCA
Organism: Coffea arabica; assembly: GCF_036785885.1. Taxonomy (NCBI): domain Eukaryota; kingdom Viridiplantae; phylum Streptophyta; class Magnoliopsida; order Gentianales; family Rubiaceae; genus Coffea; species Coffea arabica. The sequence continues at coordinate 20,194,609 of NC_092326.1, forward strand.
AAGAGCTCAGAAACAAACAGATTCCGTTGGTGAAGATACTGTGGAGAAACCATGGGGTAGAGGAAGCTACCTGGGAAGTGGAAGAAGAAATGCGAAAGAAGTACCCTGAACTTTTCGTGAGTTAAGGTAAGAAATTTCGAGGGCGAAATTCTTTTAAGGGGGAGAGAGTGTGAGAACCCGTATTTTTCATTTTCTAGGTTTTATATTTTTCATGGCTTGTTTTCTGCATTTTCGTGCTTAGGAAAAATTTCTAGATATTTTTAATGAGCAGATATAGTTTTTAGATGATTTTTCTAATATCGAATAGGTTTTGAGAAATTAAGAGCGTATACAGGACGTGGGACCCACTAGTGCGAAAAGTTCGGAAAAATTCGGCCAATTAGATTAAGTTTCGGATACTGGGTTAAATTTATCGGGTGTTAAGAGATAATTAGAGGATGATATGTGATTGATGTGAGAGGGAACAAAAGGATAGAGATGCTTTAATGAAGTGACAAGTGTCACTTTGTGAGTGGTTGCAACTTTTGACTACCATTCATGCTTTTACCATTTGGTTAAAATATCTCAAAAATTACCAAAAATTCACTCTTTCCTTCTCCATCTTGGCCGGCTCTCTCTAGCAAAGAAAGGAAGAAAACTCTTCAAGTTTTTGGCTCCCATCTTGCTCAAATCTACCAAAACAACTCCTTAACCTTGTTTGTGTTCCATAAAACCACTTAAGGAGGTGTTGGTGAGTTGTTGTGTGAAGTTATTTGGAAAGTTAAGGTGTCCAATAGCTCTCTCTCTCTTGTTTTAAGGTAAGTTGTGAAGAACCACCCTCCTCCCTTAATTGATGCTTAAATCATGCTTAGTGGTAGTATGAGATGCAAGTTTATGGGTTATTTCTTGATTTGTGGTTGAAGTGATGAAGTTTTATTATTTTTGGGGATTTTTTCTGTTTTAATATAAGCATGATTGTGTGGCTATCTATGATGATTAGAAATGGTATATAATGACTCTAGGAGGTGGAAAAAGTGATTAATTGCAACCAATTTCTGGTTTGGAAGAAATTTCAGAAAATTAGGGTTCTTTAGGGAGCATTGTGCCCGAATTTTTAGCTCCTAGTTAGAGGCCGAATTGGCTTTGGCTTAAAACATGAAAGTTGTAGGGAATGACATTTTAGAGGTGCCTACAAAATTTCAGGTCAATCGAAGTAGTGTAGAATGAGAAAAGTCGAAATTACTATTTCTGTTCTGGTTTTACCCGAATGTAAGAATTGCGCCTGTAATTGGTTGTTTTGGCTGGAATTGCTTCCGAATTGGTTGTTGAGGCCTTCTGATGAACTTTAGCCCTGTTTCTTAGCTTTCAGATGGTTTTGGAATTTCTGGATTTGGACATGGAGAGCCTGAGTTATGATGTTTCCGCTAGAATGCATTTTGGTGAATCTGTTTTACGTTTTTGATGTAATATCTTGCATTTTTGACCTGTTTGCACTCAAAACTGGGTTGAGTGACCTTCTGTGATGTTGTAGCCCTGTCTTTTAGCTTCGAAATGGTGATCTTGCACCCTCATCCGATAATCGTAGTGAAATTGGTGCCATTACCGCAAAATGAGGACAAAAATTGTTTTTTTCAGGGCCAAAGCTAGTTACATTTCCGAAATTTCTGGTTTCCTTTAATGTTTGTATATGCTTATGGAACCCTATTGGGGTCATGTTTGGCCTTGGTTTATGACTCGTTATCGAGTCTCATTGTATTTGTTTGCATGTTTTAGGACGTGACCGTGGTGCACTGTGACAGCCCCACCTCCCCCTAAGGCGAACCAGAGGGTTCGGCGGGCCGCCTGCCCAATTCTCGCCGGGACTCAGTCGTTCACTACATTCCTCAAACATATTACAATATAAATCTCAAAAATTACATCAAATTCTCCAATAATTACATGTTATAAGCGAAGCGGAAACAATTCCCAACTATACATAAAATGATTCCAAATCCAAACTGTACAAGATATAGGCCATCCATTCACGTGAACAAGCACAACAAGTCCTTCCTTCGCCTTGAGCCCTGTGGAGGGGAATAAAATAATTTTGGGGTGAGCTAGAAGCTCAACGAGTAACCAGTAAAATCAGAAATCAAATATATTTCACAATAATGCATTTCGATCACTTCGATGATGTCATGATTCAGAGATCAAAATGTACGTTTATTGCTTTCATGAGCCGGTGAAATCATTGCACTTGAACACCCAACGCTCAAATAGATCATTTAACATTAACATTGAGAGGGAGCCCCTTTTTGAGCTCCAGATAAACATGAACATGAACCATAAACAAGGTGGAGACGTTGGTGTCCAGCACTAGACTTTCCCAGAACTCATTGAAGCCAAATCATGTCATGAATCCACATGCAAGCACGCATGATATGCAATCGAATAAATAATGCAAGAAGCATTTCACAAGTACTTTGGAAATAGTTTAGGGTCACGCACCTCCGTGGCTCAGAAACCATCCATCATATATCATTGCCTTGCTCAAATCCAAGTCTTAGATCACAAACTCAAAGCAATCAAACCCTTAAAACTTCGGACAGCACTTCCCCTAAATTTGCTGACTTTTCCAGCCATCATGGCTTCATTATTTCCTCAGCCAGTCCCAAAGGTACACACACAACAACAAGTTCATCCAATAGTCATTCAGCAAGCTCCAAGTAGTACTAGTACAAGTCAAGCTAGGGAAAAGTTCGGAAATGAAAGTTAAGCTCAAAACCAGAAAAATAGCTTTTGACATCGTTTTACGGTAATGGTACCAAAGGCACTACGATTGTCGGATGAAGGTACAAGATACACCGTTTCGAAACTAAGAGATAGGGCTACAATATCACAGAAGGTCACTCAACCCAGTTTTGAGTGCAAATAGGTCAAAAATGCAAGATACCACATCAAAAACGTAAAATAGATTCACCGAAACGTATTCTAGCGGAAATATCATAACTCAGGTTCTACAAGTCCAAATCCAGAAATTCCAAAACCATCTGAAAGCTAAGAAACAGGGCTAAATTTCATCAGAAGGCCTCAATAACCAATTCGGAAGCAATTCCAGCCAAAACAACCAATTACAGGCGCAATTCTTACATTCGGGTAAAACCAAAAAAGCAATAATAATTTTGACTTTTCTCATTCTACACTACTCCAATTGACCTGAAATTTTGTAGGCCCCTCTAAAATGCCATTCCCAACAACTTTCATGTTTTAAGCTAAGGCCAATTCGGCCTTTAACTAGGAACTAAAAATTCAGGCAGAATGTTCCTTCACAAAACCTAATTTTCTGAAATTTCTTCCAAAACAGAAATTGATTGCAATTGACCACTTTTTCCACCTCATAGAGTCCTTAAACATCATTTCCAATCATCATATATAACCACACAACCATGTTCATATTAAAACAGAAAAATCCCCAAAAATTATAAAACTTCATCAAGTCAACCACAACTCAAGATATAATCCATCAAACCATCTCTTTAGCCATCACAAGTCACTAATTTAGCATAATCAAGAACAAAGAAAGGATTGCTAGACATGAACCTTGAAATATCAAGAAAGTTGATGGCTTAGTCCTTTGCCTTCTCTAATCACTCCACCACTACCTTCAATCTTCCTAAACAAGTGACTTTTGTGGAGGAATTTGAAAGTTTAACGGTTGATTCACAAGATTGAGCAAGAAATGGAGTTGGAGTTGAAGGCTTTCTTCTTGTATTTTTGCTCCAAGAGGTTCGCCCAAGACAAGCTTAAAATGGAGAGAAATTGGTCAATTTTTGAGGTTTAGTAAAGGTGATGCAAATTAGTCAAAGTCCAACTTTGAATAAGAAGGTGACACATGTCACCTTTTTGGTTTAAAACTTATCTTTTTGTCTCTCCAATACAAATATCTTAACACTTTGTAAAATAATATCACTTAATACAAAATTCCAACAAGTTGTCAAAAATATAATGCATTTACCGCACTTGCGGGTCCCACGTTCAAAATACGCTCTTAATTTCTCAAAAACTAACCGATACTAGAAAAATCATTTTAAAACTATCTTTGCTCATAAACTTTATCTAGGGAATTTTTCTAATCAAGAAAATGTAGAAAAGGCGGGCGCCAAAAAAAAACTCCTAGAAAATTAGAAATTTTCCGGGTTCTCACTCTCAGTCTTTTCGGGGCGTCACATGCACAACGTTCTTTTGACGGAAATGCATGAAACCACATTTGCAAGCTTGGTGAGTGTACTACTCACTTGTGTGTTATTATATGACTTTGATACTTGAACTTGAGATGTTGAATGTTAATTGATTGAAGTGAGAGTGTACTTTATCACTCTCACTTATTGTTTCGCATGTTATTGGAAAGTTATTGGAATGTTATATGAAATGTTATATGAAATGAAATACATGACTTGGGGTCGTTTGGACGAGTCTCCAACGACTACAATTGTTATCCTTGAGCTCAACCCCATTGGTAATTGATTGAATCGAGCCGGCGAGGGCTTAGTCGTGCCAATTAATGTGCCTTGGGGCAATGTTATATGGAATCTTGTAGTATGAGAGACTCTCGATTCCGGTTTACTCGAATAATACCACAATGCAAGTGTTTGGATTTCGGGCCCGGTTGGGGAATGTTAGGTGGAAGGAATGGAAGTAAAGTGGAGTCTACGGTTGGTTATTGTTGAACATTGACGGAGGGTCAATGACGTTCGATCAAGAAATGCAAACGAGGAAAAGGGCTCTTGAGAGCCATCTGTATCCTTTTATCACCATATTTGACGTGTGCCTTTGCTTATTTTACTATAATGAATGAAAGCTTTATGCTTATATGCAATTGGTTGCGTAAGTGATAGTATCTCACTGGGCAATTAGCTCACACCGTTCCTTTTGTTTTCCTTACAAGAATATGACACTTTTTGGAATGAATCTTGATAGATGGTTGCCGAATGAACTAGATGTATTTTTTTTTTTGGATTGTATATGAAGTGAAACCCTAAATGTATCTTTAGGGCCGTTTTCACTTTCAATTTGGCAAACCGTGTATATATTCACTTTTGACAACTTTTGTATGTCACTTTGGATTGTATTTACTAAAGTTCAAGATGTGAATGTTTGTTCGATATTTGGTTGCGTTCTGACGGGTCGGTTACTATTCATGGCCGACTCCGAATTTCATTTTTTGTATTTTGGGTTATTTTGCCCTTTTGCCTTGTTTACGCGCGTTTATAAGTTCCGGAACGCAATACATCGCTCTAAACTGCACCGTTAGTCCTGGCGAGAGTTGGGCAGGCAGTCCGCTAACCTCTTTGGTTCGCCTTAGGGGAAGGTGGGGCTGTCACAGTCACAATTAATGTGATTGGTACCAAGTAAGATTTGAAGATACATTTTGACCCTCTGATACCCTCCTGGGTCTAGGGTTTGCATTCATATAGAACATCCAAATGTGATAAATCTTTAGGTTAAAATAAGAAAATCTTTGACTAAATCGCGCAACTAGCCTTGGCTATGTTGAAAGGGTGCCTTGGATTCTTATCCTTGGCTTCCCTTTCTTCAAATGTGACTCCCGAATCCTTTTCTCTGATTTTCATAGACTTGGAGTCGTTTAAAAAGGGATTTTTACTTTTTTCTTTAAAAATTTATTTTTTTTAGGTGACTTGGTACACCTTAACTCGATACCAAGTGGCGACTCCATTTTCATTCAAAAAACCCTTTTTAAACTATATTTTTGGGTCAAATCGTCGCATTTTCAAGTCCCATTTAGACTCGTGTTTTTCCACTTTTTTTAAAATAAAAAATTTTCCAATCAAAAATTGAATCAAAAGCCATTTTTCTAAACTCGTCTTTTATTTTTCTTATTATAAAAAAATGGGGCGCATCAGTCGTAATACTTATTCTTGTGATTTTATTCCGGCTTTGATTGAGGTATGACTGAATCCCAGCGAGAGCTGGGCAGGCAGTCCGCCGAACCCTTTGGTTCGCCTTAGGGTGAGGTGGGGCTGTCACAGAACTCCCTTAGCAAGTCACTTTTGTGGACTAATTCAAGGTTTAATCGGTTGGATTTCATGATTTGTGCAAGAAATGGAAGAGATGGTTGAAGCTTTCTTTTCTTTTCTCTCAAGGTGAGGTTTGGCCAAGAAAGGTATAAAATGAAGATGATTTGGGTCAAAATTGGTCTTTTAGTAAAGTTAAGAAAGTTAGGCAAGTCTAACTTTGGCTAGGTAGTGACACTTGGCACTTTGTTGTTGCTTAAAGTTATTTTCTTGTCTCTCCATGGTTAATCCATTTGTAGACACCAAATTTTTAATGTTTTCCTGAATTTTTATCTATTTAATAAGTTATCTATTATTATTATTATTAATGTGTAATTTTCTCATTTTTGCAGGTTTATTTTAGAAAAAAAAAGAGAAAAAAAAACAAACAACAAAACAAAAAAAAAGAGAAAAAAAAGAGAAAAGTTAAAAAACAAAAAAAAATCAAAAATCAAATCAAAATCAAATTATTACAAAACTTACACATATTCATCATTTTCCCTACCAAAAAACACTTAACCCATTCCTACACTCAACTTCCTTGATCTTTCTTGTCATCAGGTAAAAATAATCATTTTTTACCAAACAAACACACAAAGCTCTACGTTGGCTACAAATTCACTCTTCACTCGGCTCTCTCTCAGAGAGAAGACAAGCCACAAAAAGAAAAAAAGCACTCCAATCCCTCTGGGCTTACTTGGCAGAGGCAGAAAAAAAACAAGAGGAGGAAACGCACGAGAGAAGAGGAAGGGAAGCTCTCGGAATTTTGCAGCCTGACCCCTCACTCTCCCTCTCTCGGACTTGGGCGGAGGAAAGAAACAGAGAAGAAAAAAAAAATCTTCCCCAACTCCTCTCGGTTCCATCTCAACCTCACACACACCTACATTGAGGTAATTTTTAGTTTTTGTCTAGCACATTAAATCAATGCTTCATTGTTTAGTTTTCTTTCGTTTCTGCTGGCTGCCTTGCATTGTTGTTGTTGCATTGCTGAAAATTGGGAAATGGCATGAACTAGATGAAGGAAAAGGAAATGTTTCTCATGCATGCATATTAATCGTTTGAAAAAATGCCAAAATGACAGACGAATTAAAAAGCTTAACATTGTACATGTTTTCTTGTCAAATAGGTGACCGTTTGCTGGTGTAGGTCTGAAAAGGTGTGGCTATTCAAAAATTTTTGGAGTTTTGAGTGTTAAAAGTTTTGAAGGATTTTTATTATTTTTTGGACTATTTTGGTTTAATTTTTGTCATATCTGTTGTTACTTTCATTGATGTTAGTTGATAGTTAGGTTGTAAAAATCACAAGGAGTGTTGTAGTATAAATTTTATATTTTTTGGTGAAGATTTGGGTGTTTTAAAGAAATAAAAACTGGAATGTATTTTGATATTTTGGCCACTTTCGGATCGTCTTTTGTAAAAACTAAATCTGGAAATGGAATCTATGTGAAAAATGGAGTGGGGAAGTGTATTTTGAGAAATTTTGGCGACCGGAGAAGTCGTCCGCGACCGACGCCGAAGGCGGTGGCGGCATCGGCGGCCACCATGGCCGCCAACTGGAGTGAGCTTCGGATGGCCAGAGGAGAAGAAGAAACGAATGGGGAAGAAAGAAAAGAAAGAAAAAAAAAAGAAGAAAAAAATAGGGGAAAAGAATTGGGCTAATTTTTTACTGGGCTTGTGGTTATTTTGGTTGGGTTTTGATTTATTTCTCTTGGGTTTAGGTTGGGCTACAAGGTCAGAGTCTGTTCACTTTTTGTTGGGTTTGAGCGAAAAAAAAAGGGGGCCGGCCTGTGTATTTTAGCCGGGACTGTTGGTTCGGGCGGGTGGCCTTTGGCCCGAAAAAATAAAGAATGGCCCAGTGACCTGATTTGTTAAGGAATAAGAAAAGTTCTTCCATATCAGTCCCTATACTTTTAAGTATTTTCACTATGGCCCATAATATTTTAATTTTCTTTCATATAGGTCCTTAAATTAATTGCAGTTTGGTCCTTGAACTTTATCTCTCAATTGATTTTGACCTCTGAACTTTGGAAAAATATAATTTTTGTCCCCAAAAGTTTTTCAATTTTTGCAATTCAGTCCTTGGTAAATTTTGGCTCTCTTTATTATAATTGTTTCTTTTCTTTAATAACTAATTATATTACTTTTGAACATATTCAACTTGTAATTTTTAGATGTTTTAAATTTCTTTATGTTTGACATATTAGTGTGAATTTAGTACTTTTATTATTATTATTTTTCAATTAAATTGGTGCCATGATTCTTTTGTTCATTGTGAGTATAAATAGGACAATTTGACTCCATTTAGTCACCACTTCAAACGGGAGGTACCCCTATTTTTATTATATCAATGTCAATTACGTGCTCTTATTTGCTCCTATGTGTTCCTATATATTTATATATTTTTATATGCTTTATTTATTGGATTTAAATGTTCATTTAAATTTTCTTATATTATATTTGTTTCGTTAATTTTTATAATCATTCGAGAGGCATTTAAATACCTCCAAAAAAATGTAATAGATAGGATAACTAAGTTTATTTTCTTTTCTTTTTCCATTTTAGATTGTAGTTAGATTCCCCGATGTAATAGATAGGTTGTGTGTTTGTGTGGCTTATGTGTTACGTGTTTTACTCGCTTTCCTTAGGATTTTTTGCATCTAGATATTATTCTTATGTGTTACGTGCTACGTGCTCTTATGTGTTTATTTGTTTTAATTTATGCTTTATTTATTTCACTATGAATTGTTAATGCACGACGTCACCACACTAGTCCAACGCTAGTTGTGGCTTCTCTCTCCGTTTACTTGCTAGTTCAACGCTAGTAAGGATTTTTAGAAATGGGCTAGTCCAACGCTAGACCCTTTAGGTCGTCTTGTGCTAGATTCATCTTTGTGTGCTATTCACTACATTCTCATGCATATTTTCACTTTTAGGATCTTTTTTCATTTGTATGATATTCCCTATTATATTATCCCCTACCCGCTATAGGTGCTAATCATGTCATTTAGAATTGCATCTCATTTAAGGTAGTTCATTCGCTTGTTCATGTTAGGATAATTATTTTTCAAACATGGAAAATGGGTGATTAAAACTTTTTAGTTTAAATACCCTATTAATCCATGTATAAGAAAATTATGTCATGAGTTTTTGCCTCCCGTACCATTTATGTTGCATTCCCTTTTTCTTTGATCACTTATATATATGTATATAATTTAATTTCTTTTCTTTATTTTAATTTCATCATTCGCATACTCATGACACTTTCAAGGAATCATTTTGGCCTTCGCAAATTAATGCGATTGGTTCGATTAAACCCTTGAATGGATATTTTGACCCTTTCGATATTTTATAAATTTAGATTTGCATCCATATAGGAAACATCCAAACGTGATAAAATTAAGGGTTAGATTAGGCAAATTTTGACTAAACCTCGCAACTAGCTTAGACTAGGTTGAAAAGGTGCCTTAGGTTTGAGTTAATCGAACATTTGCCTTCCCTTTCTTCAACCGTGACTCTCGAATCCATTTTCTCTTGTTTTCAAAGACCTGAAGTTGTCAAAAAGAGTTTTATTTTATTTTACTTTATTTTTAGGGTGACTTGGTACACCAAAACTCCATACCAAGTGGCGACTCCTATTTTTTCTTAAAAACCCTTTTAGACTAAATTTTGGACCCCAATTGTTGCATTCTTTTTAAGTCCGATTCTAGGTCCTTTTTCATTTATTATTAATAAATCACATCTTTTATAAACCCCTTTCTTTTTTATCGCGAAAAATGGGGCGCGACAACTTGACGACTCCACTGGGGACCGCTAGAGAGTCCGAGCACTTGGTTTAGTTGTTTTTTCTCTTTTTAACCCTTGTATTTATCGTATTTGGATGTTTTAGGTTGCATTTTTCTTTTTAGGATTTTTTATATTTCGCGCGTATCAACTCACTCCCTCACCTATATGCGTACGATTGATGTGATAGATGGATGGTTTATTTATGTGATGTGATCTCGCGCCTTGCATTGCATTTGGGTGGGGGGATATTACCCTAAAGCCTCGCATTGGTTCTCGATCCCTCCCCTCCAAACGCGAGCACTAGCATACGTGCATACGCTTTATTTTATCCCTCGTTTATTTTTCTTTTAGTGGTTTGTCACGCCACTCTTCCCTATTAGGATTAGGCGACCCACTTGGACGTGTGATCGCGACACGATTTGTGCGTAGCATGATCCGAGGGGTCACTCAATCTTCCATTTTAAGCTTTGGGTTGATAGCCTTTAGCTTTTAATCGAAGGTTGAGGATTTTTGATAGATTCACTCAAACACGTAGCAGTGACACGATGTGTGCGTAGCGGTGTTTGGGGAATCGCTCGAGCCACCGACAAAGGGCCTTGGAATTGATGACCATTGGCCACGAGTCTGAAGGCTTGGGGACCTGAGCTTATCGAGTCTAGATGCATTAGTGAGCCAATACCTCATGCATCCATGATAGTTTACCTAGGGTAGAGTCTGTCTTACCCTATTAGGGACACTATTCACAAGGGGAGGGATCCAACCCCTCTTTTCTTTTTATTGTTTTACCTCTTTGTATTGCTTTGCTGCAAATGTGTTATGTGTATTTGTCTAATTGAACTAACTTTTCATGATTTTTGTCTCTATTGCATTCATAAGCCCTAGAAAATAAGAGCCCTGACATGGTACTCTCTAGGAGCCACCCTGTTATGACACGTTTAAATTTCAATGCATTGCATTTGTAGCATAATAACATATCATTTTAGGCTTACCCCAGCATTTAAAAGGGGATTCTTTTAGGTTACATTTCATATTTACCTGCTTTGATAAAATGGCATCATGCATAACCCTAGAGAGGGAATGCCACATAGGGAATCCCATTTAGGAATAAAGCCAATCTTTGTTTTTCCCGTGGGTATTTAACCCTTCAAGGGACTGCACGTTTAAATTATCGCCTAACTGAAGGAATGAGACTCGTAGGTAAGGTAATTGACAAACTACTTTCTCCATTTTAGATGGATTGCCCTCGCCGAATTTATCAGTTGTTGATACCATCGACTGAGGTTCAAAGATGGCCTACCTTCATGCTACCCAGTGAATTGCATCAAGTAGCCCAATATTTAGGACCGATTGGAGACTTTAAGGAAATCAAACCCGACGGTTATTTGGTAGAGGCTTTAGTGCATCTTTGGGACCCAGAGTATTCTGCTTTTAGAATAGGTAATAGGCAAATGACTATAACACTCGAGGAAGTAGCTAGCCTCCTTAATCTACCCATGCATGGAACTGCCTTGGTTTTTCCGTCCACCTCAGACAAGGCAGAATTTTGCAAGATCATAGGATTGAAAGAGTCGGTATTACGAGGATCAGAGCAGGGCGTCGCCGTGAATATTCTGTTTGAACATTTTGCACCATGCGATGGGTTTGAGAAGCATGTGAAAGATTTTGCGTTCACCTCCAAAGACATATGGGAGCACAAAAGGCCATTAGTATATGGAATAGCTATGATTGGGATCTATTTCTTCCCGAGGAAAGATCAGAAGATAACTTTCAAATTAGCAAAAATTGTGAATGATCTTTTTTTGGGAATCCAGGATAAACAATGCTCTATAGTCCCGACCATTCTCGCAGACATTCTTTTAGCCTGTAACAGTTGCAAGAAGGGAGAAAAGTTCTTTTATGGGGCGAATTTGGTTATGCATATATGGGCCATGGGGCATTTTAGGAGACGATCATTCATTGCCAATAGCTTGCCGGTAGTTGGATACAATTGGATAGTTACACATCACAAAAGAGTCAACGAAGAGGGTCTACCGAAGAATGCATCCGAATATGTGGATTACTTGAAAATGTTGCAAGATCATGACATTAGGTGGGTATTAGATTGGACGGACTGTTTTAAACCAGTACTTTGCACTAAGGCGTCAGAATGTATTTTTTTTCTGGGTACTCAAGGAATCATCTCATATACCCCGAAGAGATTTCTCAGGCAACTAGGTCGCACCCAAGGACTACCGTCTGCACCTGAGTTGAGTGAAGTCACCGTCCTTTTTGATAAGGGGCTATGTCCAAGAGAGATCCTTATGAAGAGCCAAATCACCGAAGCTTGGAGAACAATATCCGATGATAGATGCATTAGTTATCTTCTGGTGCTCAAACAGAAGGGTGTAGCAACTTCACAATATGAAGGTTGGTTAAGAAACTCCACCACGCAAGGGTTGCAATGTGAGCCATATGAGGAGATCAAGAAGTTGAAAGCCATTATTGAAGCCAAGAACAATGAGGTTCTACAGTTGAAGAAATCCGTCGTGGCACACAAGGAAAGGGCAGAGGAAAACAAAATGTTATATGAAAAGGAGCGAGAAAAGTGTCAAGAGATGAAGCAGAAATGTGGGGAATTACATGATCAAGCCGAACGTGTCAAGATTCCGTATGCTAGAGAAACTAGAGATTCTGTACTAGATAGGCTCAGAAATTTTGGTGACCTTGTACGAAGCCGCCTTCGTGACATGATGTAAACAAATGTACTTGGTATTTTGCAATGAAATGACACCTCTCCCTTTTCACAAAATGATTGTCAATAACAGGTTTGATCAACGGGTCTCATTCCGAAAGTGTTGCATCATGTTAGGCCTACCCTTGGCACAAAAGGGCTCCCCCATAGGACATGATCCGAATTATTTAAATATCTACTAACTCATTTTTTTTCCTTTTTCTTGAATAAATTACAGCAATTTGACAGAAAATCCACTCCTAAATCAGTTTCTTTTCTCCATTATCAGGTATTTTCACAATAGCTACCCGAAGAAGCCCCATCATCACCAGGTCCCGAAGTAAAGCCTTGAGACAGTCTGTAAACATGAGTTCAGTACCAGAAACTTCGGAAAGATCTGCTATAGTAATATCGCCGGACTTCACAGCATTGGAAGCTCAATTAAGTGAGGTACTTGGTAAGTTCAATGAGTTAAGTGCTGAAATGGCCACACAAAGGCGTGTAATTGATCAGTTGGTTGCCAGCAACAATGGTGGTGGTGTCCCAAATGACCAAGAACCTATTGATAATCACCTACCTGCACAAGACTATCAACCACCTCACACATCCACTACCCAAACACCTTTCCCTCCTCCTTTCGCTAACCCTCTTGAAAATACCTTTACCCGAATAAATTCAGACTTTTCCTATATGCATCCGAATTATGTATTGATGAACCCAACCAGTAGTCAAATCCCTCAAATCCATCCACAAACCAATCTGAATGTCCCCCCCAACCCTCAGGGACCCCACCACCATACTGCAGAGCCTTTTGTACTGGATACTGCATCTCAAGGGAAGGCGGCGATAGAAGAACAACCTATACCCATTGACAAACATCTGTTAAGAAGGTTGGATCGATTCGATGATTTTATGAGAAAGAATCAAGGATTGAGCAGGCATGGTGGGTTAGATTACAATGAATTGTGTCTTTTCCCCGATATTCAGCTACCGTTGGGATTCAAAACCCCTAAATTCAGCAAGTATGATGGAACTAGAAATCCTAAGACGCATCTCAAGATGTTCGCCAACAAGTTAGGTAAACCCATAGACTATGAGAATTTGCCTATGCGTCTATTTCCGGAAAGTTTGGAGGGAGATGCTCTAGATTGGTATTCAAACTTGAAGTCTGAAGAGGTCAAAACCTGGTTGGATTTGTTAACAGCCTTTGTGAAGCAATATGAGTTTAATTGTGAATTGGCACCAACACGCACAACACTGGAAGGTACAAAAAGAAAGCCATCGGAAGATCACAAGACCTATGCATGCGGTGGAGAAAGTTAGCTGCCAAAGTAGAACCTCCTATGACGGAGGAGGAGATTGTTCGTACTTTCATCAAGGCTCACGATCCACCCTATTTTGAAGAGATCTTCCGCATGACTGGAAGTTCATTTGCTGCTATCATTAACAAATTGGAGGAGTATGATGAATTTGTCAAAGCAGGGAAGATTGTTAATGTGTCTGCATTAAAGTTACAATTGGATACTCTACAAAATCAAAGCAACAATGGGAAAAAAACCCCCATTCAAGAAGAAAGAAGGTGATATTGCTTTTATATGGGATCAAGGCCCGTCTTTCTGACCCAGAAACCATCCCACCTATTCTTTCCCTTACCCGTATTACACCAATCCTCAACCAGTCTACCACACTACTACCCAATTCCATCATTCCTGACCAAATCATTTGAATACCTCGCCCTTACCTCCAACTCCACAACCTATCTTTCAAAATCACTCTCGTTCCATTTACCATTCCAGACCAACCCTGCAAAACAATAACCCTTCTCAAAATCTTTTGCAAACCAGTGGAATTCAAACTCAGAAACAATTTCGAACCTTCACCAACTTGGGCCGACCTATTAATCAGTTATACGAGCAATTAAAAGGAACTGGAAAAATTGGCACTGTTCCTCCCAAAATCTATCCCAGAGGTCCTCCTGCCGGTTATGATCCTCATGCAATCTGTGCTTATCATTCTGGAAGTCCAGGTCATACCACTGGCAATTGTTGGGCTTTAAAACATAAGATTCAGGGCATGATTGACTCTGGAGACATCCTTCTCAAAAGAAAGGGAGAGCAGGGACCGAATGTTAGTAAGAATCCTTTACCTGAGCATAGGAACACTGTGGGAGTTATCATCGCTGATGAAGATTTTGTCGATCCCACTCAGTACATTTTAGATGAAACTAAAGTGTTTGGCGTGATGGAGGCTGACCACGCGAGAATGAGAAAACTGTCGCCTGTTGAAAAGTCCATGACTAAGGATAATGTCGAGGAAAATTTGAAATCTTTTGTATTTGGAAAAAAGGAGCCGTTTATAGTAGAAAGAGGGCCTTCCGAGATTGACAATTCTAAAGCTCCTTTTATTCTGGATTTACCATCTTTTGAATGGGATGTACCAGAGCCTGCCATTCTCGAATTTCCAGAACAAATGCCTGTCAATAACTTGCAAGAGGTACCATGGAACTACGAGGAGCCCAGTCTGTTAATTGGGGGTAAAGATTGCTTGAAGGAAGATATATCTACTATTACTAGGTCTAGGAAAATTGTGAGAAATCCTGAAATCGATGTCCAATCTAGGGCCAAGTTTAAATCCCTGACACCCAAGTCTCTAGTGTCTGAAAAGGAAGCTGTGGATTTTCTAAAGATGCTGAAGAGAAGCGAGTACAAAACAGTGGAGCAGTTGGGTAGGATGCCTGCTCAGATCTCTTTTTTGAATCTTCTCTTGACCTCCGAATTACACAGAGAAGCATTGCTCAAAATCTTGAACGAAACCCAAGTCCCTAAAGATATTCCTGTGGATAAGTTTTCTAACATTGTGGGTAATGTACTTGCCGCTAATCATATCGCCTTCTCCGATGATGATCTGACTGCAGAAGGAATTGGACATAACATAGCCTTATATATATCAGTCCACTGCAATGGAAAGCTGCTGTCGAGGGTTTTGGTGGATAATGGGTCGGCGCTGAATATCTGTCCATGGAACACTCTCACTAAACTTGGATTTCTTGATGTTAAACTCCGTCCGTCTGCAACGGTGGTTAGGGGGTTCGATGGTTCAAGAAGGGAATCTATGGGTGAAACAGAGTTGATATTGGAGATAGGCCCTGCTCAATTTCAAGTTACTTGCCAAGTAATGGACTTCTCCAGTGTTTACAACATTTTACTTGGAATACCTTGGATACATGCTTCCAATTCAGTGCCATCTTCTCTGCATCAAATGTTGAGATTTATTGTGAATGATCAGCTCATTACTGTATTTGCTGAGGATGACTGTACTATGATCATTGATGCAAAATTCAAAGGTGAAGACAAAAAAGGGACTCCAATTTCATCTCATCATGTTGCTGACGTAGTCTCTGTGGAATGGGCATCTAGGGATAAGTCGTTGACTCAATCAGATTTGCCAGAGGCCAGTACTATGATGGCGAGAGAGATGATCCAAGGCGGATATGAAATAGGAAGAGGTCTTGGGCGAGAATTGCAAGGAATTTTGGAGCCAATAGAGATCCCGACTCAAAAGGATACATTTGGATTGGGATTTCATCCGAATGCTAAGGACAGAAGGGAAATGCAAGCTCGAAAACAAGCTGAAAAGAAGGGCAAGCAAACTGCCTTAAATATCCCACCGCTATATCACACTTTTCCTCGTCCCTCAGAGGTGATTATGCCAGAAATGAAGAATCCTGTGGAGGAGATTGAAGTGGACCTGTCTCAGCTATTTGTCGGGACCACCTGTGAGGACAAGCCATCAGAGAATGCAAAATTTTTGCCAATTACCGAAGGAGCTATTCAGAATTGGACTGCTGATTATCTTCCCTCTCGAAGGGAATTTCGATAAATTTAAGGGGATTGTCTTTTGTCTAGATCATATCCAGATATGACAGTAGTTTGGATCTTTTGTTAAAAAAAATTGCTTTCATCTTTTAAACCTTTATTCTTGTTTCAGTTAATATAGCTTGCTTTGTTCAAGAAAATTCCTGAAACGAAATAAAGATTTGGGTTAAATATGTCTTTAAATAGCAATCATGTGTGTATATTTATCTTTTGTGAAGTCTCGATGCATTTTGAATTTAATGAAATGAAAGACTTCTCCAGTATTTGCTATTTATTTATTACTTATGTTCTATTCTATTTTCAGATGGCCACAAATAAAATCCTTTGATCCTTTGGATGTCACCATTTTGGAATTCGATGGCTGCAATCTCGATATCTCTTATGAACTTGAAATCATGCAATCTGAAATTCAAAGCGAGAGCGATACTGAGGAAGAATTTGAATCTATTGCAAGGGATTTAAAACAGTATGATGAGAAACCCAAACCCAACTTAGAAGAAACAGAAATCATCAATATTGGCACTAAGACAGAGGTTAAAGAAGTTAAAGTCAGCATTCATTTGAATAAGAAACGAAAGGAGGAAATGATTGAATTCTTAATGCTTTTTCAAGATGTGTTTGCATGGTCATACGATAATATGCCAGGAATCTCTACAGACATAGTGGTTCACAGGTTGCCAACTGATCCAAATTTTTTACCTGTCAAGCAGAAGCCACGTAAATTCAAACCAGAAATGAGTCTCAAGATAAAGAAACAAATTGTGAAACAGCTCAATGCTAAGATAATCATGGTGTCTCATTATCCCATCTGGCTATCTAATCCTGTGCCAGTGCCTAAGAAATCTGGAGAGGTGCGAGTATGTGTTGATTCCAGAGATCTGAATAAGGCCAGTCCGAAAGACGATTTTCCTTTGCCAAACATTCATATTCTTTTGGACAATACTGCTGGACACGAAATTGAATCTTTTGGTGATTGTTTTGCTGGGTATCATCAAATTTTAATGGCAGAAGAAGACAAAGAGAAAACCTCTTTTATCACCCCATGGGGAACCTTTTGTTATCGAGTGATGCCTTTCGAGTTGAAGAATGCTGGAGCCACTTATCAGAGGACCATGACTACCCTGTTCCATGACATGATTCACAAAGAGATGGAGGTCTATGTGGATGATATCATAATTAAATCCAAGAAGGTTGAGGACCATTTGGTTGATTTAAAGAAGCTGTTTGAAAGATTGAGGAAGTATAATTGGAAGTTGAACCCTGCGAAATGTGCTTTTGGAGCTCCGGCTGGTAAGTTATTGGGTTTTATTGTCAACAAAAAGGGTATAGAGATAGATCTTGCGAAAATAAAAGCAATTCGAGATATGCCGATTCCAAAAAGTCAAAAAGATGTGAAGAGTTTTCTTGGAAAGATCAATTTCATTGGCCGATTCATTGCACAGTTAACCTCTACCTGTGAGCCTCTGTTCAAACTGTTGAAAAAAAATGCGCCGAAGGATTGGAATGAAAATTGTCAGCAAGATTTCGATAAGATCAAAAATTATTTGTTAAATCCTCCGGTCTTAGTGCCACCTCAGCCAGGGAGACCTCTGATTATATACTTGTCTGTTCTTGATGAGGCTGTCGGATGCGTTTTGGGACAGCATGACGAGTCTGGGAGAAAGGAACAGGCCATCTACTATTTGAGTAAGAAATTTACAGTATATGAGGCCAATTATTCTTTCCTTGAGAGAAGTTGTTATGCTTTAGCATGGGCAGCTCAGAAGTTGAGACATTATTTGCTCGGTTATACCACTTACTTGATTTTTCGTTCTGATCCTCTAAAATACTTGTTGGAAAAGTCGATGCCCACGGGACGTATGGCTAAGTGGCAAATGATCCTTTCTAAGTTCGACATTGTCTTTACCACACAAAAGGCAGTCAAGAGTCAAGTCATAGCAGATCATTTGGCTGAAAATCCAAGAGATGATTACCAGCCATTGCATACCTACTTTCCTGATGAAGAAATTCTGTTCGTTGGAGCAGTTGAGGACATGAGTGAGCAGTATCCTGGATGGAGGTTATTTTTCGACGGTGCGTCAAATTCTTTCGGAGCTGGAATTTGAGCAGTTTTAGTGTCACCTGAAGGGAAGCACTATCCCACTACTGCCAAATTACGATTTCCTTGTACCAACAACATGGCCGAGTATGAAGCTTGTATTTTTGGATTGAAAATGGCATTGGACATGCCGATCAAGGACCTGATAGCATTCAGTGATTCGGATTTACTTGTGCACCAGACGCTTAAACAGTGGGTAACTCGGGATTCAAAAATTATGTTGTATCATTGTAACTTGCTTAGTTTGGCCAGCAAATTCAGGAATTTGGAACTCAGGCATATTCCCCGCACTCGTAATGCCTTTGCTGATGCTTTAGCTACTCTGTCTTCGATGATCCAACATCCAGATGAGCTGGTGATTGAACCTATACAGATCCAACTTCAGAATAGGCCAGCGCACTGTCTGGTTACGGAAAGGGTCATTGATGGTCGCTCCTGGTACAATGATATTAAGAAATTCATGAAAACGGGATCCTACCCTCCTGATGCCGATGCTGTTGCAAAGAATTTTTTACGCAGAATGGCAGCAAGGTTTTTCTTGAATGGAGAAGTGCTATACAAGAAAACGTCTGATTTGGGCCTTCTGAGATGCATCAATGAAGAGGAAGCCGATTATATGATGAAAGAAGTGCATAGTGGGGTTTGTGGGCCACACATGAATGGGCATCTACTGGCTAAGAAAATCATGAGAACAAAATATTTTTGGCTTACCATGGAGCATGACTGTGTAGATTTTGTTAGAAAATGTGTTAAGTGTCAAATGCATGGTGATGTTATACGTACTCCTCCTACAGAATTACATAGTATGACTGCTCCATGGCCATGTTCGATCTGGGGAATGGATGTGATCGGAACTATTGATCCCCCTGCTTCAAATGGGCATCGATTCATTTTAGTGGCGATTGAATATTTCACCAAGTGGGTTGAGGCCGCGTCCTATAAGCATGTGACTAAGAAAGTGGTGTCGGATTTCTTGACAAATAATATTATCTGTCGTTTTGGGGTACCAAAGACGTTGATCACTGATAATGCCAAAAACCTCAACAATGATATGGTGGATGGATTATGTGAACAGGTCAAGATCAGACATCGAAATTCTGCCATTTATAGGTCTCAGATGAATGGAGCCGTCGAAACCGCAAATAAAAACTTGAAGAAAATCATTCGTAAGATGACTGAAGCCCACCAGGATTGGCATGAGAAGTTGCCTTACTCATTGATGGCCTACAGAACTACTATCAGAACTTCTACCGGTGCAACTCCTTACTCTCTTATGTATGGAATGGAAACAGTACTGCCTGCAGAAATTGAAATTCCTTCCTTACGCATTTTGATGGAAGCTCAGATAGAAGAAACTGAATGGGTCCGAGAACATCAGGAGCAGTTGTCTCTCATTGATGAAAAGAGGTTGAATGTTGTCTGCCATGGACAATGTTATCAGCAACGAATGGCTCGGGCTTACAACAAAAAAGTCAAGCCCCGTTTGTTTGACGTTGGAGATAAGGTTTTGAAACAGATTCTTCCAATGCAAGATGAGGCTAAAGGGAAGTTTGCTCCCAATTGGCAAGGACCATTCATTGTTAAGAAAGTGCTATCCGGAGGAACGCTTATTCTTATGGAAATGAAAGGTCAAGTTTTTCCCCAACCAATCAATGCAGACATGTGCAAAAAGTTTTTCATTTGATTATAAAAAAAAAATTTTAAATACTGCAAGAGACAGATTTCAGGCATACTTTCTCTTATTTTTCCATTTAGATATTCTATCCCTAAATTTTCTTCTTTCCTTTTGACTTTTCATAACCATTTTCCTTTTTGCTTAGCTGTCCCTTAAGATCATTAACCCCATACTGGGGCAATTTGTTTTAAAAAAAATAAAAGAAGAAAAGAAAATAGAGAAAAAAAAAGAAAATAGAGATTCTGTTAGAATTAAATTGGGGCAAATTTTATCTCTTTCTCACCCTAGATCGGGGTAAGTTTTGAAAGAATGCTATCTCAAATGATTGCAAACCCATCATATGATCCGCTGTCAAGCCTTTCAAGCCTTAACCTTTCCTTTGCCGAATTTCATCTTCTGCAGTATTTTGGAAAAATTTTTTCTTAATCAACTAGCAAATGATGTAAATACAAACTTGTCTGAAACATGTCAGAGAAGATTATCTCACTGATGCTACTCATTATCAGAGCATGACTGCAGTGATACAGTTGGGGTTAAAATTGTCTTGTCTATGTCTCTAGGTGAAAACCTAAAAGGGCACCTTCTAAAAAAAAAAGTCAAAAAAAAAGAAAAACGAAAAACGCAAAACGCAAAAAAAAAAGAAAAAGAAAAAGAAAAGAAAAGAAAAAAGGGAAAAACAATACAAAAACAAAACAAGAAGAAAAAGAAAAATAAAAAAGGGGTGGGGTAACCTTAGTGAAAACCCGAAAGGGCGCTGAGGTAAGGTTTTGGAGTACAAGAAAATCAGCAACAGAGAAGAAGATGTTGAGGTCTGAAAGCTGGTGACTATGTTGATTTGGGTCTCTTTCACACTGTTGTTCTTTTGCCGACAATGAATTCCAAAATGGATGACTACAAAAGGGTCAGATGGAGCATTTTTCCTCATCAAAGGCCATCCTCTAAATGCGAATCCAAATTTTGATCCTTGGGCCTATATTCAAAATTCAACAATTTTGTTTTACTATTCTATTTGCTATTTCATTTATTTATTGTGTATCATTGTTTATTTCATATTAGCATTATTGCATGATGAATACTACTTTTTTTTAATTGTTTATATTTTTCATTTTTTGGGTCTCATTCAAAAGACAATTCCCTATAATTTATCTCTAAAGAGTCATGAAATTTAAGGTCCTATGATACTAAAGTACGGACAATTGACATTTGACAGTTGCAAAGATTCTGAAGGGTTGTCGGCTGAACCTAAGGGAGTGATTGGTTGATATTGAAACTCATGTTTACATGGTTCTCAAGGCAAAGGGATCACGTGGTGGTGGCGGTCTTTTCATCATAGTTGCTTCTTTTCCTTTTATCCTTTTTACAGGAAAGATTATGTGACACACTACTGGCTTAGTTGAGCATGATTCACACTGGGGCAAATGGCAAGTTTCGTTGTACATTCCCAAAGAAAGAAACAAAAATCATTATTTCCTTTCTTTTAAAGTTAAAAAAAATCAATCAAGAAAGTTGTAAATCCACCAAGTAAGTTTGTCTTGATTTATTACTACTTGAGCAACATGCATTTTAATCTTTCAGTTTGATGGTATTGAACTTGCATTTTCATTTCTTTCAGTGTTTAATTGGGCTCGGGTCAATCCCACCAATCTGTTTAAAAAAAAAAGAGAGAAAAAAAATCAATCAAGAAGATCAAATTAAATTCCTGTTGGTGAGTCTCAGCGTCCACCGCGCACCCTTCTACCTCCCCTTCTTGACAATTTAAATTCCTGTTGGTGAGTTTCAGCGTCCACCGCGCACCCTTCTATCTCCCCTTCTTGACAGATCAGAAGATCAAATTTAAATTCCTGTTGGTGAGTCTCAGCGTCCACCGCACACCTTTCTATCTCCCCTTCTTGACAGATCAGAAGATCAAATTTAATTTTCTGTTGGTGA
This sequence comes from Coffea arabica, assembly GCF_036785885.1. Classification (NCBI taxonomy): domain Eukaryota; kingdom Viridiplantae; phylum Streptophyta; class Magnoliopsida; order Gentianales; family Rubiaceae; genus Coffea; species Coffea arabica. The sequence goes on from NC_092326.1 coordinate 20,216,707, forward strand.
GTCTCAGCGTCCACCGCGCACCTTTCTATCTCCCCTTCTTGACAGATCAAAAGATCAAATTTAATTTTTTGTTGGTGAGTCACAGCGTCCACCGCGTACCCTTCTATCTCTCCTTCTTGACAATTTAAATTCCTGTTGGTGAATCTCAGAGTCCACCGCGCACCCTTCTACCTCCCCTTCTTGACAATTTAAATTCCTGTTTGTGAGTCTCAGCGTCCACCGCGCACCCTTCTATCTCCCTTTCTTGACAGATCAGAAGATCAAATTTAAATTCCTGTTGGTGAGTCTCAGCGTCCACCGCGCACCCTTCTATCTCCCCTTCTTAACAATTTAAATTTCTGTTGGTGAGTCTCAGCATCCACCGCGTACCCTTCTATCTCCCCTTCTTGACAATTTAATTTCCTGTTGGAGCGTAACCGCGTCCCTCCGCGCATCTTTTTCTAGTTATGACAAGTTATTTTTCTTGACTATTTTGATTAATAATTGTGCTTTCTCATTCATTTTGTGAAGTTCTAAGAGCTCAGACTTTTTCAACTTTGCAAAGATCACAGTTGGTCAATGCACTTGTTTCATTGTGGTTCACTTGCATTCGAACTACGTTTGACCTGATTCCCATACTGGGATACGTAGGCAACTCTACATGGGTTCGGTCACATTTTCTGCAATATTATTGCATCATTTTGTCCAATAATTTCAGCCAAGTGTTGGCTTGTTTATTTTGGCTCAAGTACAGCTAGGAGAGACAGGTAAACAATTTGGTGTCTACGTCTTTGTCTAGAGTTTCAAAAGTTCGACCTGATTCCCATACTGGGATACGTAGGCAACTCTACATGGGTTCGGTCACATTTTCTGCAATATTATTGCATCATTTTGTCCAATAATTTCAGCCAAGTGTTGGCTTGTTTATTTTGGCTCAAGTACAGCTAGGAGAGACAGGTAAACAATTTGGTGTCTACGTCTTTGTCTAGAGTTTCAACCAACTACGTCTTTGTCTAGAGTTTCTTTGAAACTCTAGACAAAGAGCGGCAAGCTGTAGACACCAAATTTTTGTCAATTTTTAATATTTTCCTGAATTTTTATCTATTTAATAAGTTATCTATTATTATTATTATTATTATTATTATTATTGTTAATGTGTAATTTTCTCATTTTTGCAGGTTTATTTTAGAAAAAAAAAAGAGAAAAAAAAAACAAACAACAAAACAAAAAAAAAAAGAGAAAAGTTAAAAAACAAAAAAAAAATCAAAAATCAAATCAAAATCAAATTATTACAAAACTTACACATATTCATCATTTTCCCTACCAAAAAACACTTAACCCATTCCTACACTCAACTTCCTTGATCTTTCTTGTCACCAGGTAAAAATAATCATTTTTGACCAAACAAACACACAAAGCTCTACGTTGGCTACAAATTCACTCTTCACTCGGCTCTCTCTCAGAGAGAAGACAAGCCACAAAAAGAAAAAAAGCACTCCAATCCCTCTGGGCTTACTTGGCAGAGGCAGAAAAAAAACAAGAGGAGGAAACGCACGAGAGAAGAGGAAGGGAAGCTCTCGGAATTTTGCAGCCTGGCCCCTCACTCTCCCTCTCTCGGACTTGGGCGGAGGAAAGAAACAGAGAAGAAAAAAAAATCTTCCCCAACTCCTCTCGGTTCCATCTCAACCTCACACACACCTACATTGAGGTAATTTTTAGTTTTTGTCTAGCACATTAAATCAATGCTTCATTGTTTAGTTTTCTTTCGTTTCTGCTGGCTGCCTTGCATTGTTGTTGTTGCATTGCTGAAAATTGGGAAATGGCATGAACTAGATGAAGGAAAAGGAAATGTTTCTCATGCATGCATATTAATCGTTTGAAAAAATGCCAAAATGACAGACGAATTAAAAAGCTTAACATTGTACATGTTTTCTTGTCAAATAGGTGACCGTTTGCTGGTGTAGGTCTGAAAAGGTGTGGCTATTCAAAAATTTTTGGAGTTTTGAGTGTTAAAAGTTTTGAAGGATTTTTATTATTTTTTGGACTATTTTGGTTTAATTTTTGTCATATCTGTTGTTACTTTCATTGATGTTAGTTGATAGTTAGGTTGTAAAAATCACAAGGAGTGTTGTAGTATAAATTTTATATTTTTTGGTGAAGATTTGGGTGTTTTAAAGAAATAAAAACTGGAATGTATTTTGATATTTTGGCCACTTTCGGATCGTCTTTTGTAAAAACTAAATCCGGAAATGGAATCTACGTGAAAAATGGAGTGGGGAAGTGTATTTTGAGAAATTTTGACGACCGGAGAAGTCGTCCGCGACCGTCGCCGGAGGCGGTGACGGCACCGGCGGCCACCATGGCCGCCAACTGGAGTGAGCTTCGGATGGCCAGAGGAGAAGAAGAAACGAATGGGGAAGAAAGAAAAGAAAGAAAAAAAAAGAAGAAAAAAATAGGGGAAAAGAATTGGGCTAATATTTTACTAGGCTTGTGGTTATTTTGGTTGGGTTTTGATTTATTTCTCTTGGGTTTAGGTTGGGCTACAAGGTCAGAGTCCGTTCATTTTTTGTTGGGTTTGAGCGGAAAAAAAAGGGGGCCGGCCTGTGTATTTTAGCCTGGACTGTTGGTTCGGCCGGGTGGCCTTTGGCCCGAAAAAATAAAGAATGGCCCAGTGACCTGATTTGTTAAGGAATAAGAAAAGTTCTTGCATATCAGTCCCTATACTTTTAAGTATTTTCACTATGGCCCATAACATTTTAATTTTCTTTCATATAGGTCCTTAAATTAATTGCAGTTTGGTCCTTGAACTTTATCTCTCAATTGATTTTGACCTCTGAACTTTGGAAAAATATAATTTTTGTCCCCAAAAATTTTTCAATTTTTGCAATTCAGTCCTTGGTAAATTTTGGCTCTCTTTATTATAATTGTTTCTTTTCTTTAATAACTAATTATATTACTTTTGAACATATTCAACTTGTAATTTTTAGATGTTTTAAATTTCTTTATGTTTGACATATTAGTGTGAATTTAGTACTTTTATTATTATTGTTTTTCAATTAAATTGGTGCCATGATTCTTTTGTTCATTGTGAGTATAAATAGGACAATTTGACTCCATTTAGTCACCACTTCAAACGGGAGGTACCCCTATTTTTATTATGTCAATGTCAATTACGTGCTCTTATGTGCTCCTATGTGTTCCTATATGTTTATATATTTTTATATGCTTTATTTATTGGATTTAAATGTTCATTTAAATTTTCTTATATTATATTTGTTTCGTTAATTTTTATAATCATTCGAGAGGCATTTAAATACCTCCAAAAAAAATGTAATAGATAGGATAACTAAGTTTATTTTCTTTTCTTTTTCCATTTTAGATTGTAGTTAGATTCCCCGATGTAATAGATAGGTTGTGTGTTTGTGTGGCTTATGTGTTACGTGTTTTACTCGCTTTCCTTAGGATTTTTTGCATCTAGATATTATTCTTATGTGTTACGTGCTACGTGCTCTTATGTGTTTATTTGTTTTAATTTATGCTTTATTTGTTTCACTATAAATTGTTAATGCACGACGTCACCACACTAGTCCAACGCTAGTTGTGGCTTCCCTCTCCGTTTACTTGCTAGTCCAACGCTAGTAAGGATTTTTAGAAATGGGTTAGTCCAACGCTAGACCCTTTAGGTCGTCTTGTGCTAGATTCATCTTTGTGTGCTATTCACTACATTCTCATGCATATTTTCACTTTTAAGATCTTTTTCATTTGTATGATATTCCCTATTATATTATCCCCTACCCGCTATAGGTGCTAATCATGTCATTTAGAATTGCATCTCATTTAAGCTAGTTCATTCGCTTGTTCATGTTAGGATAATTATTTTTCAAACATGGGAAATGGGTGATTATAACTTTTTAGTTTAAATACCCTATTAATCCATGTATAAGAAAATTATATCATGAGTTTTTGCCTCCCGTACCCTTTATGTTGCATTCCCTTTTTCTTTGATCACTTATATATATGTATATAATTTAATTTCTTTTCTTTATTTTAATTTCATCATTCGCATACTCGTGACACTTTCAAGGAATCATTTTAGCCTTCGCAAATTAATGCGATTGGTTCGATTAAATCCTTGAATGGATATTTTGACCCTTTCGATATTTTATAAATTTAGATTTGCATCCATGTAGGAAACTGTGACGGCCCCACCTCCCCCTAAGGCGAACCAGAGGGTTCGGCGGACCGCCTGCCCAGCTCTCGCCGGGACTCAGTCGTTCACTACAGTTCTCAAATAAATACAAGATAAATCTCAAATATAACTCAAATGTTCCAACATTTACATATCAAAAGCGAAGCGTCCACGCTTCCACTGCGCCACTCTGATCCATGATTCCAATTCTTATACAAGAGGAATTCCACAACAATAAAATCACAACAAGCCTTCCTTCGCCACGAGCCCTATGGAAGGGAATAAAATATTTTTGGGGTGAGCTAGAAGCTCAACGAGTAACCATTAAAATCAGTAATCAAATATATCTCACAATAATGCATTTCGATCATTTCGATGATGTCATGATTCAGAGATCAAATGTACGTTTATTGCTCTCATGAGCCGGTGAAATCATTGCACTTGAACACCCAACGCTCAAATAGATCATTTAACATTAACATTAACATTAAGAGGGAGCCCCTTTTTGAGCTCCGGAGCCATTTGCTCCAAGTAAACAGAGGTGGAGACGTTGGTGTCCAGCACAAGACTCCCCAAGAACTCATTGAAGCCAAAATCATATCATGAATTCACATGCAAGCACGCATGAGATGCAGTCGAGTAAATAATGCAAGAAACATTTCATAAGAAGCTTTAACAATAGTTTGGGGTCACTCACCTCCATGGCTCAGAAATCATCCATCATATAACATTGCCTTGCTCAAATCCAAGTCTTAGATCACAAACTCAATGCAAACAAGCCCTTTAAAACTTCGGACAGCACTTCCCCTAAATTTGCTAACTTTCCAGCCATCATGGCTTCATTATTTCCTCATTCAAATCCAAAGGTACACACACAACCACAAGTTCATCCAATAGCCATTCAGCAATCTCCAAGTTGTACTAGTACAAGTCAAGCTAGGGAAAAGTTCGAAAATGAAAGTTAAGCTCAAAACCAGAAAAACAAGTTTTGACGTCATTTTGCGGTGATGGTACCAAAGGCGCTACGATTGTCGGATGAAGGTTCAAGACCCACCGTTTCGAAGCTAAGAGACAGGGCTACAATATTGCAGAAGGTCATTCAACCCAGTTTTGAGTGTAACCAGGTCAAAAATGCAAGAAACTATACCAGAATGACAAAAACAGATTCACAGAACGCATTCTAGCGGAAACATCATAAATCAGGCTATCCAAGTCCAAATCCAGAAATTCCAAAACCAACTGAAAGCTAAGAAACAGGGTTACATTTCATCAGAAGACCTCAACAACCAATTCAGAAGCATTCCTGACCAAAACAACCAATTACAGAAGCAATTCTTACATTCGGGTAAAACCAGAACAGCAATAGTAATTTCGACTTATCTCATTCTACACTACTCCGATTGACCTGAAATTTTGTAGGCACCTCTAAAATGTCATTCCCTATAACTTTTATGTTTTAAGCCAAGGCCAATTCGGCCTCTAATTAGGAGCTAAAAATTCGGGCAGAATGTTCCTTCACAAAACCTAGTTTTCTGAAATTTCTTCCAAAACAGAAATTGATTGCAATTGACCACTTTTTCCACCTCATAGAGTCCTTAAACATCATTTCCAATCATCATAGATGACCACATACTCATATTCATATGAAAACAGAAAAATCCCCAATAATTATAAAATTTCACCAATTCAACCAAAATCAAGATATCTTTCACCCAATCACACATTTAATCAACACAACTCATTATTTTGACATTATCAAGACCAAAGGAAGCATTCCCTAGTTACTCACCTTGGAACCAAAGAAAAGAGACCACTTAGCACCATAAGTTTCCAAATAACTTCACCAATCACCTCAAGACCACTTAGCAAAGAGATTTTATGGAATGATTTGGAGTTTTATTGGTTGGATTTAAAGATTGAGCAAGAAATAGAAGGAAGAAATTGATAGCTTTTCTTTCTTTTCCTTTGAGAGAGAGCCGGCTATGAAGCTTTAGAAATAAGGATGATTTTTGGCAATTTTTTGATTTATTTGGTAAAGTAGGGAATAGTGTAGTCAAAGTCCAAGACTTAATCTTATGGTGACACTTGTCATCTTTTGGTTCAAAACTTATCTTTTTGTCTCTCCAATACAAATATCTTAACACTTTGCAAAATAATATCACTTAATACAAAATTTCAACAAGTTGTCAAAAATATAATGCATTTACCGCACTTGCGGGTCCCACGTTCAAAATACGCTCTTAATTTCTCAAAAACTAACCGATACTAGAAAAATCATTTTAAAACTATCTTTGCTCATAAACTTTATCTGGGAAATTTTTCTAATCAAGAAAATGTAGAAAAGGCGGGCGATAAAAAAAATACACCCTAGAAAATTTGAAAATTTTCGGATTCTCACTCTCATTCTTTTCGGGGCGTCACAGAAACATCCAAACGTGATAAAATTAAGGGTTAGATTAGGCAAATTTTGACTAAACCTCGCAACTAGCTTAGATTAGGTTGAAATGGTGCCTTAGATTTGAGTTAATCGAACCTTTACCTTCCCTTTCTTCAATCGTGACTCCCGAATCCATTTTCTCTTGTTTTCAAAGACTTGGAGTTGTCAAAAAGGGTTTTATTTTATTTTACTTTATTTTTTGGGTAACTTGGTAGACCAAAACTCTATACCAAGTGGCGACTCCTATTTTTTTTTTAAAACCCTTTTAGACTAAATTTTGGACCCCAATTGTCGCATTCTTTTTAAGTCCCATTCTAGATCATTTTTCATTTATTATTAATAAATCACATCTTTTATAAACCCCTTTCTTTTTTATTGCGAAAAATGGGGCGCGACACCATTTAGGTAACCTCTAATTATCTCCTAACACCTAGTATTTAAATCCCTTTATGCAAAACTTAATCTAATTGGATGAATTTCTCTCACTTAACGCACTAGCTGATCCCACGTCCAACATACACACCTAATTTCTCATGAACTAACTTATACTAGAAAAATGATTTTAAAACTATATTTACTGATAAAAATATCTATAAAGTTAATATAATGAAGAAAATATAAATGTGCACAGGAATAAAATAATGCCTAAAATAATAAAAAAATATTTTTTCCCCATTCTCACACTGCAACCTTTGTTTCTTTCAATTGCGTTTGATTTTTGAATCTGATTTGCTTCATAACTGAAAGTATATCTTGAAGAGATATTAGTATCATCCATTTGTTTTGTAAATATCAAAAGATAGGGACTAATATCAATAGGATAATACCCTAAATCTCCAAGACAAACTTGCAATCTTTGATCATACAATAGAAGTTGAAGACACTGAAGGAAATATTCAAGCCCAATCAGATGCAGCAAAATTTTAAATAGTAAAGTAATCAATTAATGTAATAAGAATAATTAATTAATTAATTAATGATCATTAAATTAATTAATTAATTCAATGATCAAGTAATCACTAAAATAAATAGAAATCATTGATTAATTGATTTAATAAATAATTAATTAAATATTATAACTTGAAAATAATAATTAACTAATTAAACTAAGAAGTTAATTATTAAAGTAGTACTAATGATTAGAACTAATTAATTAATCATCATGATAAAAATAAAAATAATTAATTGATTAATTTAAAAATTAATTAAATTAAATTTAAATTAATCAATTAATTATGGAAATAAAATAGAATAATGACTAATTAATTAAGCATCAAAATAGTGACAATTGACAAAAACAAAATAACAATAATTAGTAGTAAGTAAAGACGAGATCATGAATAATTACTTTAGGGAAACTCACATACACTAAAAATTCTCTAAATTAGGAAACCTACTCAAAGGAAAAAGGAACTTTTCAAATAAGGAAACTTTACCAATCTAGAAACTTTTAATTTAGGAAAGTTTTCAAAATTTTACATAAAAGATCCAGACATGAATCCCAAGGTTACATGGGATATCAACTGATTAGAATGCCCATGCACTAGATATAGGTATAGAACAAGTCTAAACAGGCTAAATCTATTTCACCGAGCAGTTAATCAATGGTAGGTAGCAATTTCCCTTCTGTGATTTCAAAAGTTCGAAGTAAAATTTTTATTGCCAATTCTATTCTGATGTATCAATTTGGAATTTACTTGATTAAATGATTTACTTAGGGAGTTATGCAAGTTCTATTTTTGCTATATAAAGATGGACCATATGAATTATTTGAAATATTTTGATATGTTATTATATACGAAATGAGTGGTATCTTTTGTGAAATAAAAAAACTATATATGTGATGTGTGAAATAAATTTATGTCAAGTAAAACTCAAAACAGTCATGGAATAAACAGTAGGGGTTATAGTCCTATCTAATAGTCATGATAGCCTGGTATAGAGTCCGACCGATTGACAAGGTCAAGGTAGTTTGATATAAAGTCCAACCAATTAACAGTCATGGTAGTTCGGTATAGAGCCCGATCAATTGACTATCATGGTAGTTCGGTATAGAGTTCGGTCAATTGACCTATGCATATAATGAAACTAATGGATAGTCATGAAACCTATTCATCGCTCATCCAGAAGAGGTTAAATCTCTAGGTTGAGTACTCAAAAACCGATCATTACATGTACTTGTTATGAATTGATATGAAATGATTTATGACTATATGGCTTTCATGTACGGTTATGTACAGGATGTTTATAAGTTACTGTGTCACTCATTATTATTGATTGTCGTATGAACAACGTATTTTCAATAATTATGCATGTGAATTGTGTGCAAATAATTTGATATATATATATATATATGTGTGTGTGTGTGTGTGTGTGTGTGTGTGTGTGTGTGTGCATATATATGTAAGCTATGGTTGCATGATCTAACAAAAGGGTAGACACTACTTATTGAGTAATTTATCGCTCAACCCATTTTTACCACTTTTGCAAATTATGAAGAGTATGAATTGATTTGCATTGAAGACCCTAAAGATGATTTTTATTAGCTCTAAGTGGATAGAAATTAGTAGTCTAACTGCTTTTGGCAATTAGTTTTATTTAATGCTTTTCACATTGTTTTGTCTAGAAAATAAATGTACGAACTAATTGGATACTCGTGGACTACCTTTCATTTGAGATTTGTAATGCATTATATTTAATTATTTTATTCAGTACTTTCTAAATTTTATTCTAGTTGAATGTTGCTTTGTATTCTAGTTGAGTCTTGAGCTCACTCGAGCTCATTAAGCTCTGCTCAATTTTCAAACTCGAGTTCGAACTTGAAACTAAGTTTGACGAGTTGATCTCGAATAGATTTTGAAGCTCGAACTACTAATTGAGAGAGTTTGAGCTAGCTCGATAAATGTTCAAGTTGAGTTCGATTATCAGGTGCTCGACCTCGACTCACCTCAATTGATAGCACTAGACTAGAGTCCAGCCTTGTAACTTTTGATACTTGTCCTCAAGAACTTACTTTTTGTCTATGATGTGGACTTGAAAGGGATTTGTCTCCCTTGCAATATTTCTTTTGCTCTATAATAGATAGTGCAGAACTCTGGTTAATTAATACATTATTCCCTATTTCTACCCAAAAAAAAAAGAAGAAGAAAATATCCCATAGTTGTCGCAGATAAGGTGTTCAATAAAATAAACTTCTCTGTTTTAGAGGTTTTTGTGTCCGATAAAATGAAACTCACTACTTTTCATTCAGCCTTGTTGGTGGTTTTTAATCAGACTTTGCGTCCTCTTGAAAGTATACATTGTTGACAAATGAGCTCCTTGTTTTACATATTTTGTGAACAAATGAAATCATCCTTTTGATAGATCAATATTTGTTGACTTTGTATCCAATGATAAGAATGGATTGCAAAAATGCAAGAGTCAAATATCCACATTTATAGAGCAATTGTCACAATACAAAGTGTAACCTTGTTCCAGCCCGATAACGGACTACAAGTCTAGACGGCTGACTTAGATTCTTCAATAGTCAAGGTAATCCCCAAAAAAAAAATTCCAACCAAAAGTTCACAAAGTTTTGTAAACGGCTGCATCAATATTATAAAAAATGATAGTCCAACAGCTGGCCAAGCAAATCACTTTCTTCTCGGTCCGCTTCCTCTTTCACTGCTTTTTCCTCTGCCACTCCAACCATATAGTGGTGTATTCTCTCCTAACCAAGCTAATGAAAATCTCCTAACCAACCATATAGTGCTTTTTCCTCTGCACTTCCATTTTGAATACATCCAGAGATAAGAGCACTGTAAGAAACAGAGTCCTTGAAACTCATTTCCTCAAAGAACTTTGTCGCATCATCTGGAATACCACATTTTGCATACATTGAAAGAAGCATATTAGCAACCATCAAAACCAAATTGGACCCTAACTTAACAGTGTAACCATGTATCTGTTTTCCTCCCTTCAGATCAATCAAGTTAGCCGACCTTGGAAAACAGTTGCAAGTGTAACAGGTGGAAGGCTTCCAACATCCTCCACCCTCATTTGCTCAAACAATTCCAAGCTTTCTTGAGTGCAATCACAAGCAATACAATCTCCAATCATCGCACTCCAAGTCACCTCATTTCTGAAAGTCATTGCATGAAATATCCTCCTTGCATAAACTAACCACCCACATTTTCCATTCATATCCAAACGCCCTGTTCCCATCATGACATCACTATCAATTCCCCTCCTCACAGACAACCTCTGAACAGCCTTTCCAGCAATCACCTCATTCACCTCCCCGATCACCAGCAAAATGGTCACAAGAGTTGAAGAATTAGGACTTACTCCCATTTCTTGCATTTCCAAAGCAAAATGAATCAGATCCCCATGCATTCCATGAATCAAGAACCCTGAAATCATTGCATTCCATGCAACATCTCTCTCAGGCATTTCATTAAACACCTGCCTCGCCTCAAGCAAACACCCACATTTAACATAAAAATCAACCAAAGCAGTAGAAATATAAACATCTGAGGCAAGCCAATCTCTTTTTACATCATCATGAATCTTCACACCATTATCTATATGCTCCAATGCAGCACAAGCTTTAAGGACGGGTACGTAAATTTTGTGGGTTTGGCTCCAATAACCACCATCGCATAGTACAAATCAATGGCATTCTCAAAGGGTCCTTCCCAAGCATAGGACCTAATCAGTTGATTCCATAAAATTCCTTTCTTTTGCCTTTCTGGGCTTGGGATTGAGTTGAAGATTTTATAAGCTAACTCTGAGTTTGCTGCATGTAATAAAGAGTTTAGAGAGCTTATCCAGTAACGTAATGCAAGATTTGTTTTTCATGTTAAAAGTTTGGGTTTTTGAGGAGATTTTGATGGATTAGTTTGCCTGGTGTTAATGATTTTGAAGCTATGCAATCTTCTAGGAGATGAGATAATCATTGAAATGATACAAGGGGACTTGTTTATAACTCTGGACAGCATTAACTGATTTCTTTGGGATTAGGCATGACATCTCCGCCTACCTTCCACTGATCTGGTGCGCATGATCACATACTCAAATTTTCAATTCTAGTGACTCAGAGAGAAAGAGTGGTGTGTGTTTCATGGTTGAGATTGTCAAGAATGGAGATATAATCATAAACTAGTTCCTACATGCATAGGAGTGTAACAAGTGTGTGGAGGACCAAACAAGGTTCAACAAAAGGTAAACAAGATAATCCAACTGTTTTATATCCACAATAGATTGACTGGGGAAAAGAATTACTAAATTATTAGGAAGGAGAAACTGCACTATTGTCCTTGCAAATTGCAACAATGAATGCAATCTAGCAATCTACAAGGAGAAAACTTCGCCAACAGGGCTTTATAGTATAATTAAAGTGGAGTTAGTCAAATTGATAATTACCTCTTCCATTGATAAGAGAGAGGAAAATACTCCTAAAACCACCTCTAGGGAATCATATAATAAGAGAGAAAACAGAACTCACTTGAACTTTATACTGTGTAACATAGGCAGATAAGCTGACAAACAATGCTAGCAATACCTGAAAATCCTGATGTAGAACCATTTTTTTTTTTTTATTTTGGCACAATGGCAGAATGAGAACTGATAGCTGCTCCAGTCCCCCAAAATTTCCCACCTTGTTCAGTAGTCTTTTTATAACTAACAAAGCTAATGCAAGTTACTGATATTATATAATTGCTCAAACATCCAATAAAGTACATGAATCATTCATGATGATGCATAGACAGCTCAAAAACATACTCCATCCTAACCCATGTACCCCTCTTCTAGCAGTCAATGTAAATCAAGTCAAAGAAAAATAACTCAACCATAAATAGCTATAAAGGAAAAAGAGAAGAAAAGCGTGCTAATACATCATGTTGCATACCATACTAATAAGCCATTCTTCCCCTGTATGATTCTTTACGGATCAGGATTTGGAATTAAAATCTGGCAGGGATCAAATCTTACCCATTCCCTCGTGAAAAAAGTTTCAAAACTTCACCAATAGAAAAATACAGAAACATCCATGGCTGACTATCTGAAGTGATTATAACTTACAAACATACTTATCCAGCATCAAGATTTATGAAAAGCAAACTTTAAATAGAACATGAAACTAACTAGGATTACTATGGAATAATTTTGTTCCTATATATACAAGTATGTATGCAATTTTGTCCATAGAACTGTAATAAGATCATAGTATGGTGTAGTAAACAATTCCGAAATATCAAATATAGTATAGTGTAGAGTGAAAGATGAACCAACTTAATCTTCCACTATCAAGCTCATCCTAGATTGGTTCATCAACTAATCAAAGTAAACCCTGCATAAGATCTAGATCTTGTTAGGCTTTTAAGTCGAAGAGAAAACTGGGTTTATAAGCAAAAAATTAAAATTTCTGTATACATTAATCGAGCTACTTGAGCTCTGTCTCAACTGAAAAAAATAATCAAAAGACAAATTCGAATACACATTGGAACCCTATAGCTGATACATAGCTCGCTTAGCCTCACGTAGCTGTATAAAACAGATGCATGGCATAATTAAACTCATCTACACCCCAGAATTCATGCATTTACAATTATATACATAAAGCATTGAATTTTTCATACTACAACTTCCCATTCAACTATTAAAATAGAGCAGAACTAAACCCTCTAAGCAAGGCTTGCCCCTATAACTAGAGAAAGCAGGATTGTTTTCAAAATTTTACAATAAAAAAAACAAGGAAAGCATGTATGCATGCATGTAGAACATGGCATAAGTAATTAAAATATTACGACGTTGTTGGAGCAATTGGTGAGGATGGGCAAGGAGGAGGTGGGAGGCCCACACTGTCACTACCACCACGGCCCGCAACCCTGAACCAAAGAGATCCACTGGTGAATGTGACTCGGCAGCCAAGCTGGGATGACCACGTCCACTGGATCTTCTAGGGGGTTGTTATATATTTGCAATTGATTCTCTTCAACTTCCTATATTGCCTTTGGGACATAAGTCCCTGTTATTTCATTTATCCCTTCCTCAAATATTCCAAAATTTAGGGAAAAATAGTTGAATGAAAAATGTAAATTGCAGAACATACCATGGAATTATGGGATCACTGGCGGTTAGAATGTGCTCCAAGAGTGAGAGGGAAAAAAAAGCATGAGTAGAGGGCAGGAAGATGCAGGTGAAACTTGAAAGTAGGTGAAAGAAAAAAGATCAATTACAATTTGCACCCATCAACCATCATAAATTTGCACTTAGCACTCTTAAGCTATCAATTTTAACAATTGCTATGATATGCAGTTAATACTGAAAAGAAAAAGAGAATAGATACTAAATATATGGATGAGCTCCTATTGTTTGCAATTTTAAAATGCTTAATATTATGGTACTGTGATAAATTCTACAAAATTTCTTGAGAATTGCTTGAAAAAAGCAGCTAGAACATTGGGTCAAAAAAGCATCACCAATCTCCTCCATCCATACCATGAAACCAAATGCTTAAGGTTGCAATTTTAAAATGCTCAAGGATTGGGTAAAAACAGCATCAGTAATCTCCTCCATCCATACCATGAAACTAAATGCTTAAGGTTGCAATTTTAAAATGCAATTGTTTGCAAATATACGGATGAGCTCCTATTGTTTGCAATTTTAAAATGCTCAAGGTTATGGTACTGTGACAAATTCTACAAAATTCCTTGAGAACATGAGGTATTTTGCTTGAAAAAAAGCAGATAGAACATTGGGTAAAAACAGCATCAGCAATCTCCTCCATCCATACCATGAAACCAATCTGAAGTTAAACAGTTAAACCAACATATAAAAACAGCTGTAAGCAAAACCAAGCTGTCTTTTCAGTTTTCACTAGATGAACCATTGGCCTGTAGCACAGCGTAGTTATTCCCTGCAAACACAGTGATAACATTGAATTAAAAACAAAACAATTACTTGATCAATCATAGAACAAGTACTTTCTCAGGCAGCAAAACATGTGGCTGGAAGAACTACCAAATCATGCTGGCGGTTTTGAAAACTTGAAAAAAGAACCACGACAACAAAAATCTATTCTGTAAAACAGTGCTGATTAAAAATAGAACAGAAAAACCTTTGAAGAAGGTTTTAAAACTTATCACTGTTCAGCAAGTCTAAAACACAGAACAAGTTTCATATCACTACCAGAGTATACTCAATGACAAAGTGCAGCAAGTTTCAAAAGCTACCAGAAGAAAGGTCACTGGAGCTCCCAAACAATAGGATACAGTATCAACAACCAATGAGAGATACAGCAGCAAAGGTCTTTTGGCTAATGCTTGTGCTCAACATAATTGAAGTTTGCAAATACATTAGATCCCTTTGGCTGGTGAATAACATTCTCAAAGATATCATTCAGCATTTTGTTGTCAAGCATTCCTTCCAAGATTTTATCTTCGAAAACAGATGAGATTCTAGACTTGTTACTTTGCCCAACTCGAGAAGAAAATACCAACTCAGACAAGCGATCTTTGTTAGCTTGTTGAGCATACTTTTCAACCTCCAAGGTCCCAGAAGTTATCAAATGATAAACATACACAAACTTCTTTTGGCCAAGCCTATATGCTCTGCTTATTGCTTGCCTTTCAACTGAAGGATTCCAAACGACATCTAACAAAACAACTCTTGAAGCCCCAATTAGATTTATTCCTTCAGAACAAGCTTTTGTGGATGCAAAAAGAACTTTCACCTTACTAGAGGCATCATTCAGAGAACTAATTGATGACTGACGATTCTTCTCGTCACATTTTCCATCCATATACAGCACTTCTATGCCTTCCCTCCACTTTAACTGATCCATCAGCTGCTGCATTATGAATCTCAAAGGGTGAATAAATTCACTGAATACTAAAACCTTCTCATGTGATGCATCACATAAACGGATGAGCTCAATGGCAAATTTCGTCTTTACTCCAGCATAAGGACTGCATCCAAGTACCCCTAGTCTGTCTTTGTGGGCAGAGAAGCGTTTACTGAAAGCAGCTAATGAGGGGTGGACAGAAATGAGTGACACCAAATGTACTTGGTCAAACCTGCTCCAATCATCCAATATAAGCTGAAGAATTTCCTTCTGCTCATCAGTTGGCCGCAAAATAACAAGTGTGTCCTTCAGACCAGGGAGACTCTCTTCTAGTATAGAACCTTTGTGTACATGTACAAAGGGATCTATCAGAGCTTTGAGCTCCTCTACAGCATTGTCAGAGTTCTTGTCAATGGCATTGGTCAAGGAAACCCATCTCTCTTTCTCCACATTGCTCTTCCGCTGCCATCTTCTGCTGCAACTCTCAAAGGTCACTGATCCAGAAAGCTTTGGGTTTACCAGGCAAAGGGTATTATACAACTCGTCAAAGTTATTCTGAAAAGGAGTTCCAGAGAGAATTATCTTTCTTTTTGTCTTAACTCCTGTCAAAACCTTCCAGACAAGACTCTGTTGATTGCGAGGTGTGTGCCCTTCGTCAAGAACCACAAATCCAGGCAGTTGAAGAAAGATTTCCCCAAGCCTTTCACCACTTCCTTTTCCCTTCCGTCCACTAGCAATCTGCTCAAACAACTTGTAGCTGATTCCTAGAACACTTTTCTCCTTTGTCCACGAGTAGAGCTTTGTCATTCGACTTCCTACTCTCCGAAGAAATTCTGCATCAGTTTTGAGTTCATTTCCCGACAAATCCTTGCTATTAAAGTTATGAAAAGGAATTCTATGTCCCCATTTTCGGAACTCATTTTCCCAGGTAAGCAGCATGCTTGTAGGGGCTATAATCACGGGTCGGCACATTGGATACATTTTCAACAATGACAGAATAAAAACAATTGTCAGGCAGGTCTTCCCGGTGCCAGGGGCATGTGATATTATGGCTCCTCTTCCATCATCAGACAGTTCAGTTTTCAGCTTCTCAATACAGGTTTCTCCTACTATGTTTTTCCACAAGAAGACAAATCCATCCAGCTGATGACTATACATTGACATCCTAATATGTTCTGGAATAAGATCCAGGACAGAGCCTTCAGCGTCAATGGAGGTATAATAGTTTCCAAAGCTTGAGTCATCAAAATGAAGCTCATGCATACCAAAGCAATCACCTCTGCGAAGGTCAACCCAATCCCGTCTTCGTGGAGTTTCCATTTTCTGCAGGCAATAGCAATTTAGATAAAATTTAGAAAAATATCTGGGAATGCAAATAACAACATGAAGTTCCGATAACATCGTAAAGGTATCATTTTGCGACACAACTCAGCCCAGATTATTCAGCTCTTTGCTAGTAAAAATAATGCTAAGGTGGCCACTACCATTAAGAATGGTGCTTTTTTTTGGTTCTCTGACAGGAAATTAAGAGGTGCTGCTGCTTTAAAACATGATACTCCATATTTTTTACCTATTGTAGATTTTGACAATTAGGTAGATTGGAAACCTAATTCTTCAGGGATCTACACTACCAGATCAGCCATGAAAAAATTTCAATCTCAGTCTAATAGTTATCCAGTTATATAGTTGTCTGTGGAAAGAAATATATGCCTAAACATTCCTATAGCTTAAGGTTCGCATGTGAGTGGAGATTAAGTACTAAAGACAGGCTACTCTCTCGGGGTATGCCTGTTGAACATGGTTGTGCTCCTAATGAATCTCTGAGCATATATTCTCATCTGCACTCCCTAAGAACTGGCTAGATATACAGTTGCTAAGACTTGGTATATTGAATTGTTATGGGCTGAACAACACTGTGCTGGAAAGTCATTTGGTAGAAATGTGTGCAGGGTGAGATTTGTTATTGCAGTTTATCAGCTCAGGGGAAGTGGAAACCGTAAAGTTATCTAAAAGTCTGCTGTACCCAGTTTACTATGTTTGCAAGCAAATTTTGCAGGACCTTTGTGGTAAAGTTAGTGGTTGGCTAGGTTCTTCGGTCTAATGAAATTTGAGCCTGTGCCTATTTCTCCTAAAGTTTCAGAGTGAATTCTAGAATAGCAGTTTCTGTCATGTGCTTAGAACAGAAATTCTTGTTTCTTTGTCTTTTGTCAGTGTGTTCCCCCGTCTTACATGCTTTCGCTTATGTTTCGAGCCAATAAAGCAAGGAACTTAGTGAAAAAAAGAATTAGGAATATGAAGTTCAGTCAAGTTCATCTATAAGGAGCACAAAAGAAGGGTATTCAAGTAAGAATATAAATACAAATGACAAGTTGAATACATACCAGAGTAGGAAAAATCTCCTTCATCTCCTTATGGACAATTTGACAACATTTGCATATGATTCCAATTGGTTCTTCAAGAATCAGCTGATGTTTCCCTGACCGACATAATTCTGCTTGGCACTTGGCCGTTGCAGTGACATGATGAGTGCCATCCTGATGATCAACAACACAAGAACACAAAAACTTCTCACATGAGTTTCAATTTGGACAATCGGATAATTAAAAATAGTAAAACAGGCATGATAAGCAGAAAACTCAATCAATGTTCTTGTGCTCGGAATGAAACCCAGATATTAAAATTCCAAAAGGTGTGGAAACTAGAAACATCATTGGAAATTAATGGCAAAGCCAGCAAAAAATCAATGACATTATTTGGACAATGCAAATCAAAGCCAAATGGCAAATTTCACCAGAAGGGTGCAAAACTTGGGAGGTTTCTTATGACACGAATAGCACACTGAAAATACTTATATATGTTTCTGTCTAATGACTGAGATCTCGCAAAAAACTAGACAGGAGTATCTATATGTGACTGAATATTTTCTAGAACAAATTTATGTAATACAACGATGACAAAAAACAAATCAAACAATCCAAAATATTGTAAAGTTTGGAAATTGAAAACATGTCTTACAATCCAAATATTGTAAAATTATCATACAAGAGCAGAGAAAATTGCATACTACCACATTATCAAAATTTTCATGCACAGACAAGTTAAAATATCAACTAAAACCAATATCTTAAATTTTATTAATTCCTTTTCTAACAGCAGGACAGGGATGAGAAAACTTTTTCTGTCATTAAAATTGATATCTAGCTTAAATATTTTCTAAAAGTGGTTCAAAAGGAGAACAGCAAGCTTTTCCCATGTGTTGCATAAGTAACTTAAAATGAATAATAGAATCTTCCCAACACCATCAATAGCAAAAACAAACATACAAAGTAAGGACCAACTAAATAGCATGCACAGTGGATCATTAAACAGCAACTTGTATTGTATTCTTAAAACTACATAAGAAAACATACAATCAGAAAAACTATAACAATTTGAAAAACTACATGATCTTGTTAACCATAGATTATTAGATAATAACTGAGGAAGAAACAAATATTACATGACCAACATGAGATGATACCTACTGCATGTTTCTACATCTTTTCAAAGTTCTAAGGCATCAACTTCAGTATTCCAGGGGAGAAGTCAAAACATTAGCAGATTGACTAAAATCTCCAAACTCAGCTGACAGCAAAGAATGGATATAACCAAAAGAATACGGCAGTAGTATAATAATGAGCTATCTTTCAAATCATTGAGTGTGTTTGGATTGCATAGTTTTGAAATAAAATAATTTACTTCACAAATTCCAATCACCTTTTTATCTCACATACATCACATCACAAAAAGTGCTACAGTAATTATCTCAAATAAATCATCCAAATAAACTCCTATCCAAACAAACCCAAATCAGCAATAATTTATTGAAGAAACAATCTTTTGTTTCTCTAGGATTAGTTAAACTATTCAACCTGTCATGGAAACTATGTACATACTTACGTAACTCCAAATCCAGAAATCACACTGTAGTGATCAGAGAATGTCAAATCTCTCAAAATTAACAAAGTACAATTACCTTGGATGATTCAGTAAAGTCAGAAGCAGGTAATGTGAGGCACATTTCCATCTCAGTAAAAAGATCATCAATTTCTTTCTGCCAGTCTTCTTTCTCGGGTGGGGCAGGATCCTCATCATCAAATCTGAATTTTAACGGCAGTGTATGAGTAGGACCATTGTCTTCAAAACCAAATGGATTTTCCTTTGTCTGCTCATCATCCTTCACCATGGACCCCAGAAGAATATTCATGTAATCCACATCTCTTTCTCTTCTCTTCGAGGGCTTAGTTATCCTACTACCTTCCTTTTTCTTCTTTGGCACCTGATCTGATGAATCAGAATCCTCACTTGAAGAATCAAAACTTTCGCTGTCAAAAACATGAAGGTGGCACTTTCTTAATGTTCCAAGTCCCGGTTCCTGTTTTCTGGACTTTGGACTTGGGAGTTGAATGAAGCCATCATCTTTGCCTATCCCTCCTTCAAGTTTATCCTCACTACAATAACCCCAATGGTGTGATTGCGTACTAGAGCTCCTTGATTCTTCCTCGCTATAGTCTCTATCAGAATCATCAGCATCCTCTTCAGAGCTAGAGGATTTAGAGTCGAGTGTATTAAGATTGTCAATCAGAAGACCCTTTCCCTTGTCCTGAGCTCCATTCCCTAAAGGTTCACTCTCCATGTTCACCCTTTCACTTCTTGTATTTCCATCACTACTACCCCTCTTTCCTCTAGATGAAAACTGCTTCCTACCCTTTACATAATTACATCTCAAGTTTGGAGGGACATCTTCTTCAGTCACAAACACGACATCGCTTCCACTTCCCCCATCACCATCATCACAGTCATTCTTACCCTTAGCAACAGTTTTCCTCCTTTTGTTCATTTTATTTGCAATCACTTCTTCACCCTTTCCCTGTTCCTGCGAAATCTTAACACTACTTCCAGTTTCCCCATCATAATTCTTACCCTTGTAAACAGTGTCTCTCCTCCTCCTCCTCCTCCTCCTCCTCCTCATCCTATTAAATTCCTTCCAGTTCACTTCTTCCACCACTTCCTCTTCCCCCAAAATCTTAACATCACTTCCACTACTCTCATCATCATAGAAGATCTTTTTAACAGTTCGCTTCCTCTTTCTATTGAACATCTTCCGGTTCACATTTTCCCCCTCTTGCTCTTCATCATTGCTACTGCTGCTAATTCTAACCATTTCTTCGAAATTTCTTGTGACTATACCTGACTCCAATTCTTCCCTCTTTTTCCCCTCAGTAGCGTTCATTTCATGAGAGTCATGGGCTCTCTCACTTTTCCCTTTCTTCTCCTGCTTCTTCTCATAGTATTCATCAATCATTTCCTTCAATTGATGCTTTGTTTGAGCCCTTGTCCTCTTCGCTACAGTGCTTCTCTTTTCTTCCATATTACCTGAAAATAAGAAAGCAAAGATTATAAATCCAAATAGCAGCACATAGAAAACCAGAAACTACCATTGCTTGGTAAAAGCGACAATGATCAGTTAAACCAATGAGAGACCTGCAGACCCTCCAAGAAAAAGAAACAAATAATGCAGAAACTTAGCTCTAGCTGTACTATAACCTTCAACTCTAGCTAAATAGCCCTTACCATCAAGGTCTAGGAACACTATTCTAAAAGGTGCAAGGGACGAGTCATCCGCACAAACTACAAAAATAAGAGAAATTCTTTGCCCTAGTTCTAGCTCAGCAAACCTCATCCTGACTCCAGCTTATACCAGAAAACTTTGATTGTCAACCATGAAACCAAATTTTCACTCCACAAAGCATTGAATTCCACACGAACACACAGTCATACACAAAATACTTTAAAGGTCAAAGATACTATTTTGGAGAAAAGAAAAACAAAGCTTAAATGCCTCCCTAAATTAAAGGAGGTTGTCCACTTTTAACGATCCTCTTCATAAACTTACTGTTACACCCATAAATAACTGGTTGGTCCAATCATCTACTAGCTCATAAATCTTAGACCAAATTTGCCAACAGATAAAGATAAAAATATCTTAATCCCAAAGGAGAAACATGCTGTCAAAATTCAGTACAGCTTCACAGTGACTTGTGTGTTATGGAAGTAACTATTGTGGAAATCAATCATTCTGGGGAACCAAATGTCTGTTTTAGAACCTTAGTATTTCACAAGCATTTGATCTGAAAGCAAAACCCCAGAGACTAAAATGTTAACCAAGATCTACATTCCTCTTTTCTATGATAGCCCACTAGATCTTGACAAGATCAATGACTTTCCAATGCAGATGAAGCCAATAACACACTAGCATTTGGAAGCAATACATGGCCCTTTTGCATCTATTAGCTCAACAATCTTAGACCAGATATCTCAATAAACAGAGATGAAAAATGACAAACATATCCTACACTTCTGAGTATTGACGTACCTTATTTCTGATAAGACGGGAAAGAAGCCTGAACGCAAGCTTTCTGAGCACTGGGAAATTAAGCACCGTCCTGCAAGTTAACCAAGTAGCTATGGTACCTGCCCCAAGAGCCAAGAAAACATTCAGCAATTTTTAATGCATGTGTTTTAATGGTTTTAGTAAAAAAAAAAAAAAAACATCGAAGTATATACTGATTCACCAACTCAGTCATTAAAACTCACCTTCGCCCCTCTTAGCTAAACATGAATCCGCAACAGCACTCGTACCCGCTCAAACTCCTTGGGTTGTACAAGAAAGAGTTTTAAGTAATTACACCCACAACTTAAACACCTGCAGAAGGAGACATGATTGCATCCATAACTGAAACAAAATCCAAAAAATTGGGCTGAAAATTTTGACAACAAATATAGGGCAAGAAGAAATTGGGGAAAATTAGAGAGAAAAAAGGTTCATAAGATAACCCACCCTTTGTTGCTGCAGAGCGTTGGTGAAGAACTTTTCCCTCAGCATTGGAGAAGGATGATCGATCGTTAGAGAGTTGGGGGAGAAGTGTGTTTGATTTTCTTTCAGTGGGAGATGGAGAGTGCAATTTCTTGGGGATGGACAGTGGAGTAAGAGAAGAGCTTCTCAATTTTCAACAAAAATGGGTTTTTCTACTTTGACCAACGTCTAGTTTCTTTAAGACTTCTAAACGTTTTGTTCCTTTAACTTGAACGAATTGGTTCGACAATTCCCCTTTTCGTCTTCGTGTACCAAAATTGCAATCAAATTTTAGTTGCAATTCTATTTGAAGCATAATTTTGCTAATAAATTATTAATTACTATTTTTTAAACATTTTTCAAAAAAAAAAATCACTACGGGTGACCCAAATTTGTTAAATTCATATAAGTGGTAAATGTACTTTTGTTCACCTACTAAGGACGTCCACAATAGATTACACTCAAATGCTACAGGCCTACAACAACATTCCACTATCTCCACACAGTATAATAGTATGGATCAACAATCAAATTAAATATTTATTTTAATAATACACAACTCATATCCCGTAAATAAATAAAGTAATTTTTTTAAAAATAATTTTGTTATTTTTAAAAAATAAATTATTAACTTTCATTAAATTTTTTACCTTTTGGATTTTTTATTTTCTAAAAAATAATATTATTAATTTCTGAGTTTGAACAATATATCTTTTTCTATCTCTCAAAAAATAATATATTTTTATTTTTTGAAAAATAATTATGTAATTATTAAGCAAATATATGATAACTCAAATGTGAAAATATCATAATAATCCATACTTAATTAATAATTATTTGTGTAATTAATTGAACTACATAACATAATATTACATAATTTAATTCAAATAAAATACAAATAATAACATAATAAATACTAGCTTTCATTAAGTGTGTTTGGATTGCAAATTATTTGAAATAATTTTGTAAAAAAGTACTGTAGTAGTACTTTTTTGATATAATGTATATGACATAAAAAGGTGATTGGAAAATATGTTGATGATGCAAGTAAATCAGTATGTGTAAATAAAGTGAAATAATTGACAATCAAAATACACTCATTGTTATTGCCTCCAAACTGTTCCCAAATGTGCTCGATCAAGTCTGATCGAAATTGAGGATGTACTTCTCGATCACGTAATTCCGCGTTCCTCTGAAGGTAATATTTTTTTTTAAAAAAAGGTATCTTATTTGTTTATATAGAGAGAACAAAAAAATAACCATTGAAAAAAAAAAATTTGAATGTTAACTCACACAATGAAATTTTGGCCATTGTCTGTGTTTAACCAGATTTATCCATTCCAAAAAACAGGACCCACTATCTTTTCTTTTTCAATAGCATTTATACGCATCTTTCTGATGCGTTCCCGGCTGTCCTGCCGCATGGTGACAAGTGCACTATGGGGACCAAAAAAGTTCGTGAATTCAAATGTATGGGCCCCCCACATGGTTGAACATGTCGGAAAGCCAATCGGCAATGCAATGGCTACTGTTGGATGGGCGTATAATGAGTCCATGACACGGCATTGGAGTTGATCTAACATTTTTTCACAAGGGTTAAGACTTTACATCAGTTTTTGAAATTACAATACTAAACTACTACATCCTATGTGTCTTTGATACCTGATTAATTTGGATAAGGGAAAATTCTATTATTTTGACCTAATAGACCATTGATTTTTGTTATTTTATATTGACAACCCATTTATGTTAATTGTTAAGTTTGAAGTTATAGTAGTAGTACTAATTTTCAAGAGAATTTTGGGTTTCCATGGATTTGTAAGGCCCGAAAACAACTTAAGAGGGGGGTGAATTAGGTTGATTAGAAAATTAATCAAGTTATGGGCATTTTTTCCTTAATATGAAATTTACCATCTTTTCTAAGTGATCACACAATAAATCAATTAATGAACGAACAATATCACTTGAGAGAAGTAGGAGAGATAAACAATTTAAAAATCACAACATAACAATAAGTAAATAAGAAGGGAAGAATTGCAAACCAATTGACTACCAAGCTCCTCTTGAACTTGTAAACCAATTCAAACAAACTTCTTCAAATTGATGAAATAAAACCAATCTTGTGTACAAAGGAAGGTTTACTTCCTCCTTGCCCCAGTCTCCACTTGGTCAAGTTAGGAAGTTTTATTATCTCTCAGAATAACCCTCATAGAGTTATACTATTGAAGTATATTCACTCACAAATAAAAAGTTTACAGCGAACTTCACACTATCAAGACTACAAATCTTTCTTAAAGAGTATTTTCTCATTAGAAACACTCTAGATCTTTTGTATCTTCAGTGTGCAAAAGTTATTTGAAATTTCTGATCATGCACTATTTATACAAGACCAAGAAAGTACTTCATTAATGCTTCCAACGGATAGAAAGCAGTTGAACAGTCAACTAGCCGTTGGGGTATCGGACGTCCGGTAGTCTGCTTTTTTGCGTTCGATAACAGGCACTGAGTTTAAGAGATTTTCTTCAATTCTATCAGACGTCCGGTGATTGCGTCCAAAAGTAGACAATGAGTTAGAAAGAATATCTCAATTCTATCGGACGTCCGGTACTGTCTTTGTGAGTGTCCGACGTCTTTCGTCGAGTTTGAAGGATCCTATCGGACGTCCGATACTTGTGTCCGATCGAGGTCAGTGAGTTAGAGAGAATATCTTATTTCCTTCGGACGTCCGGTGATGGAATTCTTCATGCGTCCGAAGTTACGTAATGATTATCGGACGTCCGATCTTGTCTTCACAAGCGTCCGATAGCTTTTAGCAACCTTTGTTTCTTTCAATTGCATTTGATTTTTGAATATGATTTGCTTCATAAATGAAAGTATATCTTGAAGAGATATTAGTATCATCGATTTGTTTTATAAACATCAAAAAATAGGGACTAAGATCAACAATCTCCCCCTTTTTTATGATGACAAAATAATGGATGGAAGAAAAAAAAGTTGAGCATAAGCTCCCCCTTACTCATTGCATCCAAAATTTCAAATTTATAATAACTTCCCCTTACACATAGCATCCATTTCTCCCCTTTTTTGTCATCATAAGATGCGAGTAAAAATTAGCAACCATAATCCAACAGCAATAACAGAGAATCCAATATTTCAAACAAAAATAGAAAAATGATACTAGAATTAAGTAATTATCAACATACCAACATTCAGCAATCATCAGCCAAAAAATAGAAAATTGATACCAAATGGAGAAATAACAGTGAAAGTAATTATCAAAACAAACCATCATTAGATCAGCATTATTCTTTTTTTCCTTTTTTTTGTTATCGTAAAAATTCAGGATGTAACGTCCCCACTTCTCCCTAAGGCGAACAAAAGGGTATCCACGGGACGCCTGCCCAACTCTTGCTAGGATTGGGTACAATTTCCGTTCAATTTTAATACAATACTAGCTATCACGACAAGATAAAGTAAGAAAGAGAAGTCACTTCCACAATTAACATTCAAACTTACAGCACAAGTTCCAAAATACATCAAGTACCCAATTCTTACATCAGGATCCCAAAAGATACATCGAATTCCAAAATATACAATAGCCAAAAGGTCTAGTCACTTACATTTGAAACCCTAATACAAACGTAAATCCAACGGGTTCCACCAAGTTTCACTCCCCCATTCCTGTTAAGGAAAACAAATCTACGGGGTAAACAATTGCTCGTGAGGCCAAGAACACACATGCAAGCACATTGTCCAAGTAACAATCCCAATTAACGAGTAAACCATAATATTCAAATAATTAACAATTCGAGCCAGAAATTAAACAGAAACAATTCAAGAATATGGTAGTTTTCAGGAACTAATTTTCACTTGCTTTGCTAGTATTATTCGTATACCTTCTTGTGATGAGACTCCGTCAACCGGGTTGATATTTCAAATCCGTAGAACTCCACTTATTTCTCATGTCCGTCCACCTTACAACTCCCCACCGGACCTGAACGACGATAAAGGCGCTACTGCACGAGTAGGCCAAGTAAGATTTCTTCAATAGATCAAGCTTATCATGTTATTTTTATGGTTCACTGAGATCCCCGACCAAGCCCATGCCGGTTCGAATCCCAAGATCGGCCTATGAGTTTAGGCGTCCCCCATATAATATTTGTGAGTCGAGGAGATTCATTCCAATGACGTATGCAGCCATAGTATACCATTTCATTTCATTTAATCATCAATATCATTCAATCCTTCATTTCATTCAATATATTTAATTCCATTCATTTCAAATGAGAACGAGTGCGGTAAAGTACACATTCGACCCCATTTTTAAAATCTCCAATCATTTATAACAGTTACACATGTATCAAGTACTCATATGTTTGACACCCACCAAGTAAACAAAGAATTAATACCCTCTTGAGGGTTTAAGCGTCCACCGTAGTGATGTGAAACCCCGATCTAGACAACCAAAACACCATGGCTTAGGCAGCGGAAATTTGACCCAACTAATCCCTAGAAGTCACGAACAATATTGATACTATCTCAACCCGCAACCAATCGAATTAATGAACCAAATTGTAAGGTAGAGGAACGCCACAATCAAGGAGACTACTTGATTGATAAGTTCATTTGAATAACTTGAGAAAGATTCTCAAATATTCAAAGAGGCTCTCTTGGAAAGAGAAAAGTGAAAACTCACAATTTTATTGATCTTCAAAAACTGCCCATGAAGGTCTCTTGTCTTGGCTATATATAGCCATACAACTTGAAAACCTAAAGTAACTTGGGAAAACCCTAACTCAGTTAGGCTAGGCCTTTGGGCCAATTCTACTACTCAAATCCACTATCTAATGGTCAGCTTATAATCGATCCAATGAAGGCTTTTAAGCTGGCCCAACATAACCCAATAAAAGCTAACTAACCAACTTAAGTAATGGTGAGCCTAGACTCTATAATTCGGATCCAACTCAACATGAGGTCTTGGACCGAATTTATTCCTCGCAAATAAAATAGAAATCTGGAAAATAAACTACTAACTATTACTAAAAGATTCAATCTCTTGCAGCCCAAAACATGGCCCATAAGCGGCCCATATTTCGTATCATTCCCCTCCTCTTGAAAAAGATTTGTCCTCAAATCGTGTTTGGAAATGAATAGTACTACAAGAATTGGCAGTATGAAACTTCAAATCTCCACATATTGGCTCTCTTAGAATGAATGATACTTGCATACGTCATGATTATTGTAATTCGGTGCACATGTCTCTTGGTCAGCTTGAAAATGCTCACAATCTGCCATGGGAAACTCAAGGCTTGACTCCAACCATTCCAAAGCTCTCTAATCAGTCCTGTGTCATGAATGGTCGAATTTGGCCCTACACAATAAATCACACGATTAGCATTTGTAGATATAAAATCACTTGACAGCTTACCAGTCACATTCACAAGATAAGGATCTTCATAGTAATGCTCAATCAGGTTAGAAAAGTCTCGGACATGATTGTGCAAAGTTATAAAATTCATTAAAAGTTGTTGTGGGTATGGCCTATCTTGCACAAATGGAACAAGATCGAGATAGGTAGCTTTTGAACCCTCAAATTGAAGAATAAAACCAGGTTGTAAGGAATCAGAATTTGGACCAATGAGGAAAGGATTGTCACCAACAAAATAAGAAGGAAATTTATAACAAGTTTCAAGTGTAGAAACTCCCTTTGAAACTTCATTATTCCTCCCAACAAGCAAATCAGGCTCATGGTTGACGTTGAACATCAGTGGATGACAAAGAGAGACAACACTTAAGGTGCAAACTCCATGAAAAGTTTGATATTCACCAATGGATTTAGGCATAGAACATGCCAAGATCAACTCAATTTTTCCTTGCTTAACCTGCATAAAAGTAGAAACACTAAACAAAGTAGAGTCAAGATCGTCAGAAAAAACATATGATCTCACATCCTTTCTCACAATCAGCTTACTCTTAGAATTTTTAATCTCTTTTTCATGCTCAGTAGCTGACTTTTTCCCCTCATTATTCTCAACCTCGTTCTCCTTTTCAACCCCCTCGAATGTTACCTCTTCAGTCATAATTCTCTCCTCCAACTCTTTCTTCATACTATAACGCTCATGCTCACTCTTCATGTATGCTAGATCAATACAAAGTTGCTTAGAGTTAAGCGACACAAGCCTGGTACGATGGCCATTAAATGTGAAGGAATACTTATTAGTATATCCATCATATTTGACTTCTCGATTAAACATCCACCATTGTCCCAACAGTACATGCGTCACTTGAATGGGAACCACATCACACAACACCTCATCCACGTATTGACCAATACGAAAAGGAACAAGTGTGTGCTTAGTAATCCAAATATCACCACTATCACTTTGCAACTTGTAAGGTCGAAGATGATCAATGGTTGGAAGATTCAATTTCTCAACAAAGACAGTACTTGCGAGATTAACTTCACAACCCTTATCAATGGCTAAGCTGCAAACTTTATCCTTGATATGGCAACGTGTATAAAACCAATCATTTTTTTGAGCTTTGATGATTTCCAATTGCTTAGTTATCTCACGCAAGGCCACAGTATTTACTCCTTTAGGCACAAGATGGTGAAGCTCCAGTTGAACATTCGTTTGTCTCATACTTTTATTACCTGCAAAACTCAACAAAAATTAGTAGAACAGTCCTCACTCGCTCCCTTACGTGTTTCCACTCGCACTCGTGTATATGGATGTCACTCTAATGGACTTACCAAATACCTTTACCTATTGGGTTAGGTAGTTGAGAAATGCTGCTCAAGTCCAACAACCGTTACCAACCTTTCCACAAGTGTAATCACAAGAATGTAGGAGAAAATGTAGGAAAGTGTTCCTAGAATCTAGGAAGAATATAGGAGAGTTTCCTAAAGTGAATGAGAGAATATAGGAAAGGTCCTAAAAATGGATGAGAGAATTTTAGGAGAGTTTCCTAAAAAATGGATGAGAGAATTTTAGGAAAGTTTCCAAAAAAAAAAAAATGGATGAGAGAGTTTAGGAAAGTTTCCTAAAAAGGTAGGAGAGAGAGTGTCCAAGTGAGTACAAAGAGTTATCCAAGTGCTTTACTTAGTTTCCTAATTGATTTTGGAAACAAGTTAGTTTTTGGAAACCCTTTGAAAACCTTTTCCTCTTGAACAACTTTTGGTAACCTTCTTGAAACAACTTTTGGTAATCTTCTTGAAACAACTTTTGGTAACCTTCTTGAAACAACCTTTGGTAATCTTCTTGAAACAACTTTTGGTAACTTCCAAATTTTACTCCAAGAAAGATTGCACAAATCAGATTTGGTTTCCTATTCAAAACAATTCGGTTGCCACTTTCTTTCCTTTCCTTTTTTTTTTCTTGCCAACCGATTCCTCTTTTCTTTCTTTTTCTTTTCGTTTTACTACAACTATCGACCACGACACAAAACAAGGAAGTCCACAAATAATAACTACCAAGAACTCCAAGATCTTTCAAGAACTTTCAAGGAAGTTGTCAGGAACTTCAGAAATTTCAAGATTGTGATCAAGAATGCAAGAAGCTCAAGATTATTGTAAGTTCTCTTTAAGATTCACAAAATTCCAACAAGTTTTGCCAAAATCCAGATTTGAAAACCAAATAAACAAGTTGGATAACACAAACAACAAGGCTGGACAGATTTGTATTCGGTGAACAGTAACGATGAACAGTGTCGGTGAACAGTACGATGAACAATGTACGGGTGAACAGTACCGCTACAGTAGCGGTGAACAGTACGATGCTACAGTATTTTTTTTTTTTGAATTGACACAGAAACTGATTTGAAACAAGAGTATGTGACTCGAAACACAAAAGAAAAGAAGGATATAACCTGGTGGTTGTCGACTAGCTCTGATTACCAACTGATGTGAAACCCCGATCTAGACAACCAAAACACCATGGCTTAGGCAGCGGAAATTTGACCCAACTAATCCCTAGAAGTCACGAACAATATTGATACTATCTCAACCCGCAACCAATCGAATTAATGAACCAAATTGTAAGGTAGAGGAACGCCACAATCAAGGAGACTACTTGATTGATAAGTTCATTTGAATAACTTGAGAAAAATTCTCAAATATTCAAAGAGGCTCTCTTGGAAAGAGAAAAGTGAAAACTCACAATTTTATTGATCTTCAAAAACTGCCCATGAAGGTCTCTTGCCTTGGCTATATATAGCCATACAACTTGAAAACCTAAAGTAACTTGGGAAAACCCTAACTCAGTTAGGCTAGGCCTTTGGGCCAATTCTACTACTCAAATCCACTATCTAATGGTCAGCTTATAATCGATCCAATGAAGGCTTTTAAGCTGGCTCAACATAACCCAATAAAAGCTAACTAACCAACTTAAGTAATGGTGAGCCTAGACTCTATAATTCGGATCCAACTCAACATGAGGTCTTGGACCGAATTTATTCCTCGCAAATAAAATAGAAATCTGGAAAATAAACTACTAACTATTACTAAAAGATTCAATCTCTTGCAGCCCAAAACATGGCCCATAAGCGGCCCATATTTCGTATCACGTAGGATCCTCTTGGAGGTCCTCTTGTGTGCCTGAACAATAAATAATGAACTATCACTTATAAATCTCAATTATCACAAAAGATCATATGCTTGTACAATCTAGAAGATATCGCGAAAATGAATCTAGATTTTTCTTGTAAATCGACACTCAAAAGTGGGGTTCAAAACTCAAGTAAAAATCTGATTTTTAACCTTAAAATCATTGAACGGAAACAAGTAGGTATGAAATCATGGAAATAAATTTTCAGACAAACGATTGAAGTCGGACATGAAGGTGCCACATCACAATCCGACCAAGAACTGGCCGGATTCGAGGCAGTGAAGAATTAAATATTTTTTTCAAATCTTACTATCAATCCAGCCAACTATCCGGCCAAGAACTATTTAGATATACGGCCGGATTCTTTGAAATTGGTTCCCGCACGAAAATTTTTCAAAAGGTTAGGAATTATCGAATTTAGGGGCATTCTTAGAAAAATCATAACTCGCTCTCTGAAAGTCAAAATTGGAAAATTTAGTACCGCTGGAAACTACTTCCAAAGTATTAAAAGTTCCTAGAAGACACATTTCCATGATTCCAAATAGAAGATATTCAAAATTTGGTTCAAAGTGGTTGTTTTGGAATAGCAAGACAGATTTGGGTTGATTTTTGGCAAAGTTTGAAAATTCGGCAAAATTCACAAAATACGAACTAGCCTCTGAAATTTGGAACTTAATTAGAGTTACAATCAAAGTTTTCAACACAACAGCAGAACAAGAATTGGAATTTCGAGCACCAAGATATAACGGCTCAAAGTGGCTGAATTTCCTCACTGAACAAAGATTTTCCAGCTTTAAACTTAAGCTTTGGTACTTTAGTTGAGCATCTAAATGAACTTGGAATGGCACCAAAATTAGTAGTATTACACTACCATATAAGAGCTATTCCTCTATAAAGTTTCATGCAAAAACTCGCACGGGAAGTCAATTAACAAAACCATTGAAGTTCCAAGAATTTCCAAGGCAAATCTGCCTTGTACTTTAGTTTTCTTTTTCTCAAACATTTGGCCAATGAACATTCCTCAAACACAATTTATTTATGAGGACAATGTCTAAGAAACATCCAAGACATATTTGGTAGGTAATCAATACCAAGAATTTCAAAACAATAAGTCCTAATCAAGATTTAAGCATTTACTTGTCAAAAAGAGGGTTTTCAACCACTGAATCAGTTTCGAACATCAGTCACAACTCACTCAATTCAACTTGGAATTGAGCACGGTTAGTGGCGTTGGAAACTACATTCATAAGAATAAAAGTTCACAGAAGGAATTGTTTTAAAAAGCTGTCCACAACTAGTCCATATTTGAGCATCAATTTGCAGCTCAAGACCTGCACTCCAGTGAATCAGTGAAACAGGGCAGTCATGTTTAAACGATTGGTATGGTTCACTCAAGTAGAATCAGAGCATACATT
This sequence comes from Coffea arabica, assembly GCF_036785885.1. NCBI lineage: Eukaryota > Viridiplantae > Streptophyta > Magnoliopsida > Gentianales > Rubiaceae > Coffea > Coffea arabica. Next base: position 20,249,055 of record NC_092326.1, read on the forward strand.
TTATACCATTGGAAAACTGGAAGTGTCTAATTTCTAATGCCACTGATGACACTTGATTTCGATATCGGAGTAAAAAGTTATGACCGAAACAAAAACACTGCCAGAGTAATATGGAACAAAATTTCAGTTTTGGTAGAATTTCGAAATCTCAACATTTAATCATCCAAATCACATAATTTTTTGTGAAAATCTTCCACACAATCCACACAACTTGTATACATCATGAACAAGTTAATTGAACCACAAAAAAATGCACTAAGGGTCACGGCAAAAACAAGGGCAGATTTGTCACTTTTGCTCAACTCTCTTCTTTTGAGTTTTTCTTCACAACCCAACGTATTTCCACTAGATTAAGCACTAATCCAACATAAATAGCATAATATATCATCAAATCAATCCACCAAGCATTGTGGGATTTCATAGAGCTCACACACCAAATTTTCAACATAAATAAAGTTACCCACATGAATATATGAGCTTATAAATGCAATATAACTTTCATAAGTCAAGATTTGAGAGGTTGATCATCACTCACTTTCTTATATGATCAAGGCAGAAATTTTGGTCCTTTTAGCTCAAGAAAAATCATGAGAGCAAGTCCCTTTTACCTAGCTTGAGGTGATCTCCAAGTGGTTAGCAAAGCGTATGTGAATTTTGAGGTGATTTGATGAAGATTTGAAGCAAGGATTGATGAAGAAAAATGAAGAACTTTGGTTGTTTTTCTCCTTGGATGGGCGGCTGCTTAGAGCAAGAGAGAGAGAGAGAGGTTTTGGCTGCAAATGAAACTTTCAAGAGAAGCTAAATGTGTGGCTCTAAATTGGTTCAAAAGTCAACTCTCTCTCCCGCGCGTACACGCACGATTCGTGCTCGATTCCTCTCGAGTTTGTTTCACTTATGCACTTGCATTCCTACTATGGTCTAAAAATAAGGGTCTAAAGTCCTCAATTAAATCGTGCGTATAAAAACGCGTACTTCCGATTTATGCGCGATAAAGTGGAATTTTCAAGAAATTCTTATAACGATAGTATCACTAACTAATATTGAACATTTAAATATAAGAACACCTATTTCAAGACTAATGTGCAAGTTTCCAAATTTTCAAACTTATTGTATCCTTAAATCGAATATTACTTCCAAACACGAATTCACTATTCTCACTAAAAGAACTTTCTAAAAATAAATTTTTGTAACAAGTCATTTTAAAAATACATGTAAGCCATAGTTTCATGTAATTGGGTCTAAAAAGGTTGGAATAAAATATTCAGAGCAAACAGCCAATTAAATATTTAAATAAACCAGTAATAGGAGTTTAAAATAAGTAAATTCGCGGGTCTTCACATGAGTCTAGTATTACTTCCTCAAATCTCCAATAAATTTGTATCAGCGCGTCTTTCGGAAAACTAACAACGTGCAAGCGGTATACACTTAATTAGAACTCATTCACCTTTAATTCCTCAATTAGTTTTTCTTAATCTACTATTGATCATTCTTAATTTTTTCAAGATAATTACACTCTCGAATAGAACATCACCTCAAAACCCATGTATTCATTATTTCTCACTTAAACAAATCTCCGAAAATTAAATTTGCTAATGGGACGTTTAAAAAACACAAGGAAGACATTGTTCCATATGAATGGGTTTAGAATGGTTGAAATAAATTATTTGGAGAAAACAAGTGAATAAATATTTAAATAAACCAATAATATTTGATAAAAATAAGAAATTTTTCAGGTCCTCACATCCTCCCTTCCTTAAAAAGAATTTCGCCCTCGAAATTCACTTACAGATCAATCCTTTCATGGTTAAGCCTATTAGATCAATCACTAACTTACGTTTTCCAACTTATACTTCACAATTTTCTATTCATACAACTAGTAATCAAAACTTGATTTTCCCCAATAGGCATTTTAACTTTCGAGTCATAGGGCAACTTAATCAGTCTCATGTCTACCTCATATAGGTAATGTTTTCACTTCTTTAATGCAAATATTGTAGCCACTAATTCCCAATCATGAGTTGGCCACTTTCTCTCGTGGTAATTTAACTTTCTAGAGGCATATACAATCACCTCATCATACATTATTAATATACATTCTAAACCATCATTTGAAACATCTGTATAAATTATAAAGTTACCTCATCCGCTCGGTAAGGCTAACACATGTGCATCGGTTAAACATTTTTCATTTTCAAAATTCTTCCTCACATTTAGAATCCCAAATAACTTGCCAAGTCTTGCATTTTTAGAAAAATCCTTGATCAAGCCAACGGTAATATTCGGTTACCTCTAAGAACTCCAAAAATTCGGTAGGACTTCCTGGTCATTTTCCTCTAAAACAGCTTCCACTTTAGCTGAGTTAGTAACAATTCCTTCCTTAGATATTGTATAACCTAGAAAAGCTATTTCTCCCAATCGAACTCACAGTTATTGAACTTGACGAAAGCTGGCGCCCTCTCGAAATTTGTAAAACTATCATTAAGTGCTTTTCATGCTCTTCTCAAATATTAGAGTATACCAATATATCATCAATAAATGCCGCCATAGATTAATTCAAATACGGTTTAAACTCCAATGCATTAGGTCCATAAATGCTACTAGTGCATTAGTCAACCCGAAGGCGTACTAAAAATTTAAAGTGTCCATGTCTTAAATTGAAAGCAGTCTTAACCATATCAGTTTCTAGAATCCTTATCTGGTAATAGCTCTACTTTAAATCCAACTTGGATAGTATCATGGTTCTTAATGGTCACATTATTCTAGTCTCGATAGTCTATGTATAGTCTTAAACTCCCATCCCAATTATTAGATCCAGTCCCTTAATCGTTAGATTCATTAAATCTATTAAATGTTTTCTTTCACTAACCCAAATATTAAAATTTTAATATATCAAATTGGCAATCAAACATTGGATCCCAACTTCAACCCTAAGTTCTTGATTTTTGGTTCCGATCCCTGGTCACCTCCAAGGCCTCAGGGTTGCTTATATTCTCAAGTATGATCTCGATTACGTCTACTATCGTTCATGTTTCATTATAAATCTAAAAGTGTGGGGCAAGGTTTAAATATACATGTAAGTCATAAAATCAATTTTCATATGTCATAAAAATCATAATAATTACATCCAGTTGGAAGAGATTTATCACATCATTTCAAAAAGAAAAGGGGAGACAATAAGATTATAGCAAAACGTGCCAAGTTGCCAAGATGTAAAATAACAAAAGATTTTTCCTTACGCAAAAGATCCAGTCTCCAGAAGTGCCAGTCTAGTCTAGGGTAAAACTATAATCTCTTTCCCTCGTGTGAAGTCAAACCATCTCAACTTGTGAAACCTCCACTACTTGGGTCCTCTTCACAGCCATTAGTATTAATTACTCTCATCTGACATTCGATTGTTTTGAAGCGAACCTAATTGGCTGCTGAGTATTTCTTCCTTTTGTTAGGGGCACTGGGGCAACTTGAAATCTGATGTTTGGTGCTACCACAATACAAGCACTTTCCCGATTTCTTCCTATGAGGATTCACAAAAAGTTATTATTTTAAATTCCATTTCGATTTTATTTAAATATTTAATTGTCTATTTATTTCGAATATTATTTTCTAACCTCTTTAGACCTAATTACATTGATTTATAGCTTCATTATACTTTTAAAGTGATTTGTTTCAAAATTTAATTTTTGAAAGCTTGTTAAATGAAAATAGTGAATACGCGATTGGATATTTTAGCTGATTTGGAAATACCATAAGTTGGGAATGTCGCGCCCCATTTTTTAATAAAGAAAAATAAATGGTTTAAAAAAAAGTGAATTTTAATTCAATTTTTTGATTGAAAAAATGATTTTTGATTTAAAAGGAAATGAAGAACATGGGTCTAAATGGGACTGGAAAATGCGACGATTTTGGACCCAAAAATAATAGTTTAAAAAGGGTTTTTAATAAAAAATCGGAGTCGCCACTTGGTATTGAGTTGAGGTGTACCAAGTCACCTAAAAATGAATTTTTAAAGAAAAAGTAGAAAAACCCTTTTTAAACGACTCCAACTCTACGAAAATCAGAGAAAAAGATTCGGGAGTTACATTTGAAGAAAGGGAAGGCAAGGATAAGAATCCAAGACACCCTTTCAATCTAGCCAAGGCTAGTTGCGCGATTTAGTCAAAGATTTTCTTATTTTAACCTAAAAATTTATCACATTTGGATGTACTATATGAATGCAAAACCTAAACCTAAGAGGGTATCGAGGGGTCGGAATTTCTCTTCAAAACTTAATTAGTACCAATCACATTAATTGTGACGCCCAATAGGGACTCTTTGAAGAGGTCACAAATAATGTAAAAATATGAGCCTCTAAGAAAAGAAAAGGAAAATAATAATATACAAATATACATGACCTATAGGAATGCATCATGTCGGGTACGGGGAACTAATGTACGTGACTCCATTTCCCCTTTCATAGAGGGAATACGAGCGTGCTAAGGCTAAAAAACCAAACTCGTCCATATCCCATATTCAAGGGATGTTTCCCTATCTAATCAAGCAAATGCACTATTATAATTCTATTTCTTAAATGAAATGCAAGTCTAATGTTATGTTTTCATACAAAGGGGTAAGGAATATACATATAAGGAAAAATACGGGATAGGGGATATAAATAGAAAAGAATATGGGATAAAGGATAAGAAAGTGTCATGCAACACCCTAAAAGGTGAAAAATATGCATGAAATGTAGTGATTCACACAAACATGATCTAACGCGTAGACGGCCCCTAAAGATCTAGCATTAGACTAGCCCTTTACTAATGCTCTCTCACAAGCATTGGACTTGCAAGAGCTTGAGGGGAAGACCATGACTAGCATTGGATTAGCCACGATAACGTGTATTCCATCCACATAACCAGATATAATGATAAAAGCAAATAGACATGCAAAACACATAATTTCACCTAGCACGTAGCACATAAGCATGCTTATCTAGATGCAGAGGCCTAGGGAAAGCGATTAAACACATAGGCAGGCAAGCATGCAAGCAAACAAAGCAAACAAGCGAATGAGACCTATCTATTACATTTAGGGGGGCCCCTACTACAATCTAAAATGGGGAATAAAAATAAATAATTAATATAAATACCTAACTATTACAATTGCGGCATTTAAATGCCTTTTCAAATAATTACAAATTAAACTTATTTAAACAAAAATTAAAACAATTAAATTGCCTAAATAAATAAATCAATAAAATAAAAACATTTAATATGTATGCAATCACACACGTAGATTCACATAGAGCACGTAGGGTCAAATAAAGTCAAAATAAGAGATAGGGTGTACCTCTCTGGAGTTGGAGCCCTAATGGAGTGAAATTACTTATTTACCCTTCAAAATAATAAAAAGGGTCAAGGCATCACTTTAATTAACAATTAATTACATGAAACAAAAATTAAACACAAAAATGACACTTAAACACAAAAATGAAATTGAACACTAAAAAAAATCACTTAAAGTATTTTATAAAAGAAATTATCTATATTCAGGAAATTAGAGCGGAAAAGAACCTAATAATAATAAAAAAAACTGAGATTAGGTACTAAAATTAGTTACTTAAAGCGGAATTTACCAAATCAAATGCTAAACTTATAAAAAAAGGGTTGAAACCTATTTATTATATTTAAACAAACAAAATTTTCAAAATTCTACTAAAAAAAATCCAAATCGAAAATCATAAACCTATTAACAAAAATTAAGCCTTTAAAACATCACACAAGTTCACTAAAATCAATCTAAAGTCTACATTAAGTTACGCTAAGGGAAAAAGTAACATGTTAGGGGAACCAAATTGATTAAATCATTTAATTTTGTTGGGCTAACGTTGCATTAACCAAAAACCAAAGGGTTGAAATGCAGCTATTGAAATCTTTTTCATGCAAATGCCATGCAAAACTAATATGAAGCAAGCTTCTGCAACAAAACTTTCGGCAGCTAACATTATTCCTGCAACTAATCTTCATTTAGCCGAAACAAAATCCCAACTCATGCAAGCATTGAATGCGAGGACTTAATCAAAGGGGAGAGAAAAGGTCTAATGCACCTTTGAACACAACATGCAACCAAATAGTCTTGCTAAACTTCTACTCAAACTTTCCAAGAGAATCAGACAAAGAAAACTGATTAGTCTTTGTTCCTATGTTCCCAAACACACACATGGCATCCCAGTCGAATGGCAAGCAAATCAAACACTCCAAACAGACAAAACACCGGCAACCAAAAGGAAGGAAAGGCCATCCGCATTTCAGAATGAAACTACACCTAAGGCCACTGTCTAAGAACACAAAACTTCAACTAATGTGTCAAGATGCAGCGACAGGTAGGGAGCAAATGACATGTTGCGGTCTGCTGTCATGCCGCACCATATTGCTTCAAATTACAGCCAACAAATGCATGGGATTACCACCAAACAACCAGCAAACAAAAAGAAAAGTCAAGCCATTCCATGAACTTCAGCAAACCAAAAAAAAGAAAAAGGTTATTTGTTCCTCTGCTGCAACAAGCTAAGAACTTCAGGCTTTCATTTCTAAGTTCCTAATCTCGCGCATTGCATCTTAATCAAACAACAAACAAAACCCAACCCTTCCAGCAAGATAAGACTTTAGTTACCCAGTGAATCCAATTTATCAACATTATTCACAGACTGCAGAGCTTTCTTTTTTCTTACCTAGATAAAGTTCTGGCTTCTAGACATAAAAATTTCACATAAGAGCATAACAATGTAAGGAATCGATGCAGCTACTTTAGTTTTTCCCTTAGCATATCAGATTATCTGGACAAGAATTCCATATGTTATCATTATCCTGCCCTGAAAATGGCGAGGAAACAAACATTGTTTGACAGAAAATGATAAACATCAAAACCTGATTTCCTTCCCTTTCTCGTGCAAACATTAGACCATGGTTCCCTCTTTACATGAAACCCATGCAATCCAGATAAATATCATACCATGAAACCCATGTAAACATCATACCATAAATTGATTTCATTAACTTGAGCAATAACAAACTTAAGACTTACATCGGCCCAACAAATTTCGTTACCAAAACCAGAAATCATGCATGAACTTCAAGAAAGATAAAAACTTTTTTACTACCGACAAGGGAAAGACACGAACAGGTTACACGATTCTCATTTCAAAGGTTAAGGGTGAGAAAAGGGTAAGAATTCATTACGATGCTCTTCCGATGACGGTTATCGGCGATGCTGGTGGATTGTAGTGCGGTGATGGCGGTCGTTTGTCCCTCTACTCCTCAGCCTTGCCTTCTCCGAAGCTCGGTTTCCTCTCCTTCCTTTTGCTTCTCTTTAACCCTCACCTCAGTTGCCAAGCTATCTATGCTTTCTATTCATTCCGCTGTTTCTGAAACCCTCAGTTCTTCCCCTTGATTTTTCTTTTCCAGTCGCTCACCCTCTTTTCTTTCTATCTTTTCTCGGTTCTTTTTTTCTTTCCTAGCCGTCAACTAGCTTCTCTTTTCTCTCCAGATTTTCAGCCGTCCTCCTTCTCCCCTTGGCTGCGGCTGTTTTGGCCTCCTTTTATATGGAGCAACATCTCCTCAACCCTCCTCCCAATGGCTAGGATCGTAGCTGGGTTTCTTTCTCAAGTTTTTGGAGTCGTTAGATTTTATGAATGAAATCTTTGAGTAATGAGGTAGACTTTACCGAGAGTACTTGGAGGAAAAAGAAAAATGCAACGGAAATGAGTAAAATGGAAGAAATGGCCAGCTGCAAAATTTTGCCTCTGTACTGACCTCTTGCACTCTTTCTTTTTTTTTAAATGCTAAAAGTTAAGAATAATAATATTTCTAATCAATAAAAATGAAAATAATAACGAATAAAGCTAAATTAAAAAGATTTGGTATTTAAAATGCTAAAAAAAATCTAAAAATAAAACCATGAGGTTGATAAAATAAAATAGATAATAATTATTAAAAAAATAAAATAAAATAACAAATTTGGTGTCTACAGTTTGCCCCTCTTTGTCTGAGTTTCGAAGAAACTCGAGACAACGACGTAGACACCAAATACTCACCTGTGATTATTCTGCCTTGAACTAAAACCTGTAAACGTAAAAAAAAGTCAACGGGATAAGACTCGAACCTGCCATGACATGGCCAGTGGGATAAATACCCGAGCCTGCCGAAATTTGAAATCCAACATGACAAAACAGCTAGTGGGATGCTACCCAAACCTATCGACATTCCAAATTTGGTGCAATAAAACGGTCAGTGGGATACAACCCAAGCCTGCCGACATTGGTGGCATAAAATCCAAACTCAATGTGATGCTGGTGGCACAAAATTAAAGTCCAACGTGATGTGAATGATCAGTGGGATAAAACCCAATCCTGTCGTGATTGGGGGGATAAAACCCGATCCCAACGTGCCATTGGTCAGTGGATAATATCCGAACTGCCTTCAACTGGTCAGTAGGATCAATACCCGAGCCTGCCTTCAATTGATCAGTGGGATCCATACCTGAGCCTACCATCCATTGGTCAGTGGGATCAACACCCGAGCCTGCTTTCACTTGGTCAGTAAGATAATATCTGAACCAACCATACTATTGATCAGTGGGATAACAATCCGAGCCTGCCATAGCATCGGCCAGTGGATAATATCCGAACTGCCATTCCATTGGTCAGTGGGATCCATATCCAAGCCTACCATCCATTGGTCAGTGGGATCAACACCTGAGTCTACCTTCACTTGGTCAGTGAGAAAATATCTGAAGCAACCGTACTATTGATCAGTGGGATCACAACCCGAGCCTGCCATAACATCGGCCAGTGGATAATATCCGAACTGCCATTCCATTGGTCAGTGGGATCCATACCCGAGCCTACCATCTAATTTGTGAGGACCCGTAATTTTTTTATTTTTAGGGTTTTATTTTCTTTTAATTGCACGTTTTTCCACATTTTCTTATTCGGAAAATTTTAAACATAATTTTTATGAGTAAAGTTAGTTTTAAATGATTTTTCTAGTATCGGATAGTTTTTGAAAAATTAAGAGCATATATCGGACGTGGGACCCGCTAGCGCGAAAAGTTCGGAAAAATTCGGCCAGTTAGGTTAAGTTTTGGATATTGAGTTTAATTTACCAGGTGTTATGAGATATTTAGAGGTTGCCAAGTGGATTGTTGTAAGAGGACAAAAAAGTTAGGCAAGCAATTAATAAAAGTGACATGTGTCACTTAGAGATTAATTCCTACATTTGACTTACTATTCATCCTTTTACCATTTACTAAATAAAACCAAAAATTGACCAAAAATCTTCCAAAATCTCCAAGCTTGTGGCCGTCCCTTCTCAAGCACAAAGGAAAGAAAACTCTCTCAATTTTCAAGCTCCAATCTTGCCCAATCTCACAAACTAACCGTTTAATCTTGAATTCCTTCCATAAAACCTCTTAGTTTAGTGCTTGTAAGGTGATTGGTGAAGTTGTTTGGAAGGCTAAGGTGTTGAATTGCTTCCTTTCTTGTCTTATAAGGTGAGTTGTGAAAAACCACTCTCCTCCCTCTAATGATGCTTAAATCATGACTAGTGGTGGTATGAGATGCAATTTTATAGATTAAATCTTGATTTTTTGTTGAATTGACGAAGTTTTCTAATTATTGGGGAATTTTCTGTTTTCATATGAATATGATTGTGTGGCTATGTATGATGTTTGGAAATGGTATTGAAGGCATCTAGGAGGCGGAAAAAGTGGATAATTGCAAGCAATTTCTGTTTGGAAGAAAAATTGGAAAGTTAGGGTTTCAATGTTCTTCATTCTGCCCGGTTTTATAGCTCCTAGTTAGAGGCCGAATTGGCCCTGGCTTAAAGCATGAAAGTTGTAGGGAATGATACTTTAGAGGTGTCTACAAAATTTCAGGTCAATCAGAGTAGCGTAGAAGGAGAAAAGTCTAAATTACCCTTGCTGTCCTGGTTTTACCCGAATGTAAGAATTGCGCCTGTAATTGGTTGTTTTGGCTGGAATTGCTTTGGAATTGGTTGTTGAGGTCTTCTGATGAAATGTATCCCTGTTTCTAAGCTTTCGGATGGCTTTGGAATTTCTGGATTTTGACTTAAGTAGGCTGAGTTATGCTGTTTACACCAGAATTCATTTTGTGAATCTATTTTTCCGGTTCTGATGTAGTATCTTGCATTTTGACCTTGTTACACTCGAAACTGGATAGAGTTGCCTTCTGGAACATTGTAACCCTATCTCTTAGCTTCGAAACGGTGGGTCTTTCACCTTCATCCGATAATCGTAGTGCCTTTGGTGCCATTACCGCAAAATGAGGTCAAAAACTGTTTTTTTTCATGGCTAAAGCTAATTCCATTTCCGGATTTTCCTGGTTTACTCTGGTGTTTATATCTTCTTGTGGAACCTTCTTTTGGTGGTATGTGGACTTGGTTATGATATGTACTCGAGTCTTATTGTGCTTGTTTGAATATTTTAGGGCTTGACGGTGATTAAAGACGCTCTTTGGGCGAAAGTTTATGAAATTTCACTTGCTTGTCTGGTGAGTGTTCCTTGTTTGTTATGTTACATGATTACATGGCTGGTATGAATGATTGATAACATGTTAAATGCATTCAATGATTGTTAAAATGAGTTTTCTAGGCAAGTGTGTACTTTATCGCACTTGGCCTAAATGATTGTGAAGTTTTCAATGATTGAACGATTGGAATGTTATTTGTGCATGAATGTAAGCCTTTTGGCTGAACTGGCCACTGCCCCTTGTTACCGATCGTCTCGAGCCAGAAGCGGACTCGGTCGGGCGATTAGGGACCTGGGTGAACGTTTTGGTATACTCGAGTATTACCTTGAAATCTGGTGGAGCCTGGCCAACGGTCAGAGAAGGGGGTGAATGAATGAATGAACGAATGAATGAATGAGGGTTTTACTTATATAAAATACATTTTCAAATGATTGAAGGTATAAGAAAACGAAAGGAGAATGAATGAACGAACGAATGAACGAATGGCTCCCTGTGAGCACGTATCCTTTTAATGAATGTGTTTATCGCTTTATCTTATCTTTGTATCTTGAATTATTTGTTACGTGTAATGAATGCAATGAACTTCTTGTTTGCCTATGTGTTCGGAACCTCACTGAGCTTTCCAGCTCATCCCTTTAGTTTTGTTTTCCTTAACAGGGGAAGGCGTGCAAGGACGAGAGCCTGTATAGACTAGCTGGGTCTAACTCTTGGTTTTCTTTTGTTATGGTTCTCGCCCTAGCTTTTGGCAAGGGTCGGATGTATGATGACTCGAGAACTTTTGTACCTTTGATTTTGTAATTCCTTTGAGATAGGAATGTATATAAGTTCCGCTTTATGTTTTGGATTCGTGTACTATGTATTTCTGTGGTTGAATTCTAGTTTTGATTGAGGATTGTAATGAATTGGATCCTAGTTTGCTCTTTCTTGAGGTTTTATTTCTGATTTGTTTGAGTGAACGACTGAGTCCCGGCGAGAGCTGGCTAGGCGGTCCGCCGAACCCTTTGGTTCGCCTTAGGGGGAGGTGGGGCTGTCACAGTTGGTATCAGAGCCTGTTTCACGTGGTCTCTGCGCGGAGTGAGCCTGGACTGAGTGGTGAATGGGTATGAAGGATTAAGTGCTCGTTCGAGCATAAGCTATGAGTTGTGAACGTTATAGGCCTTAAATTTTCCTGTGGAATCTGAGGACCATAGATAGGTACGTCTGGGAGGAATTCCGATTGTAGATGGTTTACTCTTGGGACTGGCCAGCTCGAGAGGTGAATTATCCTATTTCGGATTCTCGTACCCGAGGACTTCAGAGTTGAGGTAGTGCTAAGTATTTGAGACTTGTATTGTGGGAATACGAACAGGCTTTGTTCGACTGGAGTGAGTACGAGAGGTTAAGGGATATCTGGTTTGAATAGTAAGTGACGTGAGGGACCGGACGAGGTTACCTTAGCTGAGACTAGGACGACACATCACCTCCTCGTTTGATTTGCCCGTATCTTTTTAGTACATGACGTCCATTGATGTAAATGTGTATATGAATAGTTGCCTGACTTGATCCGTACTTGTGTAATTGATCCTCTATTCTCTTGATATGTGGAGTGTTATTTGCACATATGTTTATTTGTATTCTTGGCATCTCGATTTTTGTTACTCTAGTTATTTTATCGCCTTTATTCATTAAATTACCTTTGGAAAAGAAAAGAGAGAAGGAAAAAAAAAAATATGGAAGGGAGGCGTAGTCAGGGACGTGGTCGAGGCCGTAGAACTAAACGGACCCCAGAACCAAGAGCGGAAAGGGAAACGCCAGTCGAGCAAGAACAAGGACCGAGAGTTGCAACCGGAGACCAAATGGCGACGGCAATGCAACAAATGACGGATATCATAGCAAGATTAGTGGATCAACAAGGCCAAATACCCGTAAACCAAACCCAGAACCCTGAGACGGGCGAGGATAAAGCTCTTGAGAGGTTCCAGAAGTTTGCACCTCCAAAATTCGCTGGAGATCCTGATCCGGACATAGCTGAACAATGGATAGAAACCATGGTTAATATCTTCACAGCCCTAAACTACACTGAGCAAAGGCAAGTGAACTTTGCAGTGTTTCAATTTGAGGGACCGGCTCGATCATGGTGGAACGTAATTAGAGCAAAGTGGGAAAGAGAACAGACTATCTGGACATGTGCGAACTTCATAAGAGAATTTCACAAGAAGTACCTCCCACTTTTAGTTCAAGAAAGGAGGGAGGAGGAGTTTATTGGGCTACGCTAGGGAACATTAAGTGTGGCCGAATATGAGACAAAATTTACCAGGTTATCCAAGTTTGCTTCTGAACTGGTAGCCACTGAACGGCGAAGAGTGAGACGGTTTATACAGGGACTAAATTTGGACATCCAGGAGGCATTGGCAGCAGCACAAGTGAATACATTTACGGAGGCCCTTGAGAAGGCCCAACGAATTGAGAACGCAAAGGCACAAGTAAAAGCCTCCCAAGCTCGGAAAAGAGGTGCAGCTGGTAGTATGAGTGAGGCACTTAGTGAAACAATAGCACCTCCGAAAGTGCAGAAAGTGACTCCTTTATTCCGGCCACCATGGACATTAGGGGCGGTAGGTGAAAGGTCTGCTAAAGGAAGTCAAATCGGACCTGAGGAGATTTCGCAAGATAGCCAAAAGATGACTTCCCACTTGACTTGTGGCAATTGTGGAAAGGCCAACCACACCGAGGATGCTTGTTGGCGGAAAGGGCGGAAGTGTTTAATCTGCGGAAGTGGTGAGCATCAAATTAGCAACTGTCCGAGGAGACAGTCACGTGAAAGTAGTACTCCACAACGGGATGGGGCCAAATCAAAACAAGCAAATGAAAAGAGAAACCGAACAAGTGTACCGGCAAAGGTGTATGCGTTGGATAACCAACCAGTTCCGGACTCGTCTGAGGCTAATGAAGGCAAAAATTTCGAGGACGAAATTTTTTTAAGGGGGAGAGAGTGTGAGGACCCGTAATTTTTTTTATTTTTAGGGTTTTATTTTCTTTTAATTGCACGTTTTTCCACATTTTCTTATTCGGAAAATTTTAAACATAATTTTTATGAGTAAAGTTAGCTTTAAATGATTTTTCTAGTATCGGATTGTTTTTGAAAAATTAAGAGCATATATCGGACGTGGGACCCGCTAGCGCGAAAAGTTCGGAAAAATTCGGCCAGTTAGGTTAAGTTTTGGATACTGAGTTTAATTTACCAGGTGTTATGAGATATTTAGAGGTTGCCAAGTGGATTGTTGTGACATGTGTCACTTAGAGATTAATTCCTACATTTGACTTACTATTCATCCTTTTACCATTTACTAAATAAAACCAAAAATTGACCAAAAATCTTCCAAAATCTCCAAGCTTGTGGCCGGCCCTTCTCAAGCACAAAGGAAAGAAAACTCTCTCAATTTTCAAGCTCCAATCTTGCCCAATCTCACAAACTAACCGTTTAATCTTGAATTCCTTCCATAAAACCTCTTAGTTTAGTGCTTGTAAGGTGATTGGTGAAGTTGTTTGGAAGGCTAAGGTGTTGAATTTCTTCCTTTCTTGTCTTATAAGGTGAGTTGTGAAAAAACCACTCTCCTCCCTCTAATGATGCTTAAATCATGACTAGTGGTGGTATGAGATGCAATTTTATAGATTAAATCTTGATTTTTTGTTGAATTGACGAAGTTTTCTAATTATTGGGGATTTTTCTGTTTTCATTTGAATATGATTGTGTGGCTATGTATGATGTTTGGAAATGGTATTGAAGGCATCTAGGAGGTGGAAAAAGTGGATAATTGCAAGCAATTTCTGTTTGGAAGAAAAATTGGAAAGTTAGGGTTTCAATGTTCTTCATTCTGCCCGGTTTTATAGCTCCTAGTTAGAGGCCGAATTGGCCCTAGCTTAAAGCATGAAAGTTGTAGGGAATGATACTTTAGAGGTGTCTACAAAATTTCAGGTCAATCAGAGTAGCGTAGAAGGAGAAAAGTCTAAATTACCCTTGCTGTCCTGGTTTTACCCGAATGTAAGAATTGCGCCTGTAATTGGTTGTTTTGGCTGGAATTGCTTCGGAATTGGTTGTTGAGGTCTTCTGATGAAATGTATCCCTGTTTCTAAGCTTTCGGATGGCTTTGGAATTTCTGGATTTTGACTTAAGTAGGCTGAGTTATGCTGTTTACACCAGAATTCATTTTGTGAATCTATTTTTCCGGTTCTGATGTAGTATCTTGCATTTTGACCTTGTTACACTCGAAACTGGATAGAGTTGCCTTCTGGAACATTGTAGCCCTATCTCTTAGCTTCGAAACGGTGGGTCTTTCACCTTCATCCGATAATCGTAGTGCCTTTGGTGCCATTACCGCAAAATGAGGTCAAAAACTGTTTTTTTTAGGGCTAAAGCTAATTCCATTTCCGGATTTTCCTGGTTTACTCTGGTGTTTATATCTTCTTGTGGAACCTTCTTTTGGTGGTATGTGGACTTGGTTATGATATGTAATCGAGTCTTATTGTGCTTGTTTGAATATTTTAGGGCTTGACGGTGATTAAAGACGCTCTTTGGGCGAAAGTTTATGAAATTTCACTTGCTTGTCTGGTGAGTGTTCCTTGTTTGTTATATTACATGATTACATGGCCGGTATGAATGATTGATAACATGTTAAATGCATTCAATGATTGTTAAAATGAGTTTTCTAGACAAGTGTGTGTAGACACCAAATTTTTGGTGTAATTTCTTTTACTTTTTATTCTCATTTGTCGTGGTTGCTTTTAGTTTTTTTAGTTTCTAGTTTCTATTTTAATTTTTAAGTTTTAACGTAGAAAAATCATGGAAAAAGAGAAAAAAAGGAAAAACATTCAAAAATTATGCTTTAGTTGTTTTGATTTAAATTCAATGTTTTCTTGGAAAAAATATGAAAAATGAAAAAAGGGGGAACCCCGATTGCGGGTTTTGGGCTATTTAAGAAAAAAAAGAAAAAAAGAAGGAAAAAGAAAGAAAAATTAGCATTTCATTTTTATCTTTTTATGCCTAGTTCCGCTCATTTTATTCAATCTGTCTTCATTAGTTATTTTTCTTAATTAGTTAATTATATTGTGTTAAATTATTATTTAAAAAAAAGAAAAAAATCAAATCAAAAATCACAATTCCATTTCTGCCGGACTGCATTCCCTTTTATCCTCTCAAACACTCTACCTCCCGGATCCGCCACGCATTTTTCCATTCCACTACCTCAGCTCACAACAACACCCTCTACCTTGGAATCATCGAAGTGAGGAAACCAGCGAGGGGGAGGGAGCTGCCATTCCATTTTTCACCCTCAACTAGCCGTGATCAATTCAGTCACAACCACTACAGCTGCAACCATTGAATTCAGACTAACCATCCTCGCGTGCGTGAGCTGCCGAGAGGAAAAATTGCAGCTGCTGTCCGTGTGAGCTTTTCATCCATTTCCTTTCGTCTGTAAACTAGAAAGAGATTGGGAGCCATATTGTCTTCACACTAGTCGCAAGCTAGAGCAAAGGAGAAGGAGAGTTGCAGACTGAAATTCTGGACAGCCGAGAGTAGAGGATTTTTGCAGCTGCTAGTTGCGTGATTTGAGCCTTAAGCTGAGGTAATTTCTGGACTTAAGCTAGTTGATTATGGCTTGATGAAGTTGTTTATAAGCATGCATGTGGAGTTGTGCGGTTGGATGACAAAATTAAGTTACAAGAAAACTGATTTGGAAAGAATTAAAGCTGCCGAGAGCTTGAGTTGGAAATTTCAGCTTCAGCTTGCTAATTTGTGATGATCTGAGCTTAGTTTTGGATCCAAATTGATAGACAGCTCTTTATTTGGTACTGCATGTGAACTTTATGGGCAGGATTTCGGTTGCATGGCTGGATTTTTTTTATTGGAAGTATTGGACTGCTAAACCAATTTTCCAGCTTTGCCGAGAAGCTGAAATGGAAATGCAATTTTAATTTCGTTTCCCTGAGGCAGGCTGAGCTTATAAATGTGATTAACTAGCTAAGAAGTAGGTGATTAAGCTTTGCATGAAGTTCATTAGTTCGGCTAAGCAAGGAAAAAAAAAAATACGAAACAGAAAACTGCTACATGCAAGTTCATCCGAGGGTGGTGAACAGAATTTCTGGAATTGTGGATGATTATAGTTGCTGACCGAACTTGATTTGAACTAGTTATGATAGTAATTTCATTAAGTAGCCTTGCATGTTAGTTTTGGGTACTTAACACAATGATTCAACCGAGGTAAATTCGGATTTAAGACCAACCAAGTGCTGGAAAATTTATGTGATTTATTCGAGGGAGTTATCAGGGCTGATTTTGGTCATCTTTTGTTTGTTTCATTTGGTGTTGAAGGGATGATAGGGAAGGTTTGGAGTTGATGTTGGTGTGTTTGTTTAAGGAAAAGTTTGAAAACAGGCTTAAACGTTGCAGGAAGAATAATTCTAGATTGCCGAGTAGATTTTTTTCGGTCTTGCCTCTTGAGTTTAGTCTTTCCTCTTTCGGACTTTCAGCTATGGTTTTTGTTTAGATAATGATTCCCTCCCATTTCTTTTTGGTTTGTTTGCCTAAACACTCTTAAACTGAATAAGGAAATGGCACGAATGTGGTTGCGAGAAAAGCCGAAGTTTATGGAGAAATTGCAGCAGTGTTCATTCCTTCAAAGGAAAAAAAACTGTGTTTGAGTGTTGTTCCAGAAATTTTGCATCAGCTTTTTCTATTTTTGAACTCCTTCTTACGTCTTTGTTTGTTTGATTGTCGATGTCTTGTTTGTTTAGTTCAGAGTTCAGGTGTTAGATCAAGGAAACTTTGGTTAAGATAGAGGTTTGAATCTGAATTTGATCTTGATAGGTGAAACTAAGAAAAATTGCAGCCGTTTCGTTCTTCCAATGTTTGAATACTTGCCCAGAATTTTGTATGGAATTTTTCTAAGTTTTCTACCTGCTTGGATGATGGTAATGATATAGTTGTTGCTTAGTTTAAAGTTGGGTTTTGGATTTAAAACCTGTTTCCGAAAACAAGCTATGTGTTTGAGTGTGGTCTCGATTGGTGAAAGCATAGCAGAAATATTGCAGAGACAATTTTTTTTTCCGTGAGATTGCATGAGTTTGCATGAAATTTTTCTGAAAATTGCGCTTTGGCCCCCAAGTCCCCCCTTGCCTCACTATGGCCCAAGTAATTGGAACATTTAATCAATTTGACCCCTCAAAATTCCTCTTTACTTTCAATTAAGCCCCCAGCTTTGCAAACATGGATGTTTAAGTTGTTTAAATGCTTTGACACTTTTGTGATTATTTGTGATTACTTGACCTTCTTTGCTCTTAGACCCTTAAAATTCCTGAAATGTTTCAATTGGCCCTAAATTGATTGGTTAATGGTTGCTATTGGGTCCTTAGTCATTTTTCTATTTTAGAAATTTGGCCAATGTTCCACTTTCTTGGTAATTATGCACTATGTGATTTCATTTGAGTTGCAATTGGAGGAATTTTAATGATTTTCCTTATACTTTACTACTTAATTGGTGCATTGATTCCTTTATTGTTTTGAAGCCATTTCTCTTTTACTAAGCTTCACAAGTGGGGGAAGGTATAATTTTCTTTTATCTTTTTGCCTCTCCTTATGTGATCCTACGTGCTCCTATGTGTTATATGAATGTTGCATGTCTAAATTCGCTTTCCTTGTCTTTCTTTAGTGCCTTTATTTCATTTACTCTTGTTTTTTTTTTTAATTCATTCTCTTATGGGGTATGTGTACACCTCTTGGCTTGTAATAGATAGGGCTTGGAGGAGCATTTAATGAAGACCTATTGAAGACGTGTGCCTAGCTAGCAAATGTAATAGTTAGGGCTTTAATCGTCTTATGTGTCTTGCATGCTTAGTTGCTACGTGTTAATTTGCTTTGTTAGGGCCTTGCATCTAGTCGAGCATGCTAAGTGTTATGTGCTATATGTTTATGAGTGTTTTAGCATGTTTACTCGCTTTTCATAGCCTGAATGAATGGAATGGATGAAGGTACGTCACCACACTAGTCCAACGCTAGTTGTGGTTCTTTTTTTTCACTAATCTAATGATAGTAGAATGTCATAGAAAGGGCTAGTCCAATGCTAGACCCAATAGGTTTTTTTTTCTTTCCTTTTTCATTAAGTGCATGATCACCACATATCATGCATTTCCTTAGTTTATCATTTGGCATGTTCCTCAAACCCCTTCCCCTTCACTTTAGGACTTGCATCTCATGCTAGTTAGGGTTCATTTGCGTGAAAATCCCCTTCCGATAAGGGAAACGAGCGAGTGTGGCTACTCGATAGCCTTAGCACGCTAGTTTCACCTTCTAATCAAAGGGAAAATCGAAGTCGAAAAGTTAGAAGTCAACCCCCGTACCCGACTTGTTGCATTCCCCTAGGGTCATACTTTCATTTTTATCACTTCCATACTCTTTTAATCACATTTTTCTTACATTTCTCAATCCATATTTTTCACTACATCTTTATCATTTATTTACTTTACTTCACAAATGAAATTCAAGTTTCACTTATATATGTACTATTCTATCTTCATTCATTTGCACACACAAACACTTTGATTTTCATACGAATTCACACATGCACTTTCTTTACACATTCGCACACAAACACTTTGTTTTTTACATCATTTCATACATGAATCTTTTCATACACTTGCACACTTGCACTTGAGTCACCATTTGCATCAATCGACCTCTATGAGGTTTCCCTTTATTGGCCGCCACAATTCATGTGGTTTGGGACCAAAAACCTCACGAGAGACATCGTAGAATTTAGGATTGCATTTCTCATTCATTAGTCTTTGTCCAAATTGCGAATACATACTTTGGGTAGAAAAAAAAAATTAGGAAAATAAGGGTTAAATCACGCAACTAGCCTTGGCTAGGTCGAAGGGGTGCCTTGGATTTTTATCCTTGCCTTCCCCTTCGTCAAATGTGACTCCCGAACCTTTTTCTTTGTTTGCGTAGACTAGGAGTCGTTCAAAAGGGTTTCTTACTTTTTTCCTTAAAAAATTCACTTTTTGGGTGACTTGGTACACCCTAACTCTATACCAAGTGGCGACTCCATTTTTCATATAAAAACCCTTTTTGAACTATTTTTCTTGGGTCAAATCGTCGCATTTTCAAAAGTCCCATTTAGACCCATTTTTGTTTTTATCAACAAAATTCATTTTTCCCAAATCAATAAAATTCAACAAAAAAACAATTATTTTATTTTTTCCAAAAAAAGTGGGGCGCGACAATTGGCGACTCCACTGGGGATTTCCTAAGTGGGTCCAAGCATTCGATTTAGCTATTCTTTTCCTTTTTCTACCCTTTTTATGTATAGCATTTGGTTATTAGGGTTGCATTTTCCATTTTAGGGCCTTTTGTCTCGCGCGCGTATCAAACTATTCCCTCACTTGCTTTTGTATGATTGGTTGATTGGATGTATGTTGTACTTGTTTTATCTCGCGCTTTGCATTGCATTTGGGTGGGGATATACCCTAGAGCCTCGCATTGATTCTCGATCCCTCCCCTCCAAAACGTGCACTATCATACGCGCATACGCTTTATTATTCATCCCTCTTTATTTTCTTTTTAGTGGCTTGTCACGCCACTCCACCCTAGTAGGATTAGGAGACCCACTTGGACGTGTGATCGTGGCACGACGTGTGCGTAGCACGATCCAATGGGTCACTCGATCTTCCGCTTTAAACTTTGGGTTAATAGCCTTTAGTTTTTAGTCGAAGGTTGAGGATTTTTATAGATTCACTCAAACATGCAGCCGTAACACGACGTGTGCGTAACGGTGTTTGGGGAATCGCTCGAGCCACCGACAAAGGGCCTTGGGAGTGATGACCCTTGGCCACGAGTCTGAAGGCTTGGGGGCCTGAGCTTATTGAGTATAGATGCATTAGCGAACCCCAACCTCATGCATCCATATAGTTTCACCTAGGGTAGAGTCTGACTTACCCTATTAGGGACACCTTTCACGAGGGGAGGGATCCCACCCTTTTTCCTTATTTATGTTTCCTGCTTTTTATATCCTTTAATTGTCCAACGTGTTATGTGTTGAACTAACTTTCCTTGTCTTTTGCCTTTGCATTCACAAACGTTAGGAAATAGGAGGTCTGGCATGACTTCTTTTAGGGCCTACCCTTATAGATAGGATATCGCATGTTTAAAATTGTGACATATTTCATCAAATAATAATGCCATGCCATTTTAGGCCTACCCTGGCAGATAAAGGGTTCCTTAGGTCACGTTTCATTTCGAGTTGCATATTTTCCTGTTTTAATAAACTGGCATCATGCATCCACCTTAGAAGGGAATGCCATTTAGGGGATCCCGTGCTAGGTATAAACCGCCCTGTGTCTCGGATATATAATCCAATGAGACTTGCACGTTTACATTTCCTGTACCATCCAAAGGGGTAGTGCACGAGATAAGGTAGGATCCGATCTTTTCAAAGACGGCAGCAATTTTTTGCATATAAGCGTCTAAAAATCACTTTTTGGCCATTTTTAAACCTAATTGGTAAAATTTCCTTGCGTAAAAGGACATTAATTTGAAGAAAATTCACAAATGATTCCCCATTGATGAGACGATAAATATAGAGGCCAAATCTTGATTTTAGAAGGCTCATAGACTAAGGTATTGTAATTTTTTGAAACTACCCAATGGGTGGAGAACTCAATCGATTTTTGAACAAATCATCCATTTTATCCAATCCATTTTTGTCAATTCATTCAATTTTAGTTCAATCTAATCATTTTTGAATAAATTCATTTCATCCAATTCATTTGACCAATTTACCCTTTTTAGGGTCATCCGGTCAATTTTTGAATAAATCAATTCATTTGACCAATTTACCCTTTTTAGGGTCATCCGGTCGATTTTTGAATAAATCATCAATTCATTTGACCAATTTACCCTTTTAGGGTGATTTGGCCGATTTCATTAACTCCATTTCATTCATTTGGCCAATTTATCCATTTTTAGGGCGAAATCAAGTTGATTTTGAAGAGATCATCAATTTCATTCAATTCAGTTGACCAAGTCTATCTATTCGATCAATTTTGAATAAATCGTCAATGTTATCCGATACATTTGATCAGCTTACCTATTTTTGGGTAAATCGGTCGATTTTGAATAAATCACCAATTTTATCCATTTGACTCGCTTTTTCCCCTTTAGGGTTCATTGAATAAATTAATCGAGACATGGCAATCCCTTTCACAAATCATTTTATGTGTAGATCAAAGCAAGCAATCCGTTCCGACTTCGTCCTCATGTTTTAGGGCAAATGTCTCTTCTCACTTCAAGTGGCCAAATTTTTCAAATCATTCTTCACACGATCAGTCGATCGGATCCATCAGGTATTGTATAGTGCCTGCTCTGGAGGACTGCATTTTCATGCTAGGCCTACCCTTGGCACAAAAGGGTTCCCCCATAGGACATGCATCCGAATTTTCTGAATATCTACTAACTCTTGTTTTTTCTTTTCTTTTTCTTTGTTTTTATTGGAATAACTAAGCAAGGGTTAAATCTAAAGGCAATTCCTTTCAAAATTCTCAGGTAATATTTAAATATAGCTTCTCGTCGAAGCCCCATCATAACGCGATCCCGTAGTCAAGCCCAGAGGAGTCGTGTAAACATGAGTTCACAACCGGAACAGTCAGATAGGTCTGCTACTACCGCTCAACCCGAGACTGCAAGTTTGGGGATTCAGTTGACTGAGATGCTTACCAAGTTTGGAGAGATGGCGTCTGAGATGGCCGCCCAAAGGAAGTTGAATGATGAGCTAATTAGCAGCGGAGTTCAACCCGAACCTGTACCCGCCAGACAGCCTGAGCAAGAGCCATTTGTCCTACCTTCGGCCCATGCCACTGTTACTCCATCATTTCCTATTGCACCCGAAGAAACTTTCACCTATCCCACCACAAATTTGCCATACACTTACCCTCCTCATCCTTCATTTTTTCTTACTCACACGCGAGGTCCACCACCCCAAATCACTTCAAATATACCACCTGAGCCACATACCTTTTATCACCCTGTTGCTGAGCCATTCCTACCAGACCATATTGTTCAAACCAAGGCAGAAATGGGGGAACCTTCTGCTCCCGTTGATATAAAGCTGCTCAAATGCCTTGATCGTTTTGATGAGTTTATGAGGAAGAGTCAGGGGTTGAACAAGCAAGGAGTCCTGGACTACGATGAGCTTTGTCTCTTTCCCAATGTGCAATTGCTTGAGGGGTTCAAAACCCCTAAGTTTAACAAGTACGATGGGACGGGTAATCCCAAGACACACCTCCGACTATTTGCTAACAAGTTAGGAAAGCCTGTAGATGACGAGAACCTGCCTCTAAGGTTGTTCCCGGAAAGTCTGGAGGGGGATGCCCTCGACTGGTACTCAAATTTGAAGCCCGAAGAAGTAAAAACCTGGATTGACTTGTCCAATGCTTTTGTAAAGCAATACGAGTATAACTGCGAGCTGGCTCCGACACGAACCACGTTGGAAGGAACAAAAAGAAAACCCTCCGAGGATCACAAGACTTATGCCAAGAGGTGGAGGAAAATAGCTGCCAAAGTCGAGCCACCGATGACTGAGGACGAAATCATACGCACTTTCATTAAAGCACATGATCCCCCGTATTTTGAAGAAATTTTCCGCATGACTGGATGCTCGTTCGCCGCCATTGTCAATAAACTTGAGGAGTACGATGACTTCGTGAAAGCTGGGAAGATTGTTAATGTCTATGCCCTCAAATCCCAGTTGGATGCTTTGCAAGGACAGGGGACTAGTGAGAAGAACCCGCAATTTAAAAAGAAAGAGGGGGAAACTGCCTTCACCTGGAATCAAAACCCTGTCCCAAGACCCAGACCTCGACAATACCCTACCTACTCAAACCCTTACCCCTACTACTTAAATCCTCATCCTGTTTACCACACCAATATCACTCATCCTCGACCTCGCCCAAATTATGCCAACCTTCCTACAACCCCTTTCCAAATATCTCAACCAAGCTTTCAACAAGCTTGTCCTCGGCCTCCTTACCACCAAAGATTTCCCCCACCAAATAGACCCACCTACAACTATCCCCGACCCACTGAAACTTACAATCAAAGCCGTACCCGAACCTTCACCAACCTAGGCAGGCCTTTGGACCAATTGTATGAGCAATTGAAGGTTGCCAACAAAATAGGCGTGATTCCCCCTCCAACTTACCTTCATGGCATGCCTGCTGGGTACAATCCACATGCTATTTGTGCCTATCATTCGGGAGTACCTGGCCACTCAACCGCCGATTGCAGGGCACTTAAGCACAAAGTCCAAGACATGATCGAGGCAGGAGAAATAGTGCTAAGGAAAAGAGGTGAACAAGGGCCGATCATAAGTACAAATCCTTTTCCTGAACACCAGGACACCTTCGAGGCATCCACCTCCAACGACGAAATTTGAAAATCCTGAAGGAGCTTTGCACAATTTGGATGGCCGAGTATCTTCCCTCTCGAAGGGAATTTCGGTAAATCTAGGGGTTGTTATTTACTAAAGTTCACAAAAACCATTTCTTGCATATGTGAATAGCTTCATGAAAACATCTTTCGCAATTAAGTTTTTGTCTTGTTTCCGCTTTGATTAGTTTTTCCATTAAATGTACAATTTGTTTATTTGATTATTGTCCTGAATTTTAATTCTTTTAAATGGCCAAAGATGAAATTATTTGACCCTTTGAATATCACTGTTCTGGATTCCGATAATACCATTCATCCAAAAGTCCCTTCATTAAGAAATCCCTTCATTGAAAAATCCCTTCTTTGAGAAGGCCAAAAATCCTTTCGTTGAAAAATCCCTTCTTTGAGAAGGCCAAAAATCCCTTCATTAAAAATCCTTCATTGAAAAATCCCTTCATTAAGAAAGCTCTTCATTGAAAATCCTTTCGTTAAGAAAGCCTTTCATCAAGAAATCCCTCCTCTGCCAAGTTCTAAGCTGATTGGTTAAAGCAGCGTCACTGACGATTGATTTTGATGGATGAAAAGCAGTTGAATGTCGTATGGCCTGTGTTCATAACAAAAAGGTCCGCCACCGGTCCTTTAGAGAAGAAGGACAAAGAGTTAAAGTGAGATTTGCCAATGCAAGATGAAGTCAAAGACGAACTTGATCTAAACTGGTAAGGACATTTGTCATTCAAAAAGGTGCCACCGAGTGGAGCACTTATCCTTGAAGAGATGGATAGGCAAACATTCTCTCAACCTATCAAATCAGACATGTGTAAGAAGTCTTTATTTTTGATTATGCAAATTTCTTTTGGGAAATCATGCAAGGGACGAGGTAAAAGTCAGGCCATCTTCCTTTCCAATCAAAACATTTCATCCCTAGTTATTCCTTTTGAGCCATCAGAGTAGTAATTTTCGTTTGGCAGCCCCTGAGAGTTGCAAACCCCACTGGGGCAAATTTATTTTGAAAGAGAAAGAAAAAGCAGAAAACCCTACACTGGGGCAAAATTTTTGAAAAAGTTCAAAAGAAGGGCAAAAGGCCAAAAGACAAATCAGTCAAAAAAAAAATGAAAAGGAAAAGAGAACCCCATACTGGGGCAAATTTAGCTTTGAAGAAAAATGCAAAAAGTGAGGAAGATGCAATGGAAAAAGCAAAGAGAGAAAATTCAATCAAACTGGGGCAAATTTCCCTCAATTTCGTTCGAAATTGAAGATGATTTCAAATGATGTAATCTCAGGTTATTTCACCTCTCATAAGAACAAATTGCGTTCAAGCCTTAACTTTTCTTGAAACACCCCACCTGACCTCATTACAAAAGCCCAAAAGTCCTGGCTTTCGTTCTTTGCTGTATCTATATCAAGAAAATTTGCTAATCAACTGGCAGGTGATGTCCGTAATGTTTTCGCCTAATCTCATAAGGGAAGTACATTCTACTGATGCCAGAAATCTTCAAATCATGTTTCTAAGTCGATCATGGTCGAGATATTTCTTTGTTCTTTAAAAAAAAAAAAAAAAAAAAAAGGGTGAGGGCAACCTTGGTGAAAACCTGAAAGGGCGCCAAGGCAGGTTTTTGGCAGCATGCGAGCACGAGGAGGAACGGCTGGTGACCTGGTTCATTTGGATTTCTCCTCATTTTTTGTCATCCTTCTACCAATGTTGGATTCCAGAATAAAGATATCCATAGATTTGAACATGACATCTGTTGGCCAAAGCTGTGTCATTTTTTGTAAAATATTCTTTTGCAAATACATTCTGATGAAACTCATTTTTCCTCAATTGCTTGTATTCATGGCATTTTGTAGGATTAAGTACAATTGGTCGTGTTTTGCATTCTTTTTCATTCATGCATGACATGTGAAGCTACTTTGCATGCATCATTTTTGGGTCAATTGAATTTTGGTGAATAACAACCCCCGCGGTTTATTCAAAGCATACGTGGACGCAATCATTTCTTAAAAAGGGTTAAGGTTCAACAAAACTAGGTACGTAGGCTTTACAATATGGCAAAATGCATACCCGGTCAGTGTGGGAAAAGCAGTGACGTTTGGAAGCGACAAATCTAACTAAGTCAGATGCCGCGGCAAAAGTTGGCGAAGGCATCAAAAGACTCATGTTTACACGATTCTCAAGGGCAAACGACTCAAATGATAGTGGCATTTTTCTTTGTTTTTTTTTTGTTTTCTTTTGCAGGAAAAGTTTCGTGCATAAAAACAGTCTCCATTCGCACTGGGGCAAGTATCGGAAAAGAGTCTCCAGTGAACAAAGACGGATCGGAAATGTCACGAGCAAATTTGCTCAAAAGGTGCAACAACATGGCAATGTGGAATCAACTATAGGAGCAGATGCAAAGACTAAATCTCTACTGCGGCAAAAATTTTGGGCTATTTTCAGGTAAGTATACTGGAATTTTCCATGATTTCAAGAGCTTATTCGGGTCAGTCCCACGATCAAAAGCATTTTCGGGTCAGTCCCGCGATCAAAAGCATTTTCGGGTCAGTCCCACGATCAAAAGCATTTTCGGGTCAGTCCCACGATCAAAAGCATTTTCGGGTCAGTCCCGCGATCAAAAGCTTATTCGGGTCAGTCCCACGATCAAAAGCATTTTCGGGTCAGTCCCACGATCAAGAGCATTTTCGGGTCAGTCCCACGATCAAAAGCTTTTTCGGGTCAGTCCCACGATCAAAAGCTTTTTCGGGTCAGTCCCACGATCAAAAGCTTATTCGGGTCAGTCCCACGATCAAAAGCATTTTCGGGTCAGTCCCACGATCAAAAGCATTTTCGGGTCAGTCCCATGATCAAAAGCATTTTCGGGTCAGTCCCACAATCAAAAGCTTATTCGGGTCAGTCCCACGATCAAAAGTATTTTCGGGTCAGTCCCACGATCAAAAGCATTTTCGGGTCAGTCCCATGATCAAGAGCTTATTCGGGTCAGTCCCATGATCAAAAGCATTTTCGGGTCAGTCCCACGATCAAAAGCTTATTCGGGTCAGTCCCACGATCAAAAGTTTATTCGGGTCAGTCCCACGATCAAAAGTATTTTCGGGTCAGTCCCACGATCAAAAGTATTTTCGGGTCAGTCCCACGATCAAAAGCTTTTTCGGGTCAGTCCCATGATCAAAAGCATTTTCGGGTCAGTCCCACGATCAAAAGCATTTTCGGGTCAGTCCCGCGATTAAAGCTTGTTCGGGCCAGTCCCATGATTTGAATTTCCTTCTCTAGTCAGTCCCAATTTTTAAATTCCTGTTCGGGTCAGTCCCGCTTTAAGTTCCTGTTTGGGCCAGTCCCGTCTTTAAATTTCGTTCGGGTCAATCCCACTTTAAATCTCCTGTCTAAGTCAATTCCATTTTAAAAGTTTTGCCAAAAGGGGTCAGTCCTTATTTCTAAAACGTCCACCGTTCGTGACGTTTGCCATCGAATAAAGCAGGTAAGTATTTGGTGTCTACTTCTTTGTCTCAAGTTTTTCCAAAACTCAGACAAAGAGGGGCAAACTGTAGACACCAAATTTTTGGTGTAATTTCTTTTACTTTTTATTCTCATTTGTCGTGGTTGCTTTTAGTTTTTTTAGTTTCTAGTTTCTATTTTAATTTTTAAGTTTTAACGTAGAAAAATCATGGAAAAAGAGAAAAAAAGGAAAAGCATTCAAAAATTATGCTTTAGTTGTTTTGATTTAAATTCAATGTTTTCTTGGAAAAAATATGAAAAATGAAAAAAGGGGGAACCCCGATTGCGGGTTTTGGGCTATTTAAGAAAAAAAAGAAAAAAAGAAGGAAAAAGAAAGAAAAATTAGCATTTCATTTTTATCTTTTTATGCCTAGTTCCGCTCATTTTATTCAATCTGTCTTCATTAGTTATTTTTCTTAATTAGTTAATTATATTGTGTTAAATTATTATTTAAAAAAAAAGAAAAAAATCAAATCAAAAATCACAATTCCATTTCTGCCGGACTGCATTCCCTTTTATCCTCTCAAACACTCTACCTCCCGGATCCGCCACGCATTTTTCCATTCCACTACCTCAGCTCACAACAACACCCTCTACCTTGGAATCATCGAAGTGAGGAAACCAGCGAGGGGGAGGGAGCTGCCATTCCATTTTTCACCCTCAACTAGCCGTGATCAATTCAGTCACAACCACTACAGCTGCAACCATTGAATTCAGACTAACCATCCTCGCGTGCGTGAGCTGCCGAGAGGAAAAATTGCAGCTGCTGTCCGTGTGAGCTTTTCATCCATTTCCTTTCGTCTGTAAACTAGAAAGAGATTGGGAGCCATATTGTCTTCACACTAGTCGCAAGCTAGAGCAAAGGAGAAGGAGAGTTGCGGACTGAAATTCTGGACAGCCGAGAGTAGAGGATTTTTGCAGCTGCTAGTTGCGTGATTTGAGCCTTAAGCTGAGGTAATTTCTGGACTTAAGCTAGTTGATTATGGCTTGATGAAGTTGTTTATAAGCATGCATGTGGAGTTGTGCGGTTGGATGACAAAATTAAGTTACAAGAAAACTGATTTGGAAAGAATTAAAGCTGCCGAGAGCTTGAGTTGGAAATTTCAGCTTCAGCTTGCTAATTTGTGATGATCTGAGCTTAGTTTTGGATCCAAATTGATAGACAGCTCTTTATTTGGTACTGCATGTGAACTTTATGGGCAGGATTTCGGTTGCATGGCTGGATTTTTTTTATTGGAAGTATTGGACTGCTAAACCAATTTTCCAGCTTTGCCGAGAAGCTGAAATGGAAATGCAATTTTAATTTCGTTTCCCTGAGGCAGGCTGAGCTTATAAATGTGATTAACTAGCTAAGAAGTAGGTGATTAAGCTTTGCATGAAGTTCATTAGTTCGGCTAAGCAAGGGAAAAAAAATACGAAACAGAAAACTGCTACATGCAAGTTCATCCGAGGGTGGTGAACAGAATTTCTGGAATTGTGGATGATTATAGTTGCTGACCGAACTTGATTTGAACTAGTTATGATAGTAATTTCATTAAGTAGCCTTGCATGTTAGTTTTGGGTACTTAACACAATGATTCAACCGAGGTAAATTCGGATTTAAGACCAACCAAGTGCTGGAAAATTTATGTGATTTATTCGAGGGAGTTATCAGGGCTGATTTTGGTCATCTTTTGTTTGTTTCATTTGGTGTTGAAGGGATGATAGGGAAGGTTTGGAGTTGATGTTGGTGTGTTTGTTTAAGGAAAAGTTTGAAAACAGGCTTAAACGTTGCAGGAAGAATAATTCTAGATTGCCGAGTAGATTTTTTTCGGTCTTGCCTCTTGAGTTTAGTCTTTCCTCTTTCGGACTTTCAGCTATGGTTTTTGTTTAGATAATGATTCCCTCCCATTTCTTTTTGGTTTGTTTGCCTAAACACTCTTAAACTGAATAAGGAAATGGCACGAATGTGGTTGCGAGAAAAGCCGAAGTTTATGGAGAAATTGCAGCAGTGTTCATTCCTTCAAAGGAAAAAAAACTGTGTTTGAGTGTTGTTCCAGAAATTTTGCATCAGCTTTTTCTATTTTTGAACTCCTTCTTACGTCTTTGTTTGTTTGATTGTCGATGTCTTGTTTGTTTAGTTCAGAGTTCAGGTGTTAGATCAAGGAAACTTTGGTTAAGATAGAGGTTTGAATCTGAATTTGATCTTGATAGGTGAAACTAAGAAAAATTGCAGCCGTTTCGTTCTTCCAATGTTTGAATACTTGCCCAGAATTTTGTATGGAATTTTTCTAAGTTTTCTACCTGCTTGGATGATGGTAATGATATAGTTGTTGCTTAGTTTAAAGTTGGGTTTTGGATTTAAAACCTGTTTCCGAAAACAAGCTATGTGTTTGAGTGTGGTCTCGATTGGTGAAAGCATAGCAGAAATATTGCAGAGACAATTTTTTTTTCCGTGAGATTGCATGAGTTTGCATGAAATTTTTCTGAAAATTGCGCTTTGGCCCCCAAGTCCCCCCTTGCCTCACTATGGCCCAAGTAATTGGAACATTTAATCAATTTGACCCCTCAAAATTCCTCTTTACTTTCAATTAAGCCCCCAGCTTTGCAAACATGGATGTTTAAGTTGTTTAAATGCTTTGACACTTTTGTGATTATTTGTGATTACTTGACCTTCTTTGCTCTTAGACCCTTAAAATTCCTGAAATGTTTCAATTGGCCCTAAATTGATTGGTTAATGGTTGCTATTGGGTCCTTAGTCATTTTTCTATTTTAGAAATTTGGCCAATGTTCCACTTTCTTGGTAATTATGCACTATGTGATTTCATTTGAGTTGCAATTGGAGGAATTTTAATGATTTTCCTTATACTTTACTACTTAATTGGTGCATTGATTCCTTTATTGTTTTGAAGCCATTTCTCTTTTACTAAGCTTCACAAGTGGGGGAAGGTATAATTTTCTTTTATCTTTTTGCCTCTCCTTATGTGATCCTACGTGCTCCTATGTGTTATATGAATGTTGCATGTCTAAATTCGCTTTCCTTGTCTTTCTTTAGTGCCTTTATTTCATTTACTCTTGTTTTTTTTTTTAATTCATTCTCTTATGGGGTATGTGTACACCTCTTGGCTTGTAATAGATAGGGCTTGGAGGAGCATTTAATGAAGACCTATTGAAGACGTGTGCCTAGCTAGCAAATGTAATAGTTAGGGCTTTAATCGTCTTATGTGTCTTGCATGCTTAGTTGCTACGTGTTAATTTGCTTTGTTAGGGCCTTGCATCTAGTCGAGCATGCTAAGTGTTATGTGCTATATGTTTATGAGTGTTTTAGCATGTTTACTCGCTTTTCATAGCCTGAATGAATGGAATGGATGAAGGTACGTCACCACACTAGTCCAACGCTAGTTGTGGTTCTTTTTTTTCACTAATCTAATGATAGTAGAATGTCATAGAAAGGGCTAGTCCAATGCTAGACCCAATAGGTTTTTTTTTCTTTCCTTTTTCATTAAGTGCATGATCACCACATATCATGCATTTCCTTAGTTTATCATTTGGCATGTTCCTCAAACCCCTTCCCCTTCACTTTAGGACTTGCATCTCATGCTAGTTAGGGTTCATTTGCGTGAAAATCCCCTTCCGATAAGGGAAACGAGCGAGTGTGGCTACTCGATAGCCTTAGCACGCTAGTTTCACCTTCTAATCAAAGGGAAAATCGAAGTCGAAAAGTTAGAAGTCAACCCCCGTACCCGACTTGTTGCATTCCCCTAGGGTCATACTTTCATTTTTATCACTTCCATACTCTTTTAATCACATTTTTCTTACATTTCTCAATCCATATTTTTCACTACATCTTTATCATTTATTTACTTTACTTCACAAATGAAATTCAAGTTTCACTTATATATGTACTATTCTATCTTCATTCATTTGCACACACAAACACTTTGATTTTCATACGAATTCACACATGCACTTTCTTTACACATTCGCACACAAACACTTTGTTTTTTACATCATTTCATACATGAATCTTTTCATACACTTGCACACTTGCACTTGAGTCACCATTTGCATCAATCGACCTCTATGAGGTTTCCCTTTATTGGCCGCCACAATTCATGTGGTTTGGGACCAAAAACCTCACGAGAGACATCGTAGAATTTAGGATTGCATTTCTCATTCATTAGTCTTTGTCCAAATTGCGAATACATACTTTGGGTAGAAAAAAAAAAATTAGGAAAATAAGGGTTAAATCACGCAACTAGCCTTGGCTAGGTCGAAGGGGTGCCTTGGATTTTTATCCTTGCCTTCCCCTTCGTCAAATGTGACTCCCGAACCTTTTTCTTTGTTTGCGTAGACTAGGAGTCGTTCAAAAGGGTTTCTTACTTTTTTCCTTAAAAAATTCACTTTTTGGGTGACTTGGTACACCCTAACTCTATACCAAGTGGCGACTCCATTTTTCATATAAAAACCCTTTTTGAACTATTTTTCTTGGGTCAAATCGTCGCATTTTCAAAAGTCCCATTTAGACCCATTTTTGTTTTTATCAACAAAATTCATTTTTCCCAAATCAATAAAATTCAACAAAAAAACAATTATTTTATTTTTTCCAAAAAAAGTGGGGCGCGACAGTGTGTACTTTATCGCACTTGGCCTAAATGATTGTGAAGTTTTCAATGATTGAACGATTGGAATGTTATTTGTGCATGAATGTAAGCCTTTTGGCTGAACTGGCCACTTCCCCTTGTTACCGGTCGTCTCGAGCCAGAAGCGGACTCGGTCGGGCGATTAGGGACCTGGGTGAACGTTTTGATATACTCGAGTATTACCTTGAAGTCTGGTGGAGCCTGGCCAACGGTCAGAGAAGGGGGTGAATGAATGAATGAACGAATGAATGAATGAGGGTTTTACTTATATAAAATACATTTTCAAATGATTGAAGGTATAAGAAAACGAAAGGAGAATGAATGAACGAACGAATGAACGAATGGCTCCCTGTGAGCACGTATCCTTTTAATGAATGTGTTTATCGCTTTATCTTATCTTTGTATCTTGAATTATTTGTTACGTGTAATGAATGCAATGAACTTCTTGTTTGCCTATGTGTTCGGAACCTCACTGAGCTTCCAGCTCATCCCTTTAGTTTTGTTTTCCTTAACAGGAGAAGGCGTGCAAGGACAAGAGCCTGTATAGACTAGCTGGGTCTAACTCTTGGTTTTCTTTTGTTATGGTTCTCGCCCTAGCTTTTGGCAAGGGTCGGATGTATGATGACTCGAGAACTTTTGTACCTTTGATTTTGTAATTTCTTTGAGATAGGAATGTATATAAGTTCCGCTTTAAGTTTTGGATTCGTGTACTATGTATTTCTGTGGTTGAATTCTAGTTTTGATTGAGGATTGTAATGAATTGGATCCTAGTTTGCTCTTTCTTGAGGTTTTATTTCTGATTTGTTTGAGTGAACGACTGAGTCCCGGCGAGAGCTGGCCAGGCGGTCCGCCGAACCCTTTGGTTCGCCTTAGGGGGAGGTGGGGCTGTCACAGTTGGTATCAGAGCCTGTTTCGCGTGGTCTCTGCGCGGAGTGAGCCTAGAATGAGTGGTGAATTGGTATGAAGGATTAAGTGCTCGTTCGAGCATAAGCTATGAGTTGTGAACGTTATAGGCCTTAAATTTTCCTGTGGAATCTGAAGACCATAGATAGGTACGTCTGGGAGGAATTCCGATTGTAGATGGTTTACTCTTGGGACTGGCCAGCTCGAGAGGTGAATTATCCTATTTCGGATTCTCGTACCCGAGGACTTCAGAGTTGAGGTAGTGCTAAGTATTTGAGACTTGTATTGTGGGAATACGAACAGGCTTTGTTCGACTGGAGTGAGTACGAGAGGTTAAGGGATATCTGGTTTGAATAGTAAGTGACGTGAGGGACCGGACGGGGTTACCTTAGCTGAGACTAGGACGACACATCACCTCCTCGTTTGATTTGCCCGTATCTTTTTAGTACATGACGTCCATTGATGTAAATGTGTATATGAATAGTTGCCTGACTTGATCCGTACTTGTGTAATTGATCCTCTATTCTCTTGATATGTGGAGTGTTATTTGCACATATGTTTATTTGTATACTTGGCATCTCGATTTTTGTTACTCTAGTTATTTTATCGCCTTTATTCATTAAATTACCTTTGGAAAAGAAAAGAGAGAAGGAAAAAAAAATATATGGACGGGAGGCGTAGTCAGGGACGTGGCCGAGGCCGTGGAACTAAACGGACCCCAGAACCAAGAGCGGAAAGGGAAACGCCAGTCGAGCAAGAACAAGGACCGAGAGTTGCAACCGGAGACCAAATGGCGACGGCAATGCAACAAATGACGGATATCTTAGCAAGATTAGTGGATCAACAAGGCCAAATACCCGTAAACCAAACCCAAAACCCTGAGACGGGCGAGGATAAGGCTCTTGAGAGGTTCCAGAAGTTTGCACCTCCAAAATTCGCTGGAGGGCCTGATCCGGACATAGCTGAACAATGGATAGAAACCATGGTCAATATTTTCACAGCCCTAAACTACACTGAGCAAAGGCAAGTGAACTTTGCAGTGTTTCAATTTGAGGGACCGGCTCGATCATGGTGGAACGTAATTAGAGCAAAGTGGGAAAGAGAACAGACTATCTGGACATGGGCGAACCTCATAAGAGAATTTCACGAGAAGTACCTCCCACCTTTAGTTCAACAAAGGAGGGAGGAGGAGTTTATTGGGCTACGCTAGGGAACATTAAGTGTGGCCGAATATGAGACAAAATTTACCAGGTTATCCAAGTTTGCTTCTGAACTGGTAGCCACTGAACGGCGAAGAGTAAGATGGTTTATACAGGGACTAAATTTGGACATCCAGGAGGCATTGGCAGCAGCACAAGTGAATACATTTACGGAGGCCCTTGAGAAGGCCCAACGAATTGAGAACGCAAAGGCACAAGTAAAAGCCTCCCAAGCTCGGAAAAGAGGTGCAGCTGGTAGTATGAGTGAGGCACTTAGTGAAACAATAGCACCTCCGAAAGTGCAGAAAGTGACTCCTTTATTCCGGCCACCATGGACATTAGGGGCGGTAGGTGAAAGGTCTGCTAAAGGAAGTCAAATCGGACCTGAGGAGATTTCGCAAGATAGCCAAAAGATGACTTCCCACTTGACTTGTGGCAATTGTGGAAAGGCCAACCACACCGAGAATGCTTGTTGGCGGAAAGGGCGGAAGTGTTTAATCTGCGGAAGTGGTGAGCATCAAATTAGCAACTGTCCGAGGAGACAGTCACGTGAAAGTAGTACTCCACAACGGGATGGGGCCAAATCAAAACAAGCAAATGAAAAGAGAAACCAAACAAGTGTACCGGCAAAGGTGTATGCGTTGGATAACCAACCAGTTCCGGACTCGTCTGAGGCTAATGAAGGCAAAAATTTCGAGGACGAAATTTTTTTAAGGGGGAGAGAGTGTGAGGATCCGTAATTTTTTTTATTTTTAGGGTTTTATTTTCTTTTAATTGCACGTTTTTCCACATTTTCTTATTCGAAAAATTTTAAACATAATTTTTATGGGTAAAGTTAGCTTTAAATGATTTTTCTAGTATCGGATAGTTTTTGAAAAATTAAGAGCATATATCGGACGTGGGACCCGCTAGCGCGAAATGTTCGAAAAAATTCGGCCAGTTAGGTTAAGTTTTAGATACTGAGTTTAATTTACCAGGTGTTATGAGATATTTAGAGGTTGCCAAGTGGATTGTTGTAAGAGAGACAAAAAAGTTAGGCAAGCAATTAATGAAAGTGACATGTGTCACTTAGAGATTAATTCCTACATTTGACTTACTATTCATCCTTTTACCATTTACTAAATAAAACCAAAAATTGACCAAAAATCTTCCAAAATCTCCAAGCTTGTGGCCGGCCCTTCTCAAGCACAAAGGAAAGAAAATCTCTCAATTTTCAAGCTCCAATCTTGCCCAATCTCACAAACTAACCGTTTAATCTTGAATTCCTTCCATAAAACCTCTTAGTTTAGTGCTTGTAAGGTGATTGGTGAAGTTGTTTGGAAGGCTAAGGTGTTGAATTGCTTCCTTTCTTGTCTTATAAGGTGAGTTGTGAAAAAACCACTCTCCTCCCTCTAATGATGCTTAAATCATGACTAGTGGTGGTATGAGATGCAATTTTATAGATTAAATCTTGATTTTTTGTTGAATTGACGAAGTTTTCTAATTATTGGGAATTTTTCTGTTTTCATATGAATATGATTGTGTGGCTATGTATGATGTTTGGAAATGGTATTGAAGGCATCTAGGAGGTGGAAAAAGTGGATAATTGCAAGCAATTTCTGTTTGGAAGAAAAATTGGAAAGTTAGGGTTTCAATGTTCTTCATTCTGCCCGGTTTTATAGCTCCTAGTTAGAGGCCGAATTGGCCTTGGCTTAAAACATAAAAGTTGTAGGGAATGATATACTTTAGAGGTGTCTACAAAATTTCAGGTCAATCAGAGTAGTGTAGAAGGAGAAAAGTTAAAATTACCCTTGCTGTCCTGGTTTTACCCGAATGTAAGAATTGCGCCTGTAATTGGTTGTTTTGGCTGGAATTGCTTCGGAATTGGTTGTTGAGGTCTTCTGATGAAATGTATCCCTGTTTCTAAGCTTTCGGATGGCTTTGGAATTTCTGGATTTGGACTTAAGTAGGCTGAGTTATGCTGTTTACACCAGAATTCATTTTGTGAATCTATTTTTCCGGTTCTGATGTAGTATCTTGCATTTTGACCTTGTTACACTCAAAACTGGATAGAGTTGCCTTCTGGAACATTGTAGCCCTATCTCTTAGCTTCGAAACGGTGGGTCTTGCACCTTCATCCGATAATCGTAGTGCCTTTGGTGCCATTACCGCAAAATGAGGTCAAAAACTGTTTTTTTTCAGGGCTAAAGCTAATTCCATTTCCGAATTTTCGTGGTTTACTCTGGTGTTTATACTCGAGTATTATCTTGAAGTCTGGTGGAGCCTGGCCAACGGTCAGAGAAGGGGGTGAATGAATGAATGAACGAATGAATGAATGAGGGTTTTACTTATATAAAATACATTTTCAAATGATTGAAGGTATAAGGAAACGAAAGGAGAATGAATGAACGAACGAATGAACGAATGGCTCCCTGTGAGCACGTATCCTTTTAATGAATGTGTTTATCGCTTTATCTTATCTTTGTATCTTGAATTATTGGTTACGTGTAATGAATGCAATGAACTTCTTGTTTGCCTATGTGTTCGGAACCTCACTGAGCTTTCCAGCTCATTCCTTTAGTTTTGTTTTCCTTAACAGGGGAAGGCGTGTAAGGACGAGAGCCTGTATAGACTAGCTGGGTCTAACTCTTGGTTTTCTTTTGTTATGGTTCTCGCCCTAGCCTTTGGCAAGGGTCGGATGTATGATGACTCGAGAACTTTTGTACCTTTGATTTTGTAATTCCTTTGAGATAGAAATGTATATAAGTTCCGCTTTAAGTTTTGGATTCGTGTACTATGTATTTCTGTGGTTGAATTCTAGTTTTGATTGAGGATTGTAATGAATTGGATCCTGGTTTGCTCTTTCTTGAGGTTTTATTTCTGATTTGTTTGAGTGAACGACTGAGTCCCGGCGAGAGCTGGGCAGGCGGTCCGCCGAACCCTTTGGTTCGCCTTAGGGGGAGGTGAGGCTGTCACAAAATTCTTGGCGACATTTCTCAATTCAAAAAGTTGCCCCAGTTTCGTCATTTGAAACGAGTATGAACCTGTAAAAGAAAGAACAAATAATGCCACCACCAATCGATCAATTCTTCCTTCAAGAAATGTGTAAACATGAGTACTGTGAGAACCCTAAAAATGCATATATAAATAACATTTCATATGTCATTTGCACTTCTTTTATTCCTTAATAATTCCTAGCATTACTTTTACTTGTTTGCAATTAAGTACGTAAAAACAGGTTTATGTGAAAAATAATATAAGTTTCCTAAGTTATGAAATTTCTTGGTTTTGCTAGACTAAGTTAATATCTTTTAGAGCTAGATTAAATTTTTCGTATTAACATAAAATGTTAGATTTATATATATTGATCAAACTTGATGTTAATAGTTTAATTAATCGGTTCAAATATTATTTACCTCACACATTTTACAGTCTATATGTATATTTGAATTAGTAGAGATGATTTGTAGGAAATCAATATATTGATAAGAAAAGGAAGGGTTTGAGAGGTTTTCATGCGACAAGGGAAGTAGGGTTTCTGACTGCGGAAAGTGCGCATGGCAGCCATGGCTGCCCCGCTGCCTGGGGAAGGTAGGCAGCAGGGGACGTTATCACCGGCCTTCAAAGCAAAGACATTCTCGGATTTATTTACTGATACGCCGTCGGCGCAGGCGCAAGGGGCTATCACGACTCATCGAGGAGAGCCTGCGGTCTCGTTTTCTACCTCTGAGATAGAGGATATTGCGCGTCCATTTCAGTTTGCCCTTGTTGGTAAATTCTCCAAAGGAAGACCAGCTATGACAGACATCAGGAAATTTTTCTTCTCCCTCGATCTAAAAGAGGCCGCGGCCGTTGGGCTCTTGGATGGAAGGCATGTATTGATCAGATTGAACACCGAAGCCGACTTTATGCGGCTCTGGACCAGGAGCATATGGTATGTCCAGGGATGTCCAATGAGGGTCTTCCGTTAGACAACGGCGTTTCATGTGGACAAGGAATCTTCACTGGTGCCAGTTTGGTTTACCCTACCAAAGCTTCCGATTCATCTGTTTAACAAGCGCTACCTATTTCAGGTGGTATCATGCTTAGGAAAGCCTCTATTCATGGACTCAGCGACTGCATCGCTCACACGCCCAAGCCTTGCACGAGTATGCGTCGAAGTGGATCTCCTCCGGCCTTTACCGCAGCGGGTCTGGATCCGCATGGGAGAAGGCCATGGGTTTTGGCAATCATTGGTTCCTGAAAACCTTCCTCAGTACTGTTGTCATTGCTTCAAGTTAGGTCATGGAGAGGAGGATTGTCATTCAAAACATCCAGAGATGCATGATCGACAACCTCTTCTCCAGGGGGAGCCCAAGCCCAGGAAGACGAAACCTCCGCAGCAGCAGGTCGTGGAGCCCGTTCAGCCTGGTGCGGCAGCAGAAGGACAAGAAGGAGCACCGACGGTTGCAGAGGTCGGGGACCCCTCTACGCCTACGAATAGGACGGCAGCTGATCAGGGTTATGGGCAGCCTGGAGTAGGGGCAGTGGAGCAGGAAGGTGCTTTGACGAATGGTGCAGAGGCGGAGGGGCAGAACAGCTACGATGTGGAGGACGACAATGTTCCGTCCGCTGGGGATGGGCTTGGGCATACTGATCCCAGCAATGTGACGGGGGTTGCGGAGGAACCTGGCCAGGCAGAGCTTCTGACTCTGGCAGTAAAGGGGGATGGGCTGACAGAGGGGCCGCTGCTGTTGGGAGCTCATTTGCAGGCTGTGGATGTGATAGAGGAAGCGATCCAGGCAGTGGCGGATCGCATTATCCGAGAAGCAGCAGACCGAGTGTGCCTTGAGAAGGGGGATGAGGGAGGCCGTAGTGAGGATCCTGGTACCATGGAAGCGGGGGATGACGACACCGAAGGCATATCTCTCTCGATTGAATTGCCCCTCCTTGCTGGAAATTTATCACCACGCCATCCTAGGGACACTTGCCAAGGGCAGGGGATACCTGCGGATGTGTTAGCAGGGGATGGACAAGGGGCAGCTTTGGGACTTCACTCACGACCGGCACAGTCTAAGGGCATTCTGTGACGACCCCGCTTCTCCCAGGGGCGAACCCAAGGGTATCGGCGGGCCGCCTGCCTAGCTCGCGCCAGGACTCAAAACTTAACGCAATAAAACTAGATAAATCGAAAGATCACTATATACAATATATACAATATATACAATCCCAAAAGTTATATTTACATCTTCAAAAGTCTCGAGTCAAACCACTCTAATACACTATAACTACCATCAGCAGAAGATAGACCTTAAGAAGGGTTCTTATACAAACCACCAAAACAAAAACAAACATTCTAACTGTTCAACTATTACAAGCCAATCTAACTATACTAGTGTACGAGCCAAAAGTTCCCGCGTCGGCCCCTGCTAAGGAAAACAAAAGGAATGGGGTAAGCTATATGCTTAGTAAGTAAACAGGGGCAAAAGCGTAAATTTCACGTAACAACAGTGACATAGTAAGAGTAAAGCAAAAGTAGAAAAATAACATCACATAATAAGGATACAGGTGGCTCCAAAACCAATTCATATGCCATGCGTGATCTCCTGCCGACACTCCGTCGACCACACTTAATGGTCCGTAGAACTTCACTTGTACACCCACTGCCACCTTATCACCCTCACTGGCCAGTCACCTCACAAACTTGCCCGGGCGAACGAAATCACAAACTTGAGCTTGAGTCACAAGCTCGGGTCACAAACTTGGTCCACATACTCGGTGAATCGGATTCACAAACTTGGTGACCTCCAACCAGGTTGGACTGACTTCGACCAAGCCCTAACCGGCTCGAATAGTCCATCTAGGTCAAGAGCTCGCCCCAAACTCACAAACTTCACAAAATTATTCAAAATCACCCCGAGCCACAAGTTCAAGGGTTTTAGTTCCAAAATGATTCACATACATATTCATGTACAAATATGAGCGTAAATTCGGGTTTAGAGCGAGTGCGATAAAGTACACCCTCGCCTAAGTACCCTCTTCATACATGTCGAAACACATAAACAACTAACACATAAAAGCGGCCTGAATACTTACTCAAAATACAAAAGTAGTACAAAAGCAAAATTGCTTCGCGCGTGTTCGCTAGTAGTGGGCCCCACCGGCTCCGCCTAACTCACCACTGTCTGAAATAGAAGATTGTGTCATAATATATCACAAACGGCCACTAACATACTTAAAACAAGCCAAACAACAAAATTGGCACGCGCAAGTGCGGAAACGGCAAAAAGGGGCACACGCGTACGCGCGGAACGGCAAACGGGACGGCCAAATCTGCCATCTCAAACTGTTTTGGTCAAAAGTTAGGCTAGGAATGTCGGATCAAAGTGAACAAGATACCGTTTCGAAGCTATGAGATAGGGATACAATTTTCATGAAGACACCTTAATCTAGATCTGAATCAAAGCAGGCCGAAATCGTGGAAGACAGTACCAGAAGTTTACGTCTTAGGGTGACGAACAGGGTTGTTTGCTGGACCATAACTCCCAGCTCACAACTCTAAATCAGGAAATTCCAAAGGCATTAGAAAGCTGAGACATAAGGCTAAAACTTTGATGTTTTGGCCAAGACCTGAATCCACTCAAAACAGAACGAAAATCGAGTGCCAAAGTACCCGTCAGAACTGTCCAGATACAAGGCAGTTCTGACGATCACTTTTATTTCGGTCATAACAGGAGCTACGGAACTTGGATTTTGACGTACTTTATACCGTTTCGAAGCTCAGACCAAGATCTAAATTTCATATGAATGGATCAGCACCCAATTCGCAAGGTATCAAAACAGAAAAACCCACGGTCAGAAGCTGAAATTCCAAACGTACACCAAGTAATGTCTAAAATAGGCCTGAGGTTTTTGTCCATAACTCAGAGTACACTAATCCATTTGACCTGAGATTCTACAGGTATATTCAGGACTCAAGGGGTTACAATGTTGAAGAAGACCACTCAATCTAGTTTCGAGTATAACTCGGTCAAAATGCAGTACAATATCCCAGAACCGCAAAACAGGTTCACAAAATGCAGTCTAGCGTAAACATCATAACTTAGCCTACACAAGTCTAAATCCAGAAATTCTAAAGCCATATGAAAGCTTAGAAATAGGGCTACATTTCATCAGAAGACCACAACAATCAATTCGGAAGCATTCCTAGCCAAAATAACCAATTACAATCACAGTTTTCCAATTCTGGGTAAACCAGAACAGCAATAGTACTTTCGACTTATCTCACTCTACACTACTCCGATTGACCTGAAATTTTGCAGGAACCTTTAAAACATCATTACCTACAACTTTCATGTTTTAATCCAAGGCCAATTCGGCCTCTAACCATGAGATACAAAACCGGACAGAATTGGGGATATAAAACCCTAACTTTCTCAAATTCCTTCCAAACCAGAAATTGGGTGCAATTAATCACTTGTTCCACCTCCTAGAGTTATTATATACCATTTCCCATTATCATAGATAACCATACCATCATGCTTATATTAAAACAGAAAATTCCCAAAAATAATAAAACTTCATCACTATAACCACAAATCAAGAAATAAACCATAACTTTGCATCTTATGCTACCACTAAGTATGATTTAAGCATCAATTAAAGGAGGAGGGTGGTTCTTCACAACTTACCTTAAGAACAAGAGAGAGAGATCTATTGACCACCTTAAATTTCCAAACAAATCCACAAAACAACTCACAACCACCACTTGAAGGTGTTTTATGGAGCAAAATCAAGGTTGGATGGTTGGTTTTGATGATTTGGAACAAGATTGAAGTGTTTCTTCCTTGTGCTTGGAGTAAGAGAGAGAGAAAGAGAAGAAGAGAGGGCCGGCTCTTATGGAGGAATTTTTGATAATTTTTGGGTCAAATTTTTGAGATATTTAAGCAAAATGGTAAAAGTATGAATAGTAAGTCAAATTGTAAGAGTTAATCTTATGGTGACATTTGTCACCTTATTTAATGCATTTCTATCACTTTGTCTCTCTCCACTCTCATCCATATAACAACCTTCAATTATCTCATAACACCCGGTAAATGAAATCCAGTATCCAAAACTTAACCTAGTTGGCCGAATTTTTCCGAACTTTTCGCACTAGTGGGTTCCACATCCGATATACGTTCTTAATTTCGCAAAAACTAACCGATACTAGAAAAATCATCTAAAATCTATATTTACTCATAAAAATTATCTGGGGAATTTTTCTAATAAAGAAAATGTAGAAAAGGCGGGCGATAAATAAAACTCCTCTTAAGTTTTCTAATATTGTAACACTAGAGGTTTACTAATCCAGAGTTTACTAACCATTTTCAAACTTGTTAAACCTCTGTAAACTATAACAAATCCTATTTTTACTTGTGCCAAAACACATACTAGAATACCGCATAAACTAGGGTTTTATCATAAGCAAAGTTAGGGTTTTCAATCTTGGCCGAGATTAGGGTTTCTCCTTAGCCCTAAAACCTTAATTTAACCGTACAAAATAATGAATAACCCTAATCTCAACGTACGAACGGACTAGGTCCTCACACATTCGGGCGAAATTCCCATTGGATAGGGAGCTCAGGTCGGTATCAAAAAACTCTCAAAATCCTTGCATAGTGTTATCACATGATTAAGGCTCTATTCTGGAACATTCGGGGGATTGCTAAATCCCCCAACTTTAGACGGTTGAAACACTTAGTTAGACTGCATAAGCTGGCAATTGTTGGGGTATGTGAACCAAAGCTTTCCGTTGGGGAAGCAAATAATTTTCGTGTTAGATTAAATTTTGATTCTGTATTGTGCAACGGCTCAGGGGACATATGGGTTTTTTTCAATGCTCCGTTTTCCTGTGAACTGCTACGGGCCTCGACTCAGTGTCTCTCACTAAGTGTGTCGCATCCACATTTTTCCGGCTCGGTGGTTGTGTCTTTTGTCCATGCCAAGTGCACATTGACGGAACGGGTTCCGTTGTGGAGGGATCTGCTTCAAGCAAAGCCTCAAGGGGCCTGGTGCGTCCTGGGGGACTTCAATGTCGTGGTGGACCCAAGTGAGAAGAAAGGGGGTCGACCATATCAGGCCTCAGAGGGGTTAGAACTTCTCGATTTTATGACTGGTGCTGGAGTATTTGACGCGGGGTATTCGGGCTCGCGCTACACGTGGTGTAATAATAGGTTTGGTCGAGGAAGGATCTGGAAACGGCTTGACCGGATGCTTATCAATTTGGAATGCTTGGAGATAGCAAATTCGGTGGAGGTGCTGCATCTGTCCCGGGAGCCATCTGACCATGCACCACTTCTGGCCTCTTTTTCCTCCAGGTTGGATAACAAGCCTCGGCCATTCAGATTTCTAAATGTATGGACATCTCATGGGGGACTATTGGAGGTAGTCCGAACTGCTT
Source organism: Coffea arabica (assembly GCF_036785885.1). NCBI lineage: Eukaryota > Viridiplantae > Streptophyta > Magnoliopsida > Gentianales > Rubiaceae > Coffea > Coffea arabica. The sequence continues at coordinate 20,292,638 of NC_092326.1, forward strand.
GGCAAGGGGAGGTAACAGGTTGTCCCTTCCTTGTGGTCTGGAGAAAAATGAGGGCTGTGGCCAAGGCACTACGTATCTGGAATAAGGAGACCTTCGGGAATGTCTTCGATAGGGTTAAAAAGGCTGAGGAGGCCATGGCTGTTGCTGACGATCGGCTTCAGGAAGACGGGTCCGAGGAGGCATTTGTCGACCTTTAGCAGCATAGGGCAGAATTGCGCTCGGCTTTGTCAAATGAGGAACAATTTTGGAGGCAAAAGTCTCGTGTTAAGTGGTTGCGGCTTGGTGATCAAAACTCCCGCTATTTTCACTCAGTAGTCAGGCAACGCAGATTTCGGGGATTGATTCATAGGATACGGGACGGCTCTGGGAATTGGATTACGGACGACAATGCTATTGGCGCGGAGACGGTTCGATACTTTGGGGATCTGTTTGCTGCGGGCCCTGTTCCGAACTTTCAACTCCTGCATGTTATCCCAGATGCAAGTACGATGATTGATAATGGGAAGCTAGAGCAAGTTCCATCAATGGAAGAAGTGAAGACGGTTATCTTTGACATGGATGGGGATAGTGCTGCGGGTCCAGATGGGTTCACAGGGAAGTTGTTTACTTTTGCATGGGAGGTAGTCGGCCAAGATTTGTATAACGCGATTGTAAGTTTTTTCTGTGGAGCAGAGTTTCCGCGATTCATCACTGCTACGTCTATTGTTCTTATTCCGAAAGTAAGTAGCCCTCAAGACTTTGGACAGTACCGTCCCATTAGTGTGTGCAACTTCCTCAACAAAGTTATTTCACGAATTCTAGTGCTGTGCCTGGCCCCTATTCTGCCTTGCATTATATCACCCCAGCAGAGTGGGTTTGTCAAGGGTAGGACTATATCGGATAATTTCTTGTTGGCCCAGGAGTTGATCACTGACATTGGTCGAAAGTGTAGGGGAGGGAATGTGGCTTTGAAGCTGGACATGGCAAAGGCTTACGATAGGATGTCGTGGGTCTTCGTCATACAAGTGTTGCGTTGTTTTGGGTTTGGGGAGAGGTTTATTGACATGGTGTGGCGTCTTATTTCCAATGTCTGGTTTTCAGTGATTGTGAATGGCACGGCATATGGTTTCTTCAAGTCTTCCCGCGGGTTACGACAGGGGGACCCTTTGTCTCCAACACTCTTTGTCATCGGGGCGGAGGTGTTATCGCGGGGATTGAATTGCTTAGCATCGCAACCTGGGTACTGCGGGTATAGAGGTCCCAGACACTGCCCCGTTATCACCCAGTTGGCCTTTGCAGATGATGTTATGATATTTACCAATGGCTCCACAGCATCTTTGAAACGGGTGTTGCGTGTCCTAGATCTTTATCAAAATGATTCGGGACAGTGTCTAAACACCCATAAAAGTGGGTATTTGGTTCATCCGAGGGCTTCGGTGGATCGGAGAAGGGCCATCGAGAAAGTTACAAAGTTCACAAGATGGAATTTCCCTATTCGGTACTTGGGTTCTCCGCTGTATGTGGGGAGATGTAAGCAATCTTATTATGCAGCATGGGGTCAGGTGATTGTAGATAAAGTGGTATCGTGGAATTCCCGATTGTTATCACACAGTGGGAGAATGGTCCTGATCAAGCACGTGTTGTCAAGTATCCCGATCCATTTGTTGGCCTCTGGGGTGATGCCGAAGGGTGTGTCTCGGCTTATTGAGCGGGTGTGTGCATCATTTCTATGGGGTTCACGTGAGGGTTCTTCTAAGTTTCATTGGATTGGATGGCGGGATTTGTGTTTCCCGTGGGAAGAGGGAGGAGTAGGGTTTCGTGCTTTCCAGGATGTTTACAGGGCCTTTTCTTGCAAGTTATGGTGGAACTTTCGCCGTGGGGAATCCTTGTGGGCAAAGTTTATCCACGCGAAGTATTGTTTTGGCCTGCATCCATGCCAAGTTCATCAGATGGGCGCGAGTTCTGGTATTTGGCGGAGAATGTTAGACATCAGAGGGCTAGCGGAGTTGTTAATAGTATGGAGAGTGAATAGTGGCAGTTGTGATTTCTGGTATGACAACTGGGTGGGCTCCGGGGCGTTGCATTTAAGGGCACCTGTCCTAGAGGACGTGGGCTTTCAGCAAGTACGGTTGAATAGGGGATGGAATGCTACGATCTTAGCTAGCATATTGCCGCGGGATCTGGTCCACTCAGTTCTACAGATGGAGGTCCTGGAATCGGCCAATTCGGATGCTATGATCTGGTCTCCTGCTGCCTCGGGGGATTTCTCTCTCGGTTCCGCCTATCAGGAGGTGCGGGAGGTACGTGAATCCTCGGTTATGTCCAGCAGGGTTCGGCATTCCCAGATTCCACTTCGAGTCACTTTCTTCATGCTCCCGCTGTTGCGGGGTGGGCTCCCACTGGACGACGTGTTGACGAGGTTCCAGCTTCATTTGCCGTCGAAGTGTATTTGTTGTGCGACTCCAAAGTGTGAGACGGTGGATCATTTATTCGCTGACGGGGACATGGCTAGGACGGTTTGGCGGTTCTTTGGCTCGGAGTGTGGTGTTCGGCATCCAGGACAACTCCTCCGGGGGGTGTTGGCTGAATGGTGGTTCAAATCAGCACCAACGGAAAATTTAGGTTTCGTGTTGTGGGTACTACCGGTGTTGATTTGTTGGCACCTGTGGAAGGCACGGAATTCTAGTGTTTTTCAAGGGGTGACGGTAGAGGTCCATGGGGTGTGTCGCGCCGTCTTTCAGGACCTGAAGGATGCTTATGTGATTAAGTACGGCGAGTTACAAGAGATCAGGCTTTGGCCACTATTCTTGGAGCAGGTGGAATTGAGGCAAGCCGTGCTCCAAATCACGAAAGTTCAGTGGATTCCGCCTCAATCAGGGTGGGTCAAGCTCAACACAGACGGATGTTCGATGGGCAACCCAGGAATAGGCGGAGGAGGGGGGATAATACGTGACTCTATGGGGCGGTTAATCTTGGCTTTCTCTGTGGGTTTTGGCACGAAGACGAGTATGCAAGCTGAGGCCAAAGCCATGCTAGTGGGGGTACGTCTGTGTGCCTAGCAGGGCCTCACACAGGTATTGGCGGAGTCGGACTCGTTGGTCTTGGTACGGATTTTAAACAACGAGTGCAGGAGGCCGTGGTGCATTGATAAGGAGCTGCAGCATATTCGCCTGGCATCGTCCTCTACTTTAAAAGTCCAACATTGCTTTCGGGAAGCCAATAGGATTGCGGACATTTTGGCAAAAGAAGGGTGTAGCAAATCTATGGATGAGGTTAGCATTTTTGAGAGGATGGAGGATCTGCCACGGTTAGTTAGGGGTGAGTATAGGTTGGATAGGATGTCGTATCCATCCTTTCGGGTGCGACGTCGTCCTAGTCGATTGGGTTAGTTTGCAGTTTTTTTGATTTCTTTGTGTCTTTCGCTGGCTGAGGTTCGGTCCATGCCCCCCTCAGGAAATTTCTGTTTCTAATAAAAACATAGAAAATTCCAAAAAAAAAAAAATAGTTTAATTAATCAAACAAGAATGTTAAGCGTTAAAAGGAACCTTAATACTAATTTGTAATTAATAAATTTTAGACAAAAACGATATAAGTATCTTAAGTATACTTAGGACATAAGAATTTCGATAATTAAAGCCTTGAAAGATTAGCATGTCATTAGGCGATCAAATTATATTTGGGATTAATTTTTGGAATCAAACTAGAATCAAGGACTTAAGTGTTCGTTAGGAGGAATGTGAAAAGACTCAACTACCCTCCACTACACCACAACCATTCCATGCACAGCCAAACAACTCCTCGGACAGCATGATCAGCCACCACCCCAGCCGGCCAACCGCATCCTTCACCACTTCAACACACCACCACCCTAGCTGACCAACCGGCATCTTCACCACTACAGTACACAATCTCTGCTAACACTCAACCTCTTCTCTTAAACCGGCACCATACACCTTTCTCTCCCTTTCATATCTCAAGCCACAATCTCATTTCCTCTCCACAAACACATTCCCTCTCTGTCTCGCTATCATTGACAAAGAAGAACGCGAACTGCAATCTTCTTTCTGTTTTGTTCTGTCCGTAAGCTGGAGTGAAGGCAGAGAGAAACTGTGAGCAAGCTCCACACATTCTGCACCTCCATTTCACCCAACTTCACGACTGCGACACCACCAGCTCCACCAACAACCACAACCCCAATCACTGTCGCGTGCGTGAGAGCCGAGAGGAAGAAAAATTTTCCAGATTTTCGTGTGAAAGCTTAGCTTCCTGTGAGGTAAAATTCTGGATCATTTTAGGACTAATCAGAGGTAGTTTGAGCTATCTTCAGGCATGCATGTATTGTGGTACAGTCGGATGATGAAATCAAGCTATTAGAAAAATTTCTGTTTTGGTTAAATGTCCCTGCCGAGTAGCTGAGATGGAAATGCAGCTTTAATGTGTTTTCCTGAAGTGATTTGAGCATGCAATGGTGATTAACTAACTGAATCTTGGATGATTATTATGATTAGGGCCATGCATGATAATTTTATGTGATTGGATGATGAAATCAGGAACCTGGGAAAAATTCTGATGTAGTGAACTGGAATTGATGTGAACCAGAAATCTGAAATGCAGTTGTAATCTATTTAAATCTAATAATCTGAGCATAAATGCAATTAGCTACGTGAAAATATGATGTTTAAGCTAACTACGGGTAGATGAAGAATATACCAGTGCTTGCATGCACTGATTGTGCATTCGGATGATGAATCAAAGCCTAGCCTACGGGTCTGCCGAGAACTTGACTGGGTTAATGCATCTTGATTTGGTTTAATTCTGTTGTTTTGAGCCTATAATCATAATTAACTAGCTAATAACAAGAAATTTTAGCTTTGCATGTAGTTAAGTAGTTGAGTTAGAACAGAAAATAAAAACAAAATGCAACCAGATTTTGTGCATCTCAAACCGAGGCTAGCTGGAGAATTTCTTGGAAATCCGATGACTTGTGTTGTTAATCACACCTGATTTTTTTTGAACTGGAAATGTTACTCAGTTAATTAAGTATCCGTATGCCAAATTTGAGTATTTAAATCCCTGAATAAGCCAAGGAAGAATTTTATACAAGATAAATGGGTGCTGGAAAATTTAGCTAACCAAACGTTTGAGCAGAAAATATTGAATTGTTTCCGGATTTCACTAGTTGATGTTTGAATATTTTCCTTGGCATAAAATGGTTTCGAAACACAGGAAAAAGGTGTATTTTAAGATATACATGTTGTTTAGCAATGAAACATTTGATATCGCGAAAGATTTAACCAAAAACGTGGGTATACGAATGCTGGAAATTTTCCTTGTAGTTGCCAAAGTGAGTAAGAATTTCCAGCTTGAAAGTGAAATTATTCTTTGAAATCATAATGGTTGAAATATCTGGAACAAGTTGTTTTAAAGTTTATAAGATATATGGACGTGAAACTCTCGATATCTTGGGAGAATAAATTGGAGATAGTGAAGTGTGGCTGTGGAACAATTACTTGAGTATGAAGTTGTTGAAAATTTGGTTCTTGACTTTAAATACCTGTTAGTAAATTTAAACATTTGAAATGTTAGCCTTGTTGCTACAAGAATTACTTGTTGGGTGCTAGGGGCTAATGATTGACGAAGCCCTTGGCCATGTGAATGATTTTTATATAAGTGTTAAAGTGATGAACTTAAATTGCTAGAATTGCTTAAAGGCCTTACGTTATTGTAATTAAGTGAGATGTGATTTGAGATTTACCAAAAACCAAGAGCTAATGTTTGACGAAGCCTTGGTCACTTGCTTTATTTTCCTTTTGGAAATGAATTTATCGAAACCTAGGGCCAATGATTTATAAAGCCTAGTGATTCGCTATTTAAAACGTGATTTCTTCAAGTCGACAAAAATTGAGCTATAATGTGATTTCGATTTGGAATCGAAGCTGTGAAAGTTATTTCGATCTTACGAACTCGAGTAATTTTTATCAAGCTAATCAAAAATATTTTTCCTAGTATTAGATGATAAAACTCAATATCTAGTGTTTTGCCTAAATTTTTCCAAAACCGACAAATTTCCTTTAGCTCCAACTATCCTTGATAGGTATAGAAAAATAATTTCTCTAGTTTCTGAAAACCCTAAGTCTTACTCTTTTCTCTTTCTTTAAGATTTGCCTTGGATAGTGGTCGGTAGGAAAAGCTCCAAAATAATAGTTTTAATAATTTTAATAACTTGCTCGGCAAGAAACTTTATCTTAGATAAAATAGTCTTAGTGACAATTTTTGCAAGAAATGTAGATTTAAAGAAATTTTCAAAGTATCTTTCTAGCTTTGATGTTCAGAGGTTTGTCGACTTATTTCAAGAAAAAAATACTAATTATTTTTAGGAAAATTACCTCAAAGAAAACTATAAGAAATATTTTTACTACTTTGGTTAAGTTTCAACCTAAGTAGATTTTTGAAATTTTCTATGGGAAAGTAAACTAGTATTATATTAAACCTCGATTTGTATAAGCTTAAAAACTTATAATTTCAATATTTGATATTCTAGGATATTGCGAGGACGCGGAATTCGATTCCCAATTTGACATTTGAACTTCACTCTTGGTGAGTGTCCCTGCTTGTTTTATGCTTATGTGGTTAAGCGCTTTATCAACTCGCTATGTGATAATTGTCAAAATGCAATAAATGGTTTCTGATCCATCGAAGTGAGCAGTGTGTACTTTATCGCACTAGCCGTTCGAGTGGTGACGTGTGTGAAACATTTTCTAATGAATCCGTGAATCTAAATGTAGTTGCGTCGTTGGGTGAATCCCTCGACTCGTGAATCCAACTACCAAACATATGAATCCGTGAATCTAAATGTAGTTGCGTCGTTGGGTGAATCCCTCGACTCGTGAATCCAACTACCATAACGTCGTTGGGTGAATCCCTCGACTAATTTTATACGGGTATATCTCGAGTATACTGCGTCGGTAGACGAAGTTCGGGCCCGAAGCAGAGGTATGAATGGTGACGGGTTAGGATTAAAATAAGTGGATCTACATGGACTATAAGTAGTGAAAGTTGACGGAGGGTCAACTACGATGGTATCTGATCAAGCGTGGAAAATGGCTTTTGAGAGCCCCTGTATCCTACCTTGTGCTGTTACACGCTTTCCTAACTGTTCAATTTGATTAAATTATTACTCGCTGTTTGATTTATGTGATTGCATGTTTTGGGGCACCACTGAACTTTAGCTCACCCTATGTTTATTGTTTTCCTTAACAGGTTCTGGAAACTGAAAACTGGATGCTTACTTATGTTTTCCTTTTGGATTGTAATTGAATACTATAACTTATTCTGTGGGCTGTAATGTGTTATTTGGGATAATGTACTTTCTTTTGGATTGCCACTTGAAGCTGGAAAATGTGTAACACTAATTCGATTACTTGGCTTGTAAGTTTGTAATAGAGATTTATGTATTTATCTATCCGGATTGGTACGACTTTACACTTTGGTACGTAGTACGTGGGAAGTTTAAGAGCCTCGACGGGCTAATTTATCATTGCTATCTCTGAAGTTAATGTGGATTTAAGGATGATCCTTTTTGGGAAAAATTGTTTTATCATAGATTAAGTTATCCTTCGGAAGGATTTGGGTTAGAATGCTTGCGTGAATCCTGGCGAGAGCTGGGCAGACGGCCTGCCAACCCTTTGGTTCGCCTTAGGGGGAAGTGGGGTCGCCACAGGTGGTATCAGAGCCTAGGTTAGACAAGTTATTCAAGAGATATAGTAGATGTGTTAGAAACCCTAATCCTCTCTAGGAATAAGAATTGAGACCCTTAGAGATACTTTAAGTGATATTCGATCTAATTAGTTATCTAAGTTCTAACCTTTAAGTTTTAATTATTTTGCAGATATGGAGAATGGAAACGGACATGCTAACGGTAGTAGCGCGGCCAATGGACACGTAGAGCCCCTTAGGTCTATCTCCTACAGGCCACGAGGCGGAGGAGCCCATATACGCTACTCACCTGCTGATAGGCACCCTAGGTGCCAGTGCAGAGCCATGTACGCATATCCCAACGAGCTGGTGTTATCCTTAGACGATGAGCGTCGCCAGTTGAGGGACGCTAACTTCACCATGACTCAGGATGTAGAGGAGCTGAGTATCATGGTAGATACCCAGTTTGACCGTATAGCCGATTTGGAGATCAGGCTAACTGCTGAGCATCATTTGCTGGAGGCTGCTCGTTTGGAGATAGAGCGGCAGAAGTCTAGGGTGACTCGATTAGCCGAGAGGATGCGTGATAGGAGTGCAGGCATCAGGGCTGATGCCGCGATGATGATGGATGAGGCCACTAGCTTTATCCAGGGTGGTGAGCAGGCAAGTGTAGAGGAGGATCCGGAGGAGGACCCAGAGGAGGACCAGGAGGAGGATCCGGAGGAGGACGTTGCTCCTGATAGCCCTGCTCAGGGTTAGATTAGGACTCACCTGTTTACACTAGATATAGATGGTTAGGCAAGGGACACTAGCTAAGTCATCAAATTTTGTCTAGGTGGATGACTTACCTTTGAGGCACCATATCCCTAATTTTGTATAAGGGATTATCTGTATGTATTTTTGCTAGTCTATGTGCCTTACTTTTGGAAATGTCCCAACTTGTTATTTGTATGACTTTCACGTAGAAATATATGTTAAGTGTTTTATTTACCTTTTCTCCATTTCCATATTGATTTTATTTACCAAAAAGAATAGTAATAATCATAAATAAATAATACTTTTGCCTAATTGACCTATCCTTCCGAAATAGGCATATTTAGAATATGAATCGCCAAGTGATAGGAAGGAGCCGTAGGAGACCCACTAGACAACACCCGGAAGCGGGTGGTGATAGAGAACCCGAGGTCAATCAAGACCAAGGGCAAGAGGGTGTGGCCGGAGACTGGGTGGCCACCGCAATTGACCATATCACTGACGTCCTCGAGCGCTTGACTGAACGCCAAGCCGCTGGACCAGTGCATCACCCAGGAGGCCCAGCTGACTCCGATGATCGGGCACTGAAAAGGTTTCTGAAGTTTGGACCTCCCAAATTCTATGGAGGACCCGAGCCGGAAGTGGCTGAAGGCTGGTGGGAGAGAATCACTGAGATCTTCACCGCCTTAAACTATACGGAGGAGCGAAAGGTGACTTTTGCCACTTTCCAGTTTGAGGGAGCTGCTCGCTCCTGGTGGAACCTAGTAAGGGTTACTTGGGAGACTAACCATACACCAAGGACTTGGGTGAACTTCACAAGGGAGTTCAATGCCAAATTCCTTCCACCTCTCATTCAAGAGAAGAGAGAGGACGATTTCATTAGATGCAAACAAGGAGCGATGAGTGTCGCCGAATATGAAGTCCAATTCACAAAGCTATCCCGCTTTGCACCTGAGTTGATAGCCACTGAGCAAAGGCGTGTTCGGAGGTTTGTACAGGGTTTGAATGTGGAAATACAGGAAAGCTTAGCCGCCGTGATGATAGATACTTTCGCAGATGCTGTCGAGAGAGCCCAGAGAGTTGAAGTAGCTAGAGCCCAAGTGAAATCTTTCCAGTCTAAGAAAAGATTTGCTCCTAGTAGTAGTCGGGAGCCGACTTATGGAAATGCTCCACCGGCCAAAATGGGCAGAGGAACCAGTGGAGTGACTAATCCTGGAGCACCACGAGGCACTCTCGCAAGAGGAACCGGGACAAGGAATGCAGGGGGAAGAAACAATGGAGCTAGAGGGGCATCGAATGGAAGAGGACAACCTAGGAATAGCTCGCAAGGGGGTCAAGCAATAATTCCTCAAGTGACCTGTGCTTATTGCAAGAAACCTGGTCATTCTATGGATAGTTGCTGGAAGAAGCAAGGAAGGTGCTTGAAATGCGGAAGTAGTGAGCACCAAATTTCTGGATGTCCAAAGGTGCAGGAAGGGACTACTCCGAACGCTAGACCAAACACTTTTGGAGGGAGCCGGCCAACAGTTACTGCCAGAGTGTATGCTATAGATGATCAACCTGTACCTGATTCCTCGGAAGTTGTGGAAGGTACACTTCCAATTTTTCATCGATTAGCTAAAGTGTTAATTGACCCTGGTGCAGCAACGCATTCATTCGTAGATCCATCTTTTATGTCTGGAATAGATGTGCAACCCGTTAGATTACCCTTTGACCTTGAAATTAGGACACCAATGGGTAATAAGAAGGTAATCACTAGCTTAGTTTATAAGAATTGCGAATTCTGGGTTGGAGAGCGAAAAATGTTAGTGGATCTGATCAGTTTGGACATAAAAGGTTATGATGTTATCATAGGAATGGATTTCCTAGGTCACCATCATGCTAAGCTTGATTGCCGGGCGAAAGTGGTGGAGTTTTGTATACCTGGAGAAGCGACCCTGAGATTAGATGTTAAGGGTAGGTTAGCATCTTCTGCTATGGTCTCGGGAATACGGGCAAGGAAAATGTTATCTAAAGGAGCTCAAGGTTTCATAGCCTTCTTGATCAATACTCCCAGCGATCAAGCAAAGTTAGAGGATGTACCAGTGGTACGGGAATTTTCGGATGTCTTTCCCGAAGAATTAAAGACTTTACCACCAGAAAGAGATGTGGAGTTCAAGATTGACTTGGTGCCTGGAACGGCTCCAATTTCTAAGACTCCGTATCGAATGGCTCCTGCCGAGCTTAAGGAGTTGAAAATCCAATTACAAGACCTATTGGAAAAAGGTTTTGTGAAGGAAAGTGACTCACCTTGGGGAGCACCCGTCTTATTTGTGAAGAAAAAGGACGGAAGCTTGAGGTTGTGCATTGACTACCGAGGGTTAAATGAGATTACCATTAAGAATAAATACCCTCTACCGTTGATTGATAGCTTGTTCGACCAACTACAAGGATCAGTGGTCTTCTCTAAGCTTGACTTAAGACAAGGGTATTACCAGTTGAAGATTAGGAAGGCAGATATACCCAAGACTGCTTTTAGTACAAGATATGGGCATTTCGAGTTCGCAGTCATGCCTTTTGGATTAACTAATGCACCAGCTGCATTCATGGACCTAATGCAGAGAGTCTTTAAGAAATACCTGGACCAGTTTGTAGTGGTTTTTATAGATGATATCTTGATATACTCCAAGACTCAGGAGGAACACGTTAAGCACTTGGAGATAGTATTGCAGATACTAAGAGAGCATAAGTTGTATGCAAAATTCCGTGAGCTTAGATGGATGAACTTCAAGAATTGCTCAATTCGTCACACCTTTCTTATTTGCTTAGGTTGGTTGATCGGTTTAGAGTTTTGGTGCTCAACCAACCGTGCTAGGACATCAATCGTATGATCAATAGCAGTAGCTACGCGATTGTTTTCCTTTATTTCTAAGGTTTCGGTTCGGTCCAGTTGTCGCTCCCTAATCATCCCCTTGGGATTGGGGTTGTTTAACTTCTCGCCCTCAGTCCTTTTTCACTTCTTCGGCCGCTTATGAATTTAACATTCACAAAGGCTGATATGGGCAACCCTAGGGGAAGACCCTCCTAAACCCTCCCAACCTTGTAATTATCAGAGTTGGACCTTTTCTCCCAATGGAAATTGAACTCGATTGTTCTCATGAACTCAAGACCTCTGACACACAAAGGCAATCAGCAACTTTAAGCAAATAAAGATGGATGAAGAGACACCACGATTAGGGAACAAACTAATCGATAAAGTCAGATTTGAATCCTAAGCAATGAACTCAAGAATTCAAGAGTAAGTTCGATTAAGAACTTGAAAGGAAAATTCCTCACGATTTCTGGTTGTAATATTCTGTGTCTTTACTTATACAAGAGGTGCCTTTTTTATAGGTTAAAACTAGGGCAAAATCCGGCCCACATAAACCTGAAAGAAATTCGGTTCGCGTAAAGAGCTTAAAGAGCCAGCTCTTTAAGGCTTTCCGATAAGGCCCAATAAGTAATAAAATACTCAACGCCTAACAACTACTAAACTAGACAGTCTTAAAACAACTACCAACTAAACTAACAAGTATGAGATCATTCCTTCACTTCAAACGTACAAGTCAACAAAGTAACGTCATGGTCCATCAAATCTTCAAACCTAGCTTGCTCCTTGCTTGTATGGTGAATGATCAAGGCTCGTAAAACTTCCGTCACCTTCTTGGTTCTTGATCTTGTCATCGGACCACCAATGTTGATCAAAGAGTCCTTGACCCAAGGTTGAAGTTGTTGCGCACCCGTATCCGCATCATTCCCTCCCTCCTCGAAAGGATTCGTCCTCGAATCTTCAAAGTTTGTATCAAAGTCAAAAGAGGATAGGTCAGACACATTAAAAGATGCGCTTATGCCATACTCACTTGGAAGTTCCAATTTGTATGCATTGTCGTTGATTCTCTCTAGTACTCGAAAAGGTCCGTCGCCTCTTGGATGTAACTTGGTCCGTCGAGATGCTAGAAACCTTTCCTTCCTCATGTGCACCCAAACCCAATCACCAGGTTCGAATACAACATGCTTTCTTCCCTTATTCGCATGTTGTGCATATTGCGCATTTTTCTTCTCAATTTGAGTTTGAATTCTCTCATGCAAGGTCCGAACAGCCTCTGCCTTTTTGACACCATCTGCGCTTAAACACTTATCAACAGGAATAGGTGATAAATTTAGAGGAGTTAGCGGCTGAAACCCATAAACAATTTCAAAAGGAGAATGATTAGTAGTAGAATGCGTGGTTCGGTTATATGCAAACTCAGCGATAGGCAAACATTCTTCCCACTTTTTCAAGTTCTTTTGAACAATGGCTCGAAGTAAAGCACCAAGGGTTCGATTGGTTACCTCAGTTTGACCATCCGTTTGAGGATGACTAGAAGTAGAAAATAGCAACTTCGTTCCCAACTTTCCCCAAAGTGATTTCCAAAAGTAGCTTAAGAATTTCACATCCCTATCACTTACAATAGTACGCGGTACCCCATGCAATCTAACCACGTCCTTGAAGAATAAATCAGCAACATGGCGCGCATCACTTGTTTTCCTACAAGGGATAAAGTGAGCCATTTTAGAAAATCTATCCACTACAACAAAGATACTATCCATACCTCTAGAAGATCTTGGTAAGCCAAGTACAAAATCCATGGATAAGTCTGTCCAAGGAGCATGAGGTACGGGTAGAGGAGTGTATAATCCATGAGGGTTACTCCTTGACTTGGCCTGTTTACACTTTAAACACTTATCACAAATGTTAGCAACGTCACACCTCATTTTAGGCCAATAGAAGTGTTCATGCAAGATGTCAAGAGTTTTATCAATGCCGAAATGTCCCATCAATCCTCCACCATGGGCTTCTCTAACAAGTAATTCCCTAAGCGAACAATTGGGAATACATAGGCAATTTTCTTTGAACAAGAAACCTTCATGCCTATAGTACTTTTGAAATGCAGCATGTTCACAAGCTTGAAACACATTAGAAAAATCGCCATCATGTGCATACATGTTTTTAATGTGCTAAAAACCAAGTAGCTTAGTGCTCATGTTAGTGATCAAAGTATACCTCCTAGACAATGCATCCGCAACGATATTATCTTTCCCCTTCTTATACTTAATGATGTACGGAAAGGAATCAATAAATGCAATCCACTTCGCATGTCTTTTATGCAACTTTCCCTGACCCTTAAGGAATTTAATTGATTCATGATCAGTATGTATCACAAATTCCTTACGCATAAGATAATGCTGCCACACTTCAAGAGCACGCACAACAGCATACAATTCTTTATCATAAGTAGGGTAATTAAGAGCTCCCCCACTCAACTTTTCACTGAAATATGCCAAGGGTCTATTATTTTGATGTAAGACAGCCCCTATGCCGATCCCACTAGCATCACATTCAACTTCAAACGTCACATCAAAATTAGGCAAAGCAAGAATAGGTGCCGAAGTTAACAACTTCTTAAGCTTAAGAAACGACTCTTCTTGCTCTTTTCCCCATTGAAACCTCACATTCTTTTTAATTACCTCATTCAAAGGTACTGCAATAGTACTAAAGTCTTTAACAAATCTCCTATAGAAACTTGCAAGACCATGAAAAGACCTTACCTGAGACACATTGGTTGGAGTCGGCCACTCTAAGATGGCTTTTATCTTGGCGGGATCAACACTTATGCCATTTGCACCAACAATATATCCAAGGAAATTAACTTCAGGAGTGCAAAAGACACATTTTTCCGTGTTAGCAAACAACCTATTTTCACGCAAGGCACTTAAAACAAGTCGCAAATGCTCAACATGTTCATCTAAAGACTTGCTAAAGATCAATATATCATCAAAATAAACAACAACAAACTTCCCAAGAAAATGCCTTAAAACATGGTTCATTAATCTCATGAAAGTACTTGGAGCATTTGTTAAGCCGAAAGGCATCACAAGCCACTCATAAAGATCATACTTTGTTTTGAAAGCAGTTTTCCATTCGTCTCCTTCCTTTATCCTTATTTGATGGTAACCAGATCCTAAGTCAATTTTAGTGAAAATGATTGTCCCATGCAATTCTTCTAACATATCATCTAATCTAGGAATGGGATGACGATACTTAACAGTAATTTTATTAATTGCACGACAATCTGTACACATTCTCCAAGTCCCTTCTTTCTTAGGTACTAAAATGACTGGAACCGCACAAGGACTAAGAGATTCACGAACCTGGTCCTTTTCAAGGAGGCAATCGACTTGCCTTTGGATTTCCTTTGTTTCCTCCGGATTTGCTCTATAGGCTGGTCGATTTGGTAGAATTGCTCCAGGAACAAAGTCGATTTGATGTTCAATACCTCGAATTGGAGGTAATCCTTTCGGTAGTTCCTTCGAAAACACATCCTTGAATTCCTGCAAAAAGAGAGTAGATTGCACTAGGAAAAGAATCGGTTATGCCAAGTGTGTAAAAAGAAGAATAATTGGCTTCCCGGTACATAAGTACTATGAGAAGACTTTGTGCATTCAAGACCCTATCTATCTCACGCACACTTGCATAAAAGCTCCTTTTCTTCGCTTTCAAGCTCTCGGCCTCACTGAGCTTTTTCCCACTCGAATTTTCTCTTTCACTCAACTCGGCCTCTACTTTCTTTTTTTCCTCATCCTCAGGCACATTCGGCTTTTTCTTTGCCCCTCTCAGTTGCCTTTTCTCTCGTTCTTTTCTTAGATGCAATTGTTCTTCATACACTTGTGTAGGTGTCAAGGGTGAAAGAGTGATCTTGAGGTTGTCCATAATGAACTTATACTTATTAGTGAGTCCAATATGATCAGCCTGCCGATCGTACTCCCAAGGACGCCCTAACAAGACATGACTAGCTTGCATAGGAATTATATCACATAAAACTTGATCCTTGTATCGACCAATAGAAAAAGCGATTAAAGCTTGTTTGGTCACTTTGACTTCCCCCCCATCATTTAACCAAGATAGTCTATAGGGTTGAGGGTGGTAAGTCCATGGAAGGTGTTTTTGCTCAACAAAGTCAGCAGCTACGCAATTAGTACAAGAGCCACTATCAATGATCATGAGACATACCTCATTTCCAATTTTGCATCTCGTATGAAAAATGTTGGTCCGTTGGAGATCATCTTCTTGAGCTTGTGCATTTAGCACTCTCATAGTCACCATAGTTCGAGCTACGGGGTCCTCTCCTATTTCAACCAGGTCATCATCCTTCCCTTCTTCTTCAAGTGGTGGCATGTCCGCATATTCCTCCTCTCCTTCGCTTTGCCACATTCCCTCTTCATTCATGTACATGATACTTCGGTTAGGGCATTGAGCCATGAGGTGGCCAATTCCCTTGCATTTGAAACATGTCTTTGGCTGGTTGGTAGACGTATTTGCCCTTGGAAGAGTTGGCCGCGGGGTTGGTTTAGAAGGAGTTGCACTCGGATGGAACGGTTGCTCCATTCGCCTGTTTTCCCTTTCTTTATTGCCTTGCCTCGGCCAAGCATTGGATGTTGGCAATTGATCTCTTCTCCAAGGTATGGAAGGGGATGTAGTGGTTTGGACACTAGGTGTCTTTATAGGTAAGGCTTGCTTTTCTACCTTCTCTGCATAAGACACCATTTGTTGTAGCTCAAAGTGGTCTTGAAACTCAACCTTCTTCCTAATTTCAGGATTTAATCCATTAAGGAATCTTGCCATGGTTGCTTCCGAATCCTCTTGTATATTGGCCCTTATCATTGCTACCTCCATTTGTTTGTGGTACTCATCAACCGAACTGGACCCTTGGGTGAGTCGTTGGAGCTGATTGTACAAGTCCGTGGTGTAATGGAAGGGTACAAATCGTTTCCTCATCATTTGCTTCATTTCAGTCCAAGTGTCAATTGGTTGTTCCCTATTTCTCCTCCTTGTGTGGCACATACTTGCTCCCACCAAATGGATGCATAATCTTCAAATTCAATAGCCGCAAGTTTCACCTTTTTCTCTTCAGAGTAATTGTGGATTTCAAACACTTGCTCAACTCTCCTAACCCAATCTAAATAAGCTTCAGGATCATTTTTTCCATGAAAGGTAGACATCTTAGTCTTGATGGAACCAAGATTGTCATCGGTTCTCCTAGGTCGGTCTCGACCTTCCCTCGCTTCCCTGTGACTTTTCCTTGATCGGAATGAGGTGTTAGAATGATACCCCCTCATCATCTGCATCATGCTCAACACTCTGAGCACTTGAAGCCCTATTGGGAATATCTCCAGTACCTCGCATCTCAATGGCAGCCACCCTATTGGATAGTTGTGTCACCACAAATTCAAGCCTCCCCGCTTGTTTTTGGAGAGTTTGGAGCACCAATTTGAGTGACATGTCGGTCTCAAACGGCTCGGCCATGTTCCCCTCTTGAGACATATTGTCAAACTTGCAAAACAAATGTATCCTAGTCTACCTTGCAAAGCACTCGTGTATCACTCAAGAAAACACACACACTCTCAATTTTCCTTTTCGAAGTTCTTAAAACAATTCAACTCTCAAAAATTTCAGAATTAATTACCCTATAAGTAATAAGACACAAAGCAGATTTTTTTACGAATCCTAGAAAACAAAAACTCTACCTGAAGCTGGAACTAGTTTTTTTTTTTTTAGCTGTTGCTTTGCTGAGTTTCTGGTCAGTATTTTGGAGTATAGATGGTGCTTTTGGGGTGCTCAAATAATGTATGAACCAGTCCTCAAATTTCAGTCAAATCGGATCGCAAAACTAGCTCAACCGATTTTAGAAACTCAAGAACTCCCAAGGCGGTTTGGGCTAAGGTGTTTGGTTTGGTTTTGAAAAACGGAATTGGGTGTGTTTGGGGCTGGTTAGGTCGTTTGGG
This sequence comes from Coffea arabica, assembly GCF_036785885.1. Taxonomy (NCBI): domain Eukaryota; kingdom Viridiplantae; phylum Streptophyta; class Magnoliopsida; order Gentianales; family Rubiaceae; genus Coffea; species Coffea arabica. The sequence continues at coordinate 20,309,906 of NC_092326.1, forward strand.
GTCTTTGGAATTCAATCAAGATTGGAACTCAAGAGTTGGAAACCAATCAAGATTAGGAAACTCAAATTTTGGGAAATCAACCAAGATTTGGAGACTAATCAAGATTTGGGAACCCACCAAGAATTGGAAACTCACGATTTTTTTTTTTTGAAAACTTGATTTCCTTTGTATGAGAGCCAATGCCTTCTCTTCTTCCTTTTTTTTTTCTCTTTCATTTTTTTCTTTTTTTTCGGCTCTTCAAGGAACACAAATTCAGATCACACCAACAAGTTTAAGAAAACGGATGAAAGGTTATACAAATTTCAAGAAGACCCTAGTTCTTGATTTATTGTTCAAGAACCTTCAAAACAAGACTTGGTGGTCCAAGAACTTCAAGAATTTGTTCAAGAAGCTCAAGAACTTCCCCAAATTACGTTGTGGTGTTTAGGGTTTGCAAGAACAACAACCAATACTCAAGAAATAGGCAAAACAAAATTTCAGCAATACTCAAAAGAAAAATTCCAGCAATACTCTAGCAACTTGGACACTAAAAATAATATAAGGTATGTGACTCTTTTTTTTTTTTTTTAAACCCTAACAACCCGAACAAAAGTATAACAGACTCAAGAACAAAAGTTGGACAGAAAACACAAAAAGACAATACCCAAACAGTTTTTTTTTACTCGGATGAACAGTAACGTGAACAGTACACTACAGTACGATGAACAGTATTTCGGAACAGTAACAATGAACAGTAATCGCTACAGTTTTTTTTTTTTGACAACAGACACAAACTAATAAGATATGAACAACTTCAATTGAAAGAGAATTAACCTGATGCTCTGATTACCAACTGATATGGGCAACCCTAGGGGAAGACCCTCCTAGACCCTCCCAACCTTGTAATTATCAGAGTTGGACCTTTTCTCCCAATGAAAATTGAACTCGATTGTTCTCATGAACTCAAGACCTCTGACACACAAAGGCAATCAGCAACCTTAAGCAAATAAAGATGGATGAAGAGATACCACGATTAGGGAACAAACTAATCGATAAAGTCAGATTTGAATCCTAAGCAATGAACTCAAGAATTCAAGAGTAAGTTCGATTAAGAACTTGAAAGGAAAATTCCTCACGATTTCTGGTTGTAATATTCTGTGTCTTTACTCATACAAGAGGTGCATTTTTTATAGGTTAAAACTAGGGCAAAATCCGGCCCACATAAACCTGAAAGAAATTCGGTCCGCATAAAGAGCTTAAAGAGCCAGCTCTTTAAGGCCCAATAAGTAATAAAATACTCAACGCCTAACAACTACTAAACTAGACAGTCTTAAAACAACTACAAACTAAACTAACAAGTATGAGATCATTCCTTCACTTCAAACGTACAAGTGAACAAAGTAACGTCATGGTCCATCAAATCTTCAAATCTAGCTTGCTCCTTGCTTGTATGGTGAATGATCAAGGCTCGTAAAACTTCCTTCACCTTCTTGGTTCTTGATCTTGTCATCGGACCACCAATGTTGATCAAAGGGTCCTTGACCCAAGGTTGAAATTGTTGCGCACTCGTATCCGCATCAAAGGCATGACATAAAATGAGTGTGTATAAACGAAACTTGAAAAGTGACACTTGATCATGCAAAATGAAAATAAAAGGAAAGACACCAGAATAGTCGCAGATGTGTACAACCCAATCATAAATTTGAAGTCATGAGCAATAAAGTCAAGTATCTCATGAGTAACGTTTAATTGCTTCAAAGGGTAGGAAACATAGTGAAACAAAATATAAAATGCAATGGCCTTTAAGCGAGCACTACCCCGTTTATCTTTGACAAAACTATTAAAGTAGTTTAAATCACTAATTTAGTGATTAGCGGAGCCAAAAGTCTCTACAACCTTCGTAGGATCAATTTCATTTCCAGTACTAGGAGTTTTGATCCCATGTCCCATATCGAGTATCTTGTCATTCTCTACTTGTTCAACCAAGGTAACATACCCAGCCATCGATTTATCCGTTCGGTCTCTAATTTCATGTACTACCATGACATGTCGGTTCTTAGTTTTTTAAAACTGCTTACTAGGAGCCTTTGTCACTTCCTCGCTCCTTAAGTATCTCAGTCTTCATTTTAGAAATTCTAATAGTCTGGGCATCGACAATTGCCTCGGTCCTCGATTATCCTCTTGAACTACCCTAGTTTCCTCGAATAGCTGCTTCCGATGATCGGCCACTATTAACACCCCATTATTTGGGCATGAGTGAGTCCTTTGAAAATCGCATAAAGTCCTAGTTCAGCGAGTTGGGTTATACTTCCAACGAGCCCCCCTAGGCCCTTCATGGCCATGGTCACCGTAATGTATCCCCGAGACGGTTCAATGCCACCGCTACCTTCCGTAACTTACAATTAAAATTAAAAACTTAAATGGGACCAAATGTACTAAATAAACTGGATTTGATCATCTCATACTATCCCACATGTCCCTTACATGATCTAGAACCCCAATTGTCCATTAATTCAAACATAGGTTCTAATTTTTATTACCACAAGCGGTCACTTAACTTTCCAACCAGTTCTATAGTTCGGCATCCTAAACTTTTAAGCCTAGGATACACTACAAAGATCTGAAGCCTAAACTCTGATACCAACTGTGACGCCCCCACTTCTCCCTAAGGCGAATCAAAGGGTATCCGCGGGACGCCTGCCCAACTCTCGCCAGGACTCGGTACAATTCCCATTCAAGTTTAATACAATACTAGCCATCACAACAAGATAAAGTAAGAAAGAGAAGTCGCTTCCACAATTAACATTCAAACTTACACCACCATTCCTATTAAAGAAAACAAATCTACGGGGTGAGCGATTGCTCGTGAGGCCAAGAGCACACATGCAAGCACATTGTCCAAGTAACAATCCCAATGAACGAGTAAACCATAATATTCAAATAATTGACAATTCGAGTCATAAATTAAACAGAAGCAATTCAAGAATATGGTAGCTCTCAGGAGCTAATTTCCACTTGCTTTGCTAGTCTCATTCGTATACCTTTCCGTGATGGCACTCCATCAACCAGGTTAGTATTTCAAATTCGTAGAACTCCACTTATTTCTTATGTCCGTCCACCTTACAACTCCCCACCGGGCCTGAACGACGATAAAGGCGCTACTGCACGAGTAGGCCAAGTAAGATATCTTCAATAGATCAAGCTTATCATGTTATTTTTATGGTTCGCTGAGATCCCCGACCAAACCCATGCCGGTTCGAGTCCAAGGTCGGCCTATGAGTTTGAGCGTCCCCCATGTAACATTTATGAGTTGAGGAGATTCACTCCAGCGACCTATGTAGCCATAGTATACCATTTCATTTCATTTAATCATTCAATATCATTCAATCCTTCATTTCATTCAATATATTTCATTCCACTCATTTCAAATGAGAATGAGTGCGGTAAAGTACACACTCGACTCCATTTTTAAAATCTCCAATCATTTATAACAGTTAAGCATGTATCAAGTACTCATACACTTGACACTCACCAAGTAAACAAAGAAGTAATGCCCTCTTGAGGGTTTAAACATCCACCGTAGGATCCTCTTGAAAGTTCTCTTGTGTGCCTGAGCAATTAATAATGAACTATCACTTATAAACATCAATTATCACAGAAGATCGTATGCTTGTACAATCTAGAAGATATCGCGAAGATGAACCTAGGTTTTCCTTGTAAATCGAGACTCAAAAGTAGGGTTCAAAACTCAAGTAAAAATCTGATTTTTAGCCTTAAAATCGTTGGATGGAAATAAGTAGGTATGAAATCATGGAAATAAATTTTCAGACGAACGATTGAAGTCGGACGTGAAGGTGCCACGTCACAATCCGGTCAAGAACTAGCCGGATATCAGGCCGGATTCGAGACAGTGAAGAACTCAATATTTTTTCAAATCTCACTATCAATCTGGCCAACTATCTGGCCAAGAACTAGCCGGATATACGGCTGGATTCTTTGAAAATGGTTCCCGCGCGAAAATTTTTCAAAAGGCTAGGAATTATCGAATTTAAGGGCATTCTTGGAAAAATCATAACTCACTCTCTGAAAGTCTAAAATTGGAAAATTTAGTACTGTTGGAAACTACTTCCAAAGTACTAAAAGTTTCTAGAAGACATATTTCTATGATTCCAAATGGAAGATATTCAAAATGTGGCTCAAAGTGGCTATTTTGGAATGCCAAGACAGATTTGGGTTGATTTTTGGCAATGTTTGGAAATTCACCAAAATTCACAATGCGAACTAGCCTCTGAAATTTGGAACTCAATTAGAGTTACAATCAAAGTTTTGAACACAACCAGCAGAACAAGAATTGGAGTTTCGAGCACCAAGATATAACGGCTCAAAGTGGCTGAATTTCCTTACTGAACAAAGATTTTCCAGGTTTAAACCTTACGATTTGGTACTTTAGTTGAGCATCTAAATGAACTTAGAGTAGCACTAAAATTAGCAGTATTACACTACCATATAAGGGCTATTCCTCTGTAAATTTTCATACAAAAACTCATATGGAAAGTCAGTTAACAAAACCATTGAAGTTCCAAGAATTTCTAAGGCAAATTTGCCTTGTACTTTAGTTTTTCTTTTCTCAAACATTTAGCCAATGAACATTCCTCAAACATAATTCATTTATGAGGACAATGTCTAAGAAACATCCAAGATACATTTGGTAGGTGATCAACAACAAGAATTTCAAAACAACAAGTCCCAATTAAGATTTAAGCATTTACTAGTCAAAAAGAGGGTTTTCAACCACTAAATCAGTTCGAACTTCGGCCACAACTCACTCAATTCAACTTAGAATTGAGCACGGTTGGTGGCGTTGGAAACTACATTCATAAGGCTAAAAGTTCACAGAAGGAATCGTTTTAAAAATCTGTCCACAACTAGCCCATATTCGAGTATCAAGTTGCAGCTCATGACCTACACTCCAGTGAATCAGCGAAACAGGGCAGTCATGTTCAAATGATTGGTATGGTTCACTCAAGTAGAATTGTGACGCCCGAAGGAAAAGAAAAGGGAAATTTTCTTTATTTATTTATTTTTTCGTGTGCATTTTTCTTACTTTATTTTATTATCAAAATTTTCCAGAGACTTTTATAAGTGAATATAGTTTTCCAATCATTTTTCTAGTATAAATTAGTTCTTGAGAAATAAAGAGTGTATATTGGACGTGGGACCCGCTAGTGGCGTTAAGTGCAATAAATTCAACCAATTAGGTTATGTTTTGTATACCGAGATTAATATACTAGGTGTTAAGAGATAATTAGAGGTTACTTAGATGGTTTAATCTTGGAGAGACAAAAGGATAAGATTAAAACCCTAATAGGGCCAAGTGTCATGAAATCAATGGAAGGTGGACTTTGACCACTATTCATCACCTTTACTAAATACCCAAAATTGATCAAAATCATCTTCATTCTTCAAGCTTCTTGGCCGACCTTCACCTTGAGAGAAAAGAAAAGAAAGCTTCACCTATATCTTCCATTTCTTGCACAAATCTTGAAATCTAACCGATTAAATCTTGAATTAGTCCACACAAAAGATTCGCTAAGGGAGTTTGAAGATCTTGGTAGAGTTGTTTTGGAAGAAAAACCACTAAGCTACTACCTTTCTTGAGGGGTTAAGGTATTTTGGTTGGAACTCACTCTTTGTTCCTAATAATGGTCAATTGGTGACTTATGGTAGCTAACTAGGTGATTTTATGGAAGATTTCATGGATTAAAGTGAGGTTAGTTAAATTTCTGATTTTTTTGGGATTTTTCTATTTTCATATGATGATTATGGTTGGCGTTGGATTGATGGCTCTAAAGTGTGTTAAATGGATCCCTTGTGCAAAAATTGCGGTTATTTGCGGAAAATTTCAGGTTAGGGTTTCAAATCTTCCCTGTTTTGACTGGATTTATTTGAGTATGTTAGAGGCCAAATCAGGCTTAAGTTAAAACATGAAAGTTGTAGAAAATAGTGTTAACTAACTGCCTACAAAATTTCAACTCGATCTGAGCACTGTAGCATGTGTAATGACCAAAATACCCTTGATTGCCCATGAGCCCTATTTCGCGCCCAGATTTCTGTTTTCGTGGAGTTTTCCATTTTTGACCCTGAAAATGCATGATTTGGCCTTTGAACTCTTCATAAGAAATGTAGGTATATGTCTTGGCTTCGAAACACCATAAGATTTGTTTCAATCCGATAAGTGTAGCTTCAGTTATGGATATTTTTCCGAAAGGTGTATTTGATAGTCTATGATGTGTATGTGGTTGATTTGAGATGAAATGGTGTTCCTTGTAGGATGGAAAAGTAAGGAAACTAAGGGGATATGCTGTCTGATCTTTGAAAGCATTTGATTGCTTTGAGTTTGAGTTGAAGGGCTTGGATTTGGGCAAGGCAATGATATATGATGGATGGTTCCTGAGCCGTGGAGGTAAGTGACCCTAAACTATTTCCAAAGCTACTTATGAACTATTTCTTGCATTCTTTACTCAATTACATATCATGCGTGCTTGCATGGGAGTTCATGGCATGATTTGGCTTCAATGAGCTCTTGGGGAGTCTTGTGCTGAACACCAACGTCTCCACCACTTGTTTATGTTTATCTGGAGCACCAACGGGCTCTCTCTTACTGTTTAACATTAAATGATCTATTTGAGCGTTGGATGTTTAAGTGCAATGATTTCACTGGCTCACTAGAGCAAAAATACGTACATTTGATCTCGGAATCATGACATCATCGAAATGCATTATTGTGAAATACATTTGATTATTGATTTTACTGGTTACTCGCTGAGCTTCTAACTCACCCCAAAACTATTTTATTCCCCTCCACAGGGCTCGAGGTGAAGGAAACATCTGTATTAAAGTTCTCTGTGTGAATGGTTGGATGATCCACTGTACAGTTGGAGTTCTAGTTTTAGCTTGTATAATAGTTGAAACTGCGATTGTACTTGTACTTATGTGAGAATTGAGGACCTTTGTTTTATTCGGCAAATTAGTATTTCTTGTATCTCTTGAGGTTTTAGTTTGTAGTATATGTAAATTGTGGAACTTTTGATGTAGATTTGGGGTTTATCTTGTAATTTATTTGAGAACTGTAGTGAGCGACTGAGTCTGAGCGAGAGCTGGGCAGGCGGTCCTCCGAACCCTTTGGTTCGCCTTAGGGAAAGGTGGGGCTGTCACAAGAATCAAGCCATGATTTATACCATTAGAAAACTAGAAGTGCCTAGTTTCTAATGCCACCGACGGCACTCAATTTCGATATCGGAGTAAAAAGTTATGACCGAAACAAAAACACTGCCAGAGTACTACGGGATAAAATTCCAGTTTTGGTAGAATTTCGAAATCTCAACATTTAATTATCCAAATCACGTAATTTTTTGTAAAAACCTTCCACACAACCCACACAACATGTATATATCATGAACAAGTCAATTGAACCACAAAAAAATGCACTAAGGGTCACGGTAATAACAAGGGCAGATTTGTCACTTTTGCTCAACTCTCTCCTTTTGAGTTTTCCTTCACACCCAACATATTTTCACTAGATTAAGCACTAATCCAATATAAATAGTATCATATATCATCAAATCAGTCCACCAAGCTATTGTGGAATTTCATAGAGCCCACACACCAAATTTCGAACATAAATAAAGCTGCCCACATGAATATATGAGCTTATAAGTATAATATAACTTCCATAAGTCAAGATTTGGGAGGTTGATCATCACTTGCTTTCTTAGATGATCAAGGCAAAAATTTTGGTCCTTTTAGCTCAAGAAAAACTGTGAGAGCAAGCCCCTTTTTCCTACCTTGAGGTGATCTCCAAGTGGTTAGCAAAGTGTTTGTGAATTTTGAGGTGATTTGGTGAAGATTTGAAGCAAGGATTGATGAAAAAAATGAAGAACTTTGGTTGTTTTTCTCCTTGGATGGCCGGCTGTCTTAGAGCAAGAGAGAGAGTGGTTTTGGCTGCAAATGAAGCTTCCAAAAGAAGCTAAAATATGTGGCTCTAAGTTGGTTCAAAAGTCAACTCTCTCTCCCGCGCGTACGCTCGCGTTTCATGCTCGATTCCACTCGCGTTTGTTTCACTTGTACACTAAACCTCTAATGCACTTGTATTCCTACTATTATTATTCATTCTTAATGGTCTAAAAATAAGGGTTTAAAGTTCTCAATTAAATCGCGCGTGTAAAAACGAGTACTTCTGTGACAGCCCCACCTTCCCCTAAGGCGAACCAAAGGGGTTAGCGGACTGCCTGCCCAACTCTCGTCAGGACTAACGGTGCAGTTTAGAGTGATCTAATACGTTCCGGAACATACAAATGCGCGTAAACAAGTTAAAATGTCCAAATAAAAAAAATGAAACCGGAGTCGGCCATGAATATTAACCGCCACGTCAAAACCCAACCAAACATCAAGCAAATATTTACAAGTTGAAATTAAGCATATACAATCCAAAGTGGCATACAAAAGTTATTCAAAAGGGGATACATGTACGATTTGCCAAATCAAAGGAGAAACGGACCCAAAAGTACATTTAGGGTTTCAATCAAAGAGCTATATAAAAGATATGTCCATCTAGCTCAATTCGGCAACTAACTATCAAATCCAGTCCAAAAGTATTTATTTTCCTGTAAGGAAAATAAAAGGAATAGAGTGAGCTTACGCCCAGTGAGATAATACCACTCAAGCAGCAAAGTTCGCATAAGCATAAAGCTTTTCATTCCAATTCATCAAAAGTAAGCAAAGGCACACATCAATAGTGGTGGTAAAAGGATACGGGCGGCTCTCAAGAGTCCCTTTCCTCGCTTGCATTCTTGATCGGACCTCATTGACCCTCCGTCAATGTTTAAAAGTAACCAACCGTAGGCTCCACTTTACTTCCATTCCTTCCACCCAACATACCCCTACCGGGCCCGAACTCCAAACAGTAAAATTTGGTAATACTCGAGTATACCAGAATCAAGAGTCTCACTACTACAAGATTCCATATAACAGTCCCCATGGCTCGTCGACCTTCACGACCAAGCCCTCGCTGGCTCGATTCAATCGACTACCAATGGGGTTGAGCTCAGTAGTATCAGTAAGGGTCGTTGGATACTCGTCCAAGCGACACCTAATTCATGAATTAAATTCAGTATTTCATGTATCATTCAATCATTACAGTGAAACAGTAGACTGTCATATGAGATACCAAATGGGTGAGGGCGATCAAGTACACCCTCACTTAATCAATTTCAACGGAGCAAATAAGCTTTCAAGGCATCAAGTTCACATATACCAAAGCCACATTATAAACAACAAGTGAGTAGTACACTCACCAGGCAAGCAAGTGAAATTTCATAAACTTTTGCCCAAAGAGCGTCTTTAATCACCGTCACGCCCTAAAATATTCAAACAAGCACAATAAGACTCGATTACAAGTCATAAAACAATTCCAAATACCACCAAATAGGGTTCCATAAGAATGTATAAGCACTAGAGTAAACCAGAAAAATCTGGAAATGGAATTAAGCTTTAACCCAAAAAAATAGTTTTTGACATCATTTTGCGATTTTGGCACTATTGGTACTACGATTAACGGATGGAGGTGTAAGATACACCGTTTTGAAGCTAAGAGATAGGGTTACAAAGTTACAGAAGGATACTCTATCTAGTTTCGAGTGTAACCAGGTAAAAAATGCAATATACTACACCAGAACCGCAAAAATAGGTTCACAAACCACATTCCGGTTCAAACATCATAAGTCAGGCTACCTAAGTCCAAATCAGGTAATTCCAAAGCCATCCGAAAGCTAAGATACAAGGTTACAATTCATCAGAAGATATAAACAACAAAATCAGAAGCATTCCCACTGAAAATAACCAATCACAAACGCAATTATCAAATTCGGGTAGAAACAGGGCATCAGGGGTAATTCAGTCTTTTCACAAGTTACGTTGCTCTGATTGACCTGAAATTTTTCAGGCATCTCTCAAATATCATTCTCTAAAACTTTCATGTTTTAACCCAAAACCAATTCAGCCTCTAACTATGAGGTACTGTGCCAGGCAGAATGTAAGACAATGAAACCCTAACTTTTCCAATTTTCTTCCAAAACAGAAATTTCCTGCAATTAACCACTTTTCCACCTTCTAGCTTCCTTAAATATCATTTCCAATCATCATACATGCCCACATAATAATAATCATATGAAAACAGAAAATTCACCAATAATTATAAAACTTCACCAATTCAACCAAAAATCATGAAATAACACCAAAGATCATTACTTCAACTACCTCAAGTCACAAATTAAACATCATTAGGTGGAGGAGAGGGGTTCCTTCACAACTCACCTTAGCAACACAAGAGAGAGAGCAACTAGTCACCTTAGCTTTCCAAACAACTTCACCAATCACCTCACCAACACTAATTGAAGAGGTTTTATGGAACAAAAGCAAGTTTAAGTGGTTGATTTGAGCAAAATTGAAGCCAAAAACTTGAAGAGTTTTCTTTCTTTTGTTGCTTGAAGAGGCCGACTATGAAGAGGAAGAAAATGGTGAATTTTTGGTTTTTTGTTGATTCATTTGGTCAATTGGTAAGAAAATGAATAGTGGTCATAAAGTACAACCAACCAAATGGTGACACTTGTCACCCTATTTAATGCATACATATCCTTTTGTTCCCTCTCACACCAATCCATATAACAACCTCTAATTATCTCATAACACCCGATAATTTAACCCCAATATCCAAAACTTAACCTAATTGACCGAATTTTTCCGAACTTTCCGCACTAGCGGGTCCCACGTCCGGTATACGCTCTTAATTTCTCAAAATCTAACCGATACTCGAAAAATCATCTAAAAACTATATTTACTCATAAAAATTATTAGGAAAATTTTCCTAATAAAGAAAATGCAGAAAACATGCCATTAACGAGAAAAACCCTAGAAAATGGGAAAAATTACGGGTTCTCACAACTTCCAATTTGTGCGCGATAAAGTGAAATTTCCAAGAAATTCTTATAACGATAATATCACTAACTAATAATTGAACACTTAAACATAAGAATACCTATTTCAAGACTATTGTACAATTCTCCAATTTTCCAAGATTATGGTATGCTTAAATCGAATATTGCTTCTAAATGCGAATTCACTATTCTCACTAAACGAACTTTCCAAAAATAAATTTTTGTAACAAGTCATTTTAAAAATACATGAAGCCATAGTTTCATGTAATTGGGTCTAAAAAGGTTGGAATAAAATATTCGGAGCAAACGGCTAATTAAATATTTAAATAAGTCAGTAATAGGAGTTTAAAATAAGTAAATTCGCGGGTCCTCACATGAATCTAGTATTACTTTCTCAAATCTCCAATAAATTTGTATCAGCGCATCTTTCGGAAAACTAATGACGTGCAAGTGGTATGCACTTAATTAGAACTCATTCACCTTTAATTCCTCAATTAGTTTTTCTTAATTTACTTTTGATCATTCTTAATTTTTCCAAGATAATTACACTCTCAAATAGAACATCACCTCGAAACACATGTACTCATTATTTCTCACTTAAACAAATCTTCAAAAATTAAATTTGCTAATGGGACGTTTTAAAAATATAAGGAAGACATTGTTCCATATGAATGGATTTAGAATGGTTGAAATAAATTATTTGGAGAAAACAGGTGAATAAATATTTAAATAAACCAATAATATTCGATAAAAATAAAAAAATTTTCAGGTCTTCACACAGTAATATCCAAAAACATCAAGGAAAACTCAATTCAAAGCATCAGAAATATCAAAAGAAAATTACAAAGAACATTATGAACAAGAATCTCACCAATCTCACCAATATCTCCTATTCCAATTGTTTTAGTTTTCATGTCATCTCCAAATGTCACTTGCCACAAGATTTTGGCTTGAGTTTTGATGAATTGTGATGGATCACCGGTCATGTATCTTGAACATTCACTGTCTATGAACCACTTTGCTTCCTTAATAATATTCATCAAATTCACCTATTCAAGAGATCAAGAACTAATATATGGTACCCAAAAAAATTTTGGGTCCTTGAGAGTTAACAACATGCCTAACTATCCACATGCATTTCATACCATTTCTCATATTTTTCTTTACATAGCAATTATTTTTCATGTGACCAACTTGACAACAAAAACTACACATAATCAAAAAATTGCTTACATAAACAGGTTTAATAAATCTGACTTGCCTTCTTCTATAAATGGTAAATTCGTTTGCATTGGAATTCAACCTTTTCTTATGAATGTCAAAGTGATGTTTTGGTTCATTCTTTTGAAAACAGACTTGTTTCTTGTGTTTAAACAATTCATTTAGATCATCCATTCTTCTTTTCAAACTACTTTGTTCTTTTTTGAACAACTCATAAAACTTTGTTTTTGTATCAAGTTCAACACGTAGATCAGTCTCAACTTTTCTTAAGTATTATTTTTAGTTTTCAACTTCTTGTTTTCTTGAAAAATGCGTTTATTGTTCTGAAGAAGAAAACTAATTTTGTGTTTTAATTCATTATTTCTAACATAAAATTCTTTCAAACTATTATGCAATTTTTTAATGAAAGATTCAAGATCATCATCAGTTTCATCATCACTATCAAATTGAGAGTTACAAGTTGTTATCTCATCATTTCCAATGGCCATGAAAGCCAATTGAGCAGATTCTTCTTCCTTTTCAATTTCACTTTGGAGTTGCACTCATTCCATATGAATTGAAAGTTGTTGAATCTTGGTTTTCTTTCAGCTTTACTCTTCTTCATTGGACACTCACTCATGTAGTGTCCAAGTTGGCCGCATTCATAGCATTTGTCACCTTATTTTTTATTGGCCTCATACTTTCCTCTGTTTCTTACATTGTTGAATTGATTAGAATCAGAATTGCTAGATGCTCCTTTTCTAAATCTCCTTTTATTGAGGATTCTTTTGAAATTTTTTGTGATGAGAGCAAGATCACTGTCATCAACTTCCACATCTTCTCCATCCAAGGAGGCCGAATCATCTTCATCTTGAGTTGCTTTTAGAGCAATGCTCCTTCTTACCTTTGCATCTTTTTCTTCTTGTACCTTATCTTAAATTTCAGCTCATAAGAAATCAGAGAATTAATAAGTGATTCAATGGGCATAATATTCAAATCTTTAGCCTCCTCAATAGCGGTCACTTTACTTTCCCAATCTTTGGACAAGGCATTCAAAATTTTTCTGTTTTTCTCACCTAGAGAGTATTCCTTTTCCAACACTTCTAAATCCTTAACGAGATCACTGAATATACAATACATTTGATCAATATTTTCATGAGCTTCCATCTTAAACGACTCATATTTAGTAACTAAAATAGATTTCTTCTGTTCTCTAACATTCTTATTACCTTCATGAATTTCTCGCAGTTGTTCCAAATTTTTTTAGCTGACTTACATCTCTTGACTCTAATAGATTCATTTGAGTCTAAAGTACAATATAACACATTCATAACTTTTGCATTTAAGGTGAGATGAGCTCTATCAACTACAGTCAATTCATTTCTAGTTTTTGGTCTTGGTCTATGAGTAAAATCATCTACTATAGAGGTATTATATGGACCTTCATTAACAATAAACCACAATTCAATATCAATCGATTACAAGAAGATAATCATTTTTTCTTTCCAACTCACATAATTCGACCCATTAAACATAGGCGGTCTAATCACAGATTATCCTTCCAAAAACATGGCATTGTTAGTTGTCATCTTTACTTCTAAGCCGCTTGAACTTAATCTCTAGGAGACCAAATTCTGATACTAATTGTAAGGCCCGAAGACAACCTAAGAGAGGGGTGAATTAGGTTGATTAGAAAACTAATCAAGTTATAGGCACTTTTTGCTCAATATAAAATTTATCCTATTTTCTAAGTGATCATACAATGAATCAATCAATGAATGAACAATATCACTTGAGAGAAGTAGAAGAGATAAGCAATTTAAGGATCACAACATAACAATAAGTAAATAAGAAGGGAAGAATTGCAAATCAATTAACTACCAAACTCCTCTTGAACTTGTAAACCAATTCAAACAAGGTTCTTCAAATTGACGAAATACAACCAATCTTGTGTACAAAGAAAGGTTCACTTCCTCCTTGTCCCAGTCTCCCACTTGGTCAAGTTAGGAAATTTTACTATCTCTTAAGACAACCCTCACAGAGCTACACTATTGAAGTATTCACTCACAAATGAAAAGCTTACAACGAATTTCACACCACCAAGACTACAAATCTTCCTTGAAGAGTATTTTCTCACTAAAATCACTCTAGATCTTTTGTATCTCTAGTGTGCAAAAGTTGTTTGAAATTTTTGATCATGCACTATTTGTACAAGACCAAGAAAGTGCTTCAATAATGCTTCCAACGAATAGAAAGTAGCTGAATAATCAACTGGCCGTTGGGGTATCGGACGTCCGGTAGTCTGGTTTCTTGCGTCCGACAACAGGCAGTGAATTTAAGAGATTTTCTTCAATTCTATCAAACGTCCGGTGCTTGTGTCTAAAAGCAGACAATGAGTTAGAAAAAGTATCTCAATTCTATTGGACGTCCGGTATTGTCTTTGTGAGCGTCTGACAGTTTTCGTCGAGTTTGAAGGATCCTATTGAACGTCCGATGCTTGCGTCCGATCGAGGTCAGTGAGCTAGGGACAATGTCTTATTTCCTTTGAACGTCTGGTGATAGAGTTTGTCATGCGTCCGAAGTTGCGCAATGATTATCGGACGTTTGATCCTGCCTTCACAAGCATCCGATAGCTTTCAGCAACCTTTGTTTTTTTCAATTGTGTTTGATCTTTGAATCTGATTTGCTTCATAATTGAAAGTATATTTTGAAGAGATATTAGTATCATCCATTTGTTTTGTAAACATCAAAAGATAGGGACTAAGATCAACAGGATTTTTAGCAAATTAACATTAATTTTGAAAGATTCCAGCAGTTTATAGTCATAATTTAGTTAATGGACTAATATAATTCAATTAATTATAGTTACATCAAAACAAGTGGATCTAATCTTTGCAATGTATGAGAATAAGTAGTCAAAAGTCCAATACCATTGAATTGTTTCAACCACAGATTAATTAAAATAGGAAAAATATATGAGTTTTTCAAAATAATATATTTAATTAGTAGCAAACACAAAACTTCATAGTTAATCCAATGTCTTGAAATTAGAAAAAAAGTCGTTGTTAAACTCCTTAGTTAATTAACTAATAATATTCACCTATTTTATTTTTCTTTAAAATAAACAAGTAGGTGAATTGTGTAAATTAATTAACTAAGGAGTTTGGGTTTATCTACTTAAATAACTACTTTAGTTTAGAAACTCTTTTACTTGAATATCAAGTTAGCTAACAAGTTTTTTGTTTTATTTTCAATTCAAAAGTCATTTTAACTTCAGTAACTATGACTAGTTTAATTTACAAGAAAATTAAATTAATAATGAGGCATATAATTGTGTGACAAGTAAAAAAATTTTATTAGATAAAAAATTACAAGTAATAGTTGCAAAAAGGTATAAATATTTTAAATCAAATCAAACTACTATGCATCATTATATAGTGACAACACGAAAAGTTGTCAAAGAAAGGTGTACTAATACTAATGACTTTAATTAAGTCATCGCTATTGGAATTCTTGAACTCTCCAAGTATCTTATAGAATCAATTAGAGAGGAGATGTAGTTGTCACTAATTGCTATACATCGCTATATAGTGATAGTAAAGAGAAGTTGTCAAAGAAAGGAGTATCAATACTAAGGACTTAACTATTGGAATTCTTAGGCTTTCCAAGTCTCTTGGCGGGAATTAATTAGTGATGACAATTCATGGTCATCACTGAACAGCTGGTTCATATTAGCCAGTTATGACAACTTGTGGTATTGTGGTTAAGGAGCCTATTTTGTAACGACTTTTTGTTGTTACTAAGAAATATTGCCACTAACAGCCAAATTTCTTGTAGTGAAACAAGTACCAAAAGCTTGATTTTTTCAGCCTAATAGTATTGTACGTACACAATTGTGAGCAAAACATGTTGAAAGCAACTTTCCACGGATATGATCCAGCATTATGATGAAGAACTCGTGTTCCATTTTAATAAAAGTAGTTATGAAAAAGGGAAAAATCGACAACGGTTCATGTCAAAACATGGATCAATGTCTCCATAGAGTAGCCGCCAAACAAAGGAACTAATTGTACCAAATTTCTTAAAACCCCAAACTTTCCAAGAGATTTGAAAAGACCCCTCTGAACCAAGCAAAATGGCAAACAAATAAATGGCATGGAACAATTTTTCTTTGATCATCATCTTTGGCCTTGCTTATATAATGCTGCTTGGTGCTAGAAACCATCTATCTACCAGGTTGTCTTTGCGTCCTTTTCTCATTTCCCAAATTGCTTTTCCATTCATAAACATTAACCTTCATCACAAAGTCCAAAATTTATCATAAAATTTTCATATTTGACTACCTCGTTCTAACAATTTGTTTACCTTGTCCTAATAGTACTATTCATGGTGAATTCTTGTTTTCTTTATATGTAGCTTTCTATTAAGGGGTTCTCTTCTTTTCTTTGTTTTTCTCTTTCTTGTTTCTTTCCTACTTACCTTTATTCACTTCATTATTGAGGTGGAATATTCTTGAGAAAGGATTTGATTTTCTTCCGTATTGTTTAGATTTGGAATTATCCCATATTGCATTTTGCAGATGATTTGTTTTTAATATCAGCAGGTACTACTCAATCTTTTTGTTTGGTCAAGGACACTATTGCTAAATTTGGAAGTTTATTTGGTTTAAAGCCTAATCTTCATAAGAGTAGTATGCATGTAGCTAGTGTGAGTGATGAAGTGGGACAACAGCTTTGCAACATGCTAGAGATGCCAAGGGGTGAACTACCAGTTAAATACTTAGGTCTGCCTCTTATTTCAACAAAACCTATCTGCAAGGACTGCCAACCTATTTTTATAAAGTTCAGTGGAGGATACAAAGTTCGGCAAATAAAGCTTACCTAGTTGTAGCTGTATTGTATGCTTCAACAAGGCTCTATTAACACTATATTAAAATGTGTAACGATGAATCATCTGCACAAAAACCAGAAATAATAGTTATTCGTTGCCTTAATTCTTACTCGGTAAACCTCTTAGTAACTCCGGCTTATAACATAAACTTTAAATTGGTTAATTCAATCATCTATTTGCTCAACAATCTAAGAGCAGATTTCTCGACAAATAAAGATAAAATATAAAACCCCAAATCCTATACTTGTGAGTTGGCGCACCTTATGTGAACAAGCGCAAGACAACTTTTCCCTATCCAACAAGTTTAAGTCTTGGCGATCCAAAATTCTCCTTTATAGGGAGCCAAGAAAACAATTAGTAAGAGGAAAAATGGTTTTAAATCACCAAACCAAGAAAACATTAGTACGCATCCCATAAACCAAGAAAACATTCAACAACTTTTAATGCATGACTTTTAAACCATCAAAATATTCAAAGAAACTAGTATATAGTAATTCTCTATGTTGAAAATTTAGAATATCTTTTCTGTTCAGCTATAAATTCTATGTATATCCCATGATTTTTGCTCTATTTTATGATAGAATAATCCTAATGTATTTTAGGATAAAATAAATTAGCTCCTAATTTTTAGGAGATTACAGAATTCATAAAATTGACAAAAGTCAAATTCCATTTGTATAAATGTTGTACAGAGCTTAGAACAAATTAGATAACAGAACAATTCAATTTTCTTTTTGTTCATGGTATCAGAGCTTTTGCTCTTGGAACCTTTTCTTGCCAACCTTCATTGCTGAGTGCTTTCTTCTTTTCAAGTCTTTATTGCCAAGTGCAATTTCCAGCCTTCATTGCTGATTTTTTTCATTAGACCTTCATTGCCAATTTTTCTTTGAAACCTCCAACATGTCTGCAACTGAAACATCAGAAATCAACTCTAATACCAAATCAGAAGAAACCTCAAATATTCCACAAACAAGGAATTTGCAAAGTAGCCAGGCAGCCTACAAGCTCAATGGAAAAAACTATTTGAAGTGGTCACAATTTGTTCAAACATTTCTCAAAGGAAAGGGCAAAATCAGCTACTTGCTTGGAACTGGACCGAAAAAGGGAGATCCTAAATTCGTTGCTTGGGATGAGAGGATTCTATGGTCATGTCATGGCTGTGGAACTGCATGTTAACTGAAATAAGCGATACTTGAATGTTCCTACCAACAGCTAAAGATATATGGACTACTATTCGACAGACCTATTCAAAGGTCGGAGATGCTACCCTAAACTATGAGATCAAAACAAAGATCTCAGCCACTAAACAAGCCAACCTTTTTGTTACTCAATATGCCAATCTTCTGCAAAATCTATGGCAGAAACTGGACCATTATCTGTGTGTTTAGTTGTTGTGTAGTGAAGATGCAGCCATTTTGAAAAACTTTATCAAAAAGAATAGAGTTTATGATTCCTTACAGGTCTGAATGTGGAATTTGATCTGGTTAGAGTCCAGATATTGGGGAATGAAAGATTATCATCTCTGAATGAGACAATATCATTGATTCGAGCTAAAGAGAATAAGCGAGAAGTCATGTTAGAGCCTAAAACATTAGAAGGCTCGGCAATGATTTCTACAAAGTCAAATAATAAGGAAGCAAAGATAGGTAATGGGTGTATAGAGTCAAATAAAGACACAATTTGGTGCACATACTGCAAAAAACCAGGCCATACGCGAGATGATTGCTTCAAACTTCATGGGAAGGAATAAGTCCTTAGTCGTAAAGGAGGATTCAAAAGAGGAAAAGCCCACTTAACTAAAGGAGAAGACCAAACACAATAAAAATCCAACCAGACTGGCATAGGAGAATTCAAGAAAGAAAAATCGAAAAGCTAAGAAACCTCCTAAATTTCCTTAAGAAGTCCTCTAGTACGTGTTCATTGGCTTAATCAGGTAAGTACCTTAACTCTTATGCTTTAAGGGCCTCAAGCATGTCTTCTCTAGGCTCTTGGGTCATCAACTCAGGAGCTACTGACCATATGATTCACAGCCCAATCAGATTTAGAACATACAATCCATGTCCTGGAAATAGAAAAATTATTGTTGCAGATAGATCTCCTATAACTGTTGCAGGCCAAGGGACAGTAAATCTATCAAATTCTTTGTCCCTAAATAATGTGTTGCATGTCCCAAAATTGTCCTCCAATCTTATATCCATCCATCAAATTACCAAATCTAAACTGTAAAGTAACTTTCAATTCTACTCACTGTGTTTTTCAGGATTTGGTTACAGGGAGGATGATTGGACTTGCTAAGGTGAATGATGGGCTTTATTACCTTGAGGAAATGAGTGGCAAAAAGAACAACAATAATCAGTTTTCCCTCACCTGCTCCTCAAATAATAAAGCTGAAATTTGGTTTTATCATTTCCGTCTTGGTCATCTATCTTTTATTTTACTTAAAAGCATATTTCCTTCACTTTTTAAGAATGAAGATGTTAGTAGTTTTTATTGTGATACATGTGAAATTGCTAAACATTATAGACTATGATTTCCATTGAATAATACAAGATTTACTAGACCTTTCTTTTTTATACATACTGATATTTGGGGGCCTTGTAGAGTTTCTAGTATTTTTGGAGCAAAATGGTTTGTCACACTCATTGATGATTGTACTAGAACTACTTGGTTATTTCTTATGAAAGAAAAATTAGAAGTAAGCAGTATTTTTCCAATGTTTCATAAAATGATTTTTACACAATTTGGAAGTTTGATTAAAAGAATAAGATCTGACAATGCAAGAGACTATTTTAATCAAATTCTCTCATCTTTTTTCCAAAAGAGGGTATAATACATGAGCCATTTTGTGTAGACACACCCCAACAAAATAGGATTGCTGAACGGAAAAATAGACATTTACTCAATGTGATTCGAGCAATTTTGTTTCAACATAAAGCTCCAAAAACTTTTTGGGGAGAGACTGTTTTAACTGCTGCACATTTGATACACAGAGTACCTTCTAAAGTGCTAAATAATCAGAGTCCCATTGCTGCTCTTTCTGTTTTTTACCCTGATTTTAATGTCTCTTGCACATTGTCACCAAAAGTGTTTGGTTGTGTTGCTTTTGTAAATGTTCATGCATACCAAAGAGGGAAACTTGATCCAAGAACTTTAAAATGTATTTTTGTAGGATACTCAAACACAAAGAAAGGATACAAGTGTTATCATCCACCTTCAAAAAACTTTTTTACCTCCATGGATGTCACATTTGTTGAAAATGAACCTTACTCTCAAAGTAACAATTCTCATCTCCAGGGGGAGAGTTCTTGGGAAAATAAGGAATTTCTCCTTGATCTTCAAAGTCCTACACTAAACTTGAAATCTTTCAAACCTGACCATACACCAAATTCCAAAGGAGAACATGCTAGCAATGAACCTGAACCTGAATTTGAAGTTGAACATGCCAGTAAAGAAATTGAACCTAATCTTGGTGCTGAGAGAAAAACTGGTTTAAATCCAACAACACCACTCAAGATCTACTCAAGGAAGAATGTACCTATGTAAATCCAAGAATCCGAACCACAATCAGGTACTGAAAATTTTGTTCCTTTGTGTGTTCAATCTGACTCTGCTCCTTGTGAATTTAATGATTTAGACCTGCTTATTACCGCTCGAAAAGGAACACAAGAATGCACTTAGCATCCAATCTCAAATTTCGTGTCTTTCCATAGACTCTCTCCACAATATAGAAATTTTCTTACACCATCAACTCCATTTCAATTCCACAAATACTACAAGAGGCACTTAGAAATAAGAACTGGTTACAAGCTATAAAAGAGGAAATGAATGCCCTAGAAAGAAATAAGACTTGGAAAATTGTAAACCTGCCTAAAGGAAAGAAAACAGTGGGGTGTAAATGGGTGTTTACTTTGAAATATAGAGCTGATGGTTCATTAGAAAGGCATAAATCTTGGTTGGTCAAAAAAGGATATACACAGACATATGGGATAGATTACCAATAGACCTTTGCACCCGTTGCAACAATGAATATTGTGCGTGTTCTTTTGTCTTTAGCTGCTAACTTTAGTTGGTGTTTATGGCAATTTGATGTTAATAATGCATTCTTACATGGGGACTTAGAAGAAGAGCTGTACATGGAACCTCCACCGGGTTTCAATGAAATTTTTTTTGAAAAGAAAGTGTGTAGGTTAAAGAAAGCTTTATGTGGATTAAAACAATTGGCAAAGGCTTGGTTCGGAAGATTTACTAAAGTGATACTAGCAATGCAATACAAACAAAGTCAAGGAGATCATACCTTGTTTATAAAACATTTAAAAGGAGGTGTTACAGCTCTACTTGTATATGTAGATGACATCATCATCATCGGGAATGATCCAATTGAAAGAGAAACACTTAAAAAGTGCTTGGCAAAGCAGTTTAAAATTAAAGAATTAGGGAGGCTGAAGTATTTTTTAGGCATTGAGGTGGCATACTCAAATAAAGACATTTTTATTTCCCAACAAAAGTATGTCTTAGACTTGCTTAAAGAAATAGGCTACAAAGATTTTCATCTTTGGACTATTGGGGATGGAGTTACTTCGGTGGTTTGTACAGGCAATCTTGGATGCAAGGCAGCAAGCACACCTATTGAGCCTAACTTGAGACTGAATGAAGAGAAGGATGATAGCACAGTAGATAAGGGAAGATATCAGCGGTTGGTTGGGAAACTGATATACTTGTCCCATACAAGGCCGGACATAGCATTTGCCGTAAGTTTAATAAGCCAATTTATGCATGATCCAAGAAAGAAACACTTGCAGGCTGTTAACAGAATTCTATCCTACCTCAAACGGACAACAGGTAGAGGAATTTTGTTCAAGAAAAATAAAGGATTGCTCATAGAGGCATATACTGATGCTGATTATGCAGGTTCTGTTATAGATCGTAGACCAACTTCAGGATATTGTACATTTCTTGGTGAGAACCTAGTGACATGGAGTAGTAAGAAGCAATCGGTTGTTGCAAGATCAAGTGTTGAAGCAGAGTTTAGAGATATGGCTCATGAAGTTTGTGAATTGCTATGGCTCAAAATAATACTTGATGATCTTAAAATCAAGTGGGAAGGACCTATGAAACTCTATTACGACAACAAGTTTGCCATCAACATTGCACACAATCCAATGCAACATGATCACACAAAGCACATCGAAGTAGATAGACATTTTATTAAAGAAAAGATGGATAGCGGCATGATTTGCACTCCATATGTAGCATCAAATAATCAATTGACAGATGTCTTAACTAAGGGAATGCCAACTTCCAACTTTGAAGACATTACATGCAAGATGGGAATGGAAAATATCTATTCACCATCTTGAGGGGGAGTGTTGAAAATCTAGAATATCTTTTCTATACAGCTATAAATTCTATGTATATCCCATGATTTCTGCTCTATTTAAGGATAGAATAATTTACTCCTAATGTATTTTAGGATAGAATAAATTAGCTCCTAATTTTTAAGAGATTACAGATTTCATGGAATTGACAAAAGTCAAATTTCATTTGTATAAATGTTGTATAGAGCCTAGAACAAAATAGATAACAGAACAATTTAGTTTTCTTTTTGTTCACTCTATATTTTAACAACAAAAGAAAAAGGGTTAAATGCATCTAATAAGAGAATATTTATAAGATTACAGGAGATAGAGTAGCAATGCTTTAGTCCTCTATAGATTTTGAGAATCAACAGCCACCAGACCCTAGAAAAACTTTCCCAAAAGAGGAAAGAAAAAGTACTTGGGAAAAGAAGATGTGACAAAACAAACAAACCTTGAAAACCACTAGCAAATAATGGAGATAAAAATGTAGAAAAAGACAAAACGTAGAAAAAAAATTTTCTGTCTAAAAAAACCCATACATAGAAAAATTATACAAAAATGAGTATCTGATGTAGTTATCTATCATTTCTCGCAAGGCATCTACAATGTATGTAAACAAGTACCAAAAACATGATCAAGTTGAAAGCAAGCTTTTGCAGATATGATTCAGCTTTATGATAGGTGCCCTTAATAAGAAAGATAACGGGTTCTTGAATTCTCGAGTACTAGAAAACAAAATTTTATGGGAGAAATTAACTCACAACTTGATAGGGGGTTTCTGTAGGTATGATCTTATTGCTCGGTGATAAGAAAAAATGGGTTTTGGTTGAATGGGGCAACTATTTACTCTTCAAGTGCAAAAGGAAGAATTTAATGCACAAGTATAATCTTATAGCTCGACTATAAGAAACAAGTGGGTTTTGGTTGAATGGGAGAGTTGTTTAATCTTCAACTGCAGAAGGAAGGAGTTAATGCACAAGTATGATCTTGTAGCTCGATGATAAGAAACAAGTGGGTTTTGGTTGAATGGGAGAACTATTAATTCTTCAAGTGGAGAAGGAAGGAGCTAATACGTAGGCATGATCGTATAAGTCAATTATAAGAAACAAGTGGGTTTTGGTTGAAAAAGGGAACTGTTTAATTTTCAAGTGCAGAAGGAAAGAGTTAATGCAAGAAGATGATGACACTGGTCTTGGGTAGTCAGACGATAAGAGATCGGGCGAGGATGAATGATGTCTGACGAGATTAATTCGTCAACAACTAAGAGAGTAAGTACAAAAAGGCTAAAAGGTACTGAGGAAAAAGTGGGGTGCCAAGGAGGAAATAATTGGAGAGCAATCAAACTACTACTGCTAAGGAAGAAGGAATATTGTGACAGCCCCACCTCATCCTAAGGCATACCAAAGGGGTTAGCGAACTGCCTGCCCAACTCTCCCCAGAACTACTAAAACAGTTATACACAATCTAAAAGATTTCGAAATATATTAGCGCGTTTAAATGATTAAACAATCGCGAAACGGAAAACGAAAATCAAAACGGAAAGTGAATAGTGACTGCCACGTCACAATTTGCCCGGATTCCTGGCCGAATTGGAGGCAATAGCCATTCCACCAGATTCCAAAATTCCCCTATTAATCTGGCCGGCAATCCGACCAAGAACTGGCTGGATTTGAGGCCGGATTCTCCTGCAGAGTGTCCCACCAAAATTTTTCCTTTCTTTGTTCAAACTTCGAACCTGTCCAAAACCCAACCGAATACAATTAACTTCATATAACCCTAGAACATGGACATTTACAAACCCAACATAACACATGAACATGATTACACACTTTTATATACCACATTCGCACATTTACAAATCAAAAGAGAAACATTTGAATCAAGGTACATTTAGGGTTTCCAACCACTGAGGAGCTATACAAAAATATCTAGACTAGCTTAACTCATTCGTCAAAATCACAGGTCCAAAAGGTTGTTCCCTGTAACGAAAACAAAATTTAACGGAACGGGGTGAGCTAAAAGCTCAATGAGGTACTAAATATATAAACAGTAGAACTCATGAAAAATCACTTTTAAGGCACATATTTACATCAAATACGAGAAATGAATGAACACCACAATGTAAAGGATATAGGTGGCTCTCAGGAGCCGAATCCCCATTGTAATATTTGATCCAACCTAGTTGTGTAACGGCCCCACCTCCTCCTAGGGCGTACCCCAGGATTCGGCGGGTCGCCTGCCCAACTCTTGTCAGGACTCACTCACTCATAACTCAAGAAAAATAACGTACATCCATAGAAAATAAATAACACATCGACTTCAACTTAATATATACATTGATGCTCAAATCCAGATACAAAGCTTCTACACACCAAAATACTCCAAAGTATTTACAATTCGAGTACAATCAACCCTGATCGGGTACTAGCAGGAGTACAACTTCAAAATTCAAAACGACTAGACTACGCTAGTCTGTACATGTCTCACGCCTCACTCGTACCCCCTGTAAGAAAAACAAATGACGTAGAATGAGCTAAAAGTCCATTGAGGTTCCAAATAGCAAGTCGACCATTGTTTACAAGTACAAGTTTCAATGTAGCAAAGTAATGAGCATGAAAAGTTCATAAAAGTGGCCAATAACACTTCAATTAGCAAATCTCAAAATGAGCGAGTGTAAAGTTTTCTTTTAAAATGAAACAATAACACGATAAGTACTAATCATTCCAAATTATAATGATACGGATGGCTCTCAGGTGCCAAATTCCCATTGCATCACCAAAGCTTGATCAAGTAATAGTTGACACTCCGTCAACTTTCAAGTAAGTAACCAATCCAGTAGAGCACCACTTAAACTACTCTCCATCCACCATCCAAACCCCCTACTAGGCCCAAAATCCTTAATAAATACTGGTAGTAATACTCGAGTATACCGATTAGTCGAGGAGATATCACTCCACTCGACAAAACAAAAGACCCAAGGTTCGTTACCCAATCGACCAAGCCCTTGTCGACTCGACTTGAGCAACTCGCCACAGGATTTCTGGAATTCCAGGAAGTGCGCACCATATACACAATTATATCAAATCCATTGCAACAATAAACATGTATATCTCATTTTAGGACAAGTGCGATAAAGTACACTCTTGCCCGATCCAACAAATGACATATCATTAAATCACATTGGTTAAGTATTGAAAACAAGTGTCCAGTTCAATCAGGTGTTTGGAAGCACTCACCAAAGGTCTAGTGCCTTTCAAAAGTCACGTTCAGGTCCAACTCCCTATTTGGAATTCAAATCTGCGATAAAATATCATTTGCAAATGTAAAACTCTCTAGAGTGCGAAACATAGGAGTTTCGCTTCAAGAAAATCAAGTAAATGCAACTCATTTTAGTATTTAAGATACTTATCAAATTCTGAACAATTCAGACTTGCTCTTAAAACTTTGAAACTTTGAAGCAATTATACTTTGAACCACCATTTGAGTCGAAGAAATGGAGAAAACGTATTTCTTTTAGTCGTAAATTTCATTTTTTCAAGGGTACAAGTTTCAGCCGAATTCTAACTTATATACGTCGATAAAAGAAGACGCAAATATCCTAGATGGTTGATGTGATAGCCCCACCTCTCCCTAGGGCGGACCCTAGGGTATCAGTGGGCTGCCTGTCCAACTCTCGCCGGGGCTCGGTCGATCAAAAAACTAGCAACTCAAATAACTGGAGAAATAACTTCAAATCAAAGCGTACAAACCGTAATGGCATAAAAACGTCAAGCCAACTTTCCAAACTTCAAATGGCAAGCTAAAAGTCACACTTATCACTCCATACTACAATTACATAACATAAGTCGAACTTATAGAATCAAGCTTACAGGAGTCAAAAGTAAGGTCTTCTTAAACAAAAGGTTACAATATCAAGATACAAGTTCATAGCAAAACAAAGCTAGGTAAACTCTGGATCAAATCCCTTCCCGATCTGTTAAGGAAAACAAAGGAAATGGGGTAAGCTAAAGCCCAGTGAGGTTCCAAATAAAACAAGTAACCACATAGCCATATGAGGTCACAAAACAACCAAATAAACACCATTTAGTAGAGTAACAGTTAATCACAGTTCAATTCAAGGATACGGGTGGCTTTCAAAAGCCAAAGATCCCCTGGAGCTTGATCATAATTGTCTTCTGTTGACACTCCGTCAACACTTGTAAGCATAGTATAAAAGGGTCCGTAGAACACCACTTTCACCAGTCTCCGTCCACCAAATCAACCCCCTACCGGGCCCGCACTCCATAAACAGTAGTTTGGTAATACTCGAGTATACCGGTTTCAGTGTACAGTAAACAGTTCTCAAGGTTTATCAGCCTTCTCGACCAAGCCCTTGCTGGCTCAATACGACCGACTCACCTATGAGATTGGGTACCCAAACAGCAACAGTAGTTGATGCAATATCATCCAAGCAACTTAAGCACAGTCATGTATAGCAATATCTCATTTCATGTTAACTTATTCAGTAAGTGGAGCCTCAGTGGAAAAACAAGGAAGGTCGAGTGCGATAAAGTACACACTTGCCTCGATTTTAAATAA
Source organism: Coffea arabica (assembly GCF_036785885.1). Classification (NCBI taxonomy): domain Eukaryota; kingdom Viridiplantae; phylum Streptophyta; class Magnoliopsida; order Gentianales; family Rubiaceae; genus Coffea; species Coffea arabica. The sequence goes on from NC_092326.1 coordinate 20,336,901, forward strand.
AACAGTGTTTGGCTCAAACAATAGCAAATCAACGATTCCAAGTATGCAAGTATTCCATATAACAAGTAGCAAGTAGTGGAACACTCACCTGTCAAGCAAAAGTAGCAATTGACGTCAAACGTCTCAGTTACTATCACCTTCGTTGCCCAAACCTAGGTCAACGAGCGAAACCATTAACAATTGGATTTGTTCCTTACTAAAGTATAGGTTCATCAAGAGACCAAGTGAGTAGCCTAAGCTACTTAATCTATCATGCAAATGAGGTCCAAACCATGGGAAAAGTTGATAAGAAAACAAGTTTGGTATGTACATGAAAGTTCGGCAAAAGAAGAGTTTCACCGAAGCTCAAAAGTTTCATTACGGTTAAACTGTCTCGCCCGACCAGTCTCGGGAAAACGGTCATTGGTCATTGTGAAAAAATCAGAATTAGGTTCCATCAGTGGCGTTAGAAACTAGGTTCACAAAGCTATATTTGTCTAGAAGAAACCATTTCCAAAATTCCAATGTAAGTGGTTCAAAATTAAGAAACCAAAAGAAATTTCTGGGCTGTCTCGGGTGAACAGTACCGCACGGACAGCCAAATTTCAAGACTCGCCACGAATCGCTCGGGTCAAACCAGAAAATGAGCTTGGTACCATTTTAAAGCTCTAAGAATCTATTTTCAAATGCCACAAACGGCACTCAAATCTGATCACCGAGTAAAATGTTATAACCTTCACAAGACGGCTGGTCAGTAACTTTCTGGACCCAGTCCAGTTTTGCTCCTTGGCTTATAACTCATAAATTATGCAATCAAATTGGCTAATTTTTTGTAGACAACCTCCACACATATAACCCAACATATATCAGTCACATTTGTAGCCAAAATATGCATGAAAATATCAAGGAAAAACAGGGCAGTAAGTTATGGGAAATTTCGGCCAGCCCTCTTCCAAAAATTTCTAACTTTCATCCTTCTTGATATTTTCACTCCTTGCACCTAACAAGTGTTAGATCTAACCAAATAGGGGTTTAAATCATATTAATACCTCATAACCACACATGAACAAGGGTTAGACATTTCATCAAACACTTGGTATGCACACTTACTAACTCACTTACTACTTGTTTAGTTCAAGAGTTTTAACCACAATTTCTAGTTTAGGGCAACCTCTAGTTTGCCCTCAAGGCGTTAAGTACTTCATATAACACAATAGAACCAAAGATTAAGGATCACACACCTCATAAATAACCATGACCAAAGTGCAAACATTTCATCAAACACTTGGTAGGCATGCCATATAACTCAACTACTCTTTGGTTTATTCCAAGAGATTACTCCAAATCTCAATCAAACAACTCGTAGTTTGCCATTAACACTTTGATGCACATGATATATTACCATAAAACTACCATTTAAAGTGTACTTACCTTTCTTGTAAGATGCTTGAGCCACCAAATCAATCCACCAAAAGTGAGAACTTCAAGCTTGCATCAAGCACTAGATTGGAGGAAAAATTCTCACTAACTCAAACTCTTTCTCTTTTGATTTTTGCTCAAGTTTAAGTTAGAGTTAGAAAGCAAGATGTTGGAGCTCTCTCTCTCTTCCTTGCTGAGCCCTAAGAAATTTGGCCATAAGGAGAAGAAAATGGCCAAGTCCAACTTAAATTTATCTCTTAACCCTTAATCAACAAAATGTCTGGCTAGGATTTTGCCACATGGTCACTTCTTGTCCACAACTTCTATTAATCTTTTAACTAATTATGTTTCAACCCTTCCAAATGTACCAATACCTATTTAACACCACTAATATCTCACATAAAGTCCCTACCACAAATAAAAACCACTTGGTACAATGTAAGTGGTGAAAAATGAAACTAACTCAATAAAATTGTTTTAGTTGAAGTGAAAGGATATGAAATGTAATGCATGGAAATTGTTTTAATACATATAGAATGCTATGCAAGGGCATATTATAAGTGGTGAAATAGTTAAAACTAACTCAAGAAAAATGTTTTAAATTTCTTAGAGTATACGATAACACATAGGGGATACAATGCTAGGGCTTATAATCCGTGGTTTCATTCTTAGAATAAGGCATGTAGTTTAGAAAAATTGTATTTTAAAGTGAGGGTTCTCACACTCTCTCCCCCTTTAAAGAATTTCGTCCTCGAAATTCTCTTCTTAGCTCAGGATATTATGCACGAATGTCCTTCTGAATTTTTTTTTTTGAGTTCTGTAGTCACACACTATAGTAAAATACTAGCAAGACAAAGCCAAAGTATATGAAGAAAGGGAGGTTCCAAAACTTTATTTAGCACATGCATCAATTTACAAGTTTTATACTCGTATAATTTATCAAAATATAGTACTTGCTTGTTCCAATCGAGGAGTAATTCTCATGCACTTACTAATCACTGTTACAAAAGTCATTTAGAGCAAAAAAGACATTCAAAATACAAAGGTATAAATTATTTGACCTGAAATGATTTGAAGAACTCCTTTTCCTTTCATCTAAGCCTGGATTCCACTCATAAACTAACCTCAAAATAATTTACCAACTCCAATCCTAGAGTTGGAAATAAAAGTAGGACCAGTTCTAGGAAAATAGAATTTTTTTTTTCAGTATTGCAGGATATCATTTGAAAAATCATATCTCAAACTTCTTAAGTCCACAATTTATAAACTTTATACGATCGAAAATAGATTCAAAGGGTTACAACTTTCTAGAAGGTACCATTGTAAGATCCAATCCACAAGTAAGTCAAATTCCAATCTAAATTTGCTGCTTCATCTAGTAAAAGATAGAACAAGTATGCAATTTCAGTCAATTTTGAAAAATCACAGATATTTATGGGAATTGAGAACAAATGCTAAAATTTTGCGGTTGATAGTACTCTGAATCTAGTTTCAAACATAATAATCAAAACTCAATTTTGACTTTTCTACATTAAGATATAACAAATTTCCTAAAACTTCCCAAGGTTCCCTGCGAAAAATTTTCAGCGGCACTTCCTTTGTGTTTACTAAAATTTTTTTTTTCTTTTCAGCCAAATCAAGGCTTCATTCTTCCCATAAAACAGTTTCAACCCAAGCATATACATATCAAGCCAATAACTCACTAAATCAAGCATATAATTGTCACCTACTCAAGTTAGAAAATGAAACCCTAGGCTGAAATTCCTAATCACAAGCTGGACGTTTCTTTAGGCAAGTCAAACTAGCATATAAAAGCTAGATATTCCACGTGCAAAGCTACCAAACCATGGCCAACACTTAAGCATCATGTGTGGGCAAAAACAATTACCATAAAAGTGAAAATTTCACAACATAACTTCAAACCATGAAATTTTCTTATGAAACTACCAAAATTGAAACCCTAAACCACTAGTTTGCATATATTGGAAGGAGAGGAAAGTTTATTGCCAAAGTTACCCTGTACCTTCAAGAAAGATGGAAACTTAATACTTTTCCTCCAAAATCTCTCCACTCATGCCACTACCAAAATCTATCTAGAGAGAAAGTCATAATAGTGTAATGGCTAAAACACCATACTAAATAAAATCAGTGAAGATATCAAAGATGAGAAATGTCACAAACTTTAATCTCGATAAAAAGAAAAGTTAAAATTTGGTTACTATTCTTGCTAGCTCTTAACCCCATACACTGTCCATTGAATAATTTCTTCCTTTCGAATGACAAACGAAAAAAATTTCACTTAACTTAAAGACTAAAATATAGGGATGGACTCATGGACAAGGATCCAATTCTGCCCAACCACTAATATTTAATAGCGCTTATTAAACAGCAGGTACCAAGTCCACTGTTCCTAACAAGAATACAACTTACTACATAAAATTTCACTATGCAAAGTCCAATGATCACAACTTTTCCAAGCAAGATCTCACTAAGGGCTAAGTTGACTATAAATGTTTTGAGATGCTAATCGACTAGGCAAATGCACTAATTCAAACTTGTTGCGACCTCTTTCTGGAATCCCTTTATATTTCTTTTTCAATTCTATGCTCTGGTATAGTAGTTCAATTTTCTCCAAGTATTCTTGTTCTCCTCGTCCTTCCCAGTGCTCATTTAATTTCTTTTGGAACTCTACTTCCTTTCGACTAATCTTTATTTTCTTATGCAGGTCAGTCACATTTGTCATTTTGTCGATTCACTTAACACAATGATAGCTTGCCAAGCAACTCTAATTACGATTGATTTCATGGAATCTCTAGTCATATAAATTCTAAGTTCATTCACTTCCTATCCAACCATGAGGAATTAAAGTTAACTATTCTCAAATGAGATAGACGAGAAAATAGAACACAAGTGAGACAATATTTCAAAATACTATGTCACTTATTCCTATTATGGAGTCTTAACACAAGGAGTACCATTGCTACTTATATACATAACGACTTCCTAAAGCGTACTTTGTATGTCGAAAGTTTCACATCCTATCTCAAGCTCTTGCATACTAGTATAGAACCCAATTCTTTTCTCAATTCCCCATGCATAATTCCAAAATTCATAATCTCGCCACAATAATAATCGAGTCAGGTCCATACTTAGACATTAGTGGATAGGTGTCAAGGAAATATAGGAAAGAATATCACAAGAGGGGTAGAAATACCCATATAATTGCAATCAAACCGCCTCACATTCGAAATAAACACTTATCAAATCTTCACAGTCATAGGAGAAGGAAATAGATCTTCAGTGCAAATTTCTCAATGTACACTACAATCTAGCCACCGTCTATAGAAACCCTAGCAGACTATTTCTAGATTAGTCCATGATAACTTCCGAGATCCATTCCCTCAATCAGTCCAATAACTAGGTCAAGTGTTAAAATCTTCCGTGCCTTGACTTTGGCCATTAAAACTTATCTCAAGTGCAATCAAGATACAGATTCCTTATTCTAGTGCTATCCACTTTTTGGTACTCAAGTACAAGAATCCACAATAAGGTAATTCACAACTCGAGCCGGCCGGTCCCAAGAGTAAATCACCCTTATTAGAGATTCCTACCCGACGTACATATCTATTTCTCCCAAGTACCCTAATAAAGGGTTTATACTTATAACGGTCATAATTCATAGATTACACCCAAGTACACCACTTAATCCCAAACTCACTCCGCGCAGAGACCATGCAAAACAGCAAAAATATCTTCCATTCATTCAAACTAATTCTCGGCAACTCCGGGATCTGGTCCTTTAAGAAATTTAGGATGAGCAAATTTATTTTTTTGGACCATTTTAGGGCTCTATCTTCACTTACTTCAAGGTTCCTTTACTAGTTACCCGGTACTTGACCTCGGTGGTCAGCCAAACAGGCTAGTAAATAGTAGATCAGTCATACGATTGATAGCTGTAGCTACCTGGTCTCCTTCTTCACATTCGGGTCTTTAGTGCTAATTGACTACAGACCCTTATTCCTCCTCTTAGTCCTGGACCTGCCTAGATCTACGCCCATGGCCCCAACCACGTTATCGTCTAGCCTCTATTATTACTCACTGCTCTAGGGGCCAAGTATTATAACTAACGGATAAGTAAGTGTTGGTACCTGTCAGATACTTATTCATTTTCGAAAGTCAAATAAAAATGAAATCGGAGTCACGATAAGTGAGTGAAAATGCAAAGAAGTTTGTCGCGCCCCACTTTTTGAGGTGTGAGAGTAGTGTGTGGAATATGTATGTGAACGTGTGTGAAAGTGAAAATAAAAGGTCGTGGGATTGTGAAATGCGACGGTTTGGCCAAACAAAGGGTTTTAGATAGAAAAGGAGTTGCCACTTGGTATAGAGTTAGGGTGTACCAAGTCACCCAAAAAGTGATTTTTGGAAAGAAAAGTAAACAAACCCTTTTTAAAGAATTTTTAGGTCTACGTAACCAAAAAAAGGGATCAGTGGTCACATTTGATAAGGGAAAAGGCAAAGGCAAAGCCTAAGGCACTCCCTTACCCTAGCCAAAGCTAGTTGCGTGACTTAGCCCTTCTTTTCCTAATTCTTCTACCCAAAGTATGTGTTGCATGTTGGATAAGACTAATGGATGCGAAAAGAAAAAATGCAATCCTAATTCTAAAATGTCTCTTATGAGGCTTTTTGGTCCCAGCCACATGAATTGTGATGGCCAATAAGGAAAACTCTCATAGAGGTCACGGGTAATGCAAATGAAGACTCAAATATGAGTGCAAGTGTGCAAATGTAAGAAAAATGCAAAATAAAATAAAATAAAAATAAAAATACAAATGTAAGTGCAAGTGTGCAAATGTAAGAAAAGTGAATGTGTGCAAATGTAAGAAAAATGCATGTGTGCAAATGTAAGAAAAGTGCATGTATGCCAATTGAGAAAATAAAGGTGTTTGTGTGCAAGTGGATGAAAATATGGTATAATAGTTGTAAATATATAAGTGCAATTGGGTGCAATTTGTGAGGTAGAAAAATAAATAAGTGATAGGAAAAGAAGAAAAATGTGCGAACATGGCATGTGGATTGAGACAAATATAAGTGGTGAGAAAATGTGGATAAAGAAAGTGAGGAAGTGATATGATAAAAATGAGAGTGTATGGACCTAGAGGAATGCATCAAGTCGGGTACGGGAACGACTCCTAAATTCACGATTTTAATTTTTCTTTTGATTTGAAGGAAGAACTAGCGTGCTAAGGCTATTGTTGTAGCCACACTCGCTCATTTCCCTTACCGAAAGGGGACTCTCAAGCCAATGTACCCTATAACTAGCATGAAGATGCAAAAACCTAAAATGAAGGGAAAAAGGGTTGGAGGAACATGCCAAATGCTAGAAAACTAAGAAAAATGCATGGAATGTAGTGAAACATACAAAAAATGTACTAGCGAGAGGGACGGGCCTAATGGGTCTAGCATTGGACTAGCCCTTCACTAAAATTCTCTCACAAGCATTGGACTTCCGAGAGCTCGAGGGGAAAGACCATGACTAGCGTTGGACTAGCCACGATGACGCATTCATCCATCACATTCATCTATGACTATAGAAAGCAAGTAGACATGCCAATCACCTATAAAAACGTAGCACATAACACTTAGCATTCTCGACTAAATGCAAGAGGCTAATAAAGCAAATTAACACGTAGCAACAAAAGCAAGCAATGAAGCTAATGAACCTATTACATTTGCTAACTAAAACAAATGGGGAAGAGGGAAAATGAATAAAAATGCTCTCCAAGCCCTATCTATTACAAGCCAAAAGGTGTACACATACCCCATAAAAGAATAACTTAATAAAAGCAAAAGTAAATGAAATAAATGAAAGGAATTAAGGAAAGGCAAGGAAAGCAAAGTAGACATGCAATTCTCACTTAGCACGTCGGATCACATAGAGGAGAGACAAAAAAAGCTAAAAGAAGTTATACCTCCTCGTTTGTGATGTTAGTAAAGTGAACAAGACCTAACTTGGGTTAGAGTTACCAAAGAAAGAGATAACTTGGGCTAAAACCATCAAAACAAGGGATTAACGCACCACTTTAAAGATAAGTAAAATAAAAGGCAAAAAGGAAACTCAGAACACTTTACAAACTTCAAAAGGGGTACTAACAAACCACCAAATTCTTCCCTAATTGCGACTTAAAAATAATCAAATAACACATAATTACAAAGAAGGAAAATTACCAACCAATCCCAAAAGTAATCATTGACCAAATCTTTTCAAGTCCAATTAAACTATTTGGGAATCTCAAGGGTCCAAGAGTAACGAAAAGGTCGAGTAATGGTTCAAGTTGCAATTAATTCAGGACTTAATTGCAAGAAATAAAACATAATTGGGCCTTAATGAAACAAGGGGATACTTGGGGGGTCAAAGTGTAAAAATTCAGAATTTATTTCATGCATGCATGCGAATGGCTTTCTTCATTTCTGGTTGCTGGGTTTCTGCCAAGGCTTCCTATCAGTTACCCAAACAACTCAAACAAAACTTCAAACTCAATATTGATTAGCCTCCATAAGACCAACATCACATACAACAATTAATCATGCAAACGAAAGGAATCAAAACAGAGAAAAGCCACAAGATCAACTTCTTGCTGCAACTTTGCAGCTCATCTCATGCGATTGTGTTCGTGCAGGAGCTCTAACCAGACCTGTAATCTCACCACCCCAAGACTCACATAATCCTCACTCATCGATCAACTAAACAGATCTAGGCAAATAGAGTGAGGAATCACAAGACATGTAACAAAAATCTTGACAGCTTTTGCACAAAGAGTTTCGAGACAAAACATGTAATTCACAGAGAATTTTCTTATTATTTGCTGGTTTCTAGTGCTGCAACTCTTTGTACTTCCCACAACTTATCCAGCACAACTCATTATTCATTGACCCAAATCACAGAAGTCTACAAGTCACTATTTTGACACAAACGAAAGCTCAAGATTAACAGTAAGCCAGGTTTAAACAAAAAGATCTCCCCCCCCCATTTTCATTTCGCAGCAATTAGACGCACCACACTCTAAGTAAACAACAAAACTGGACCCTTGCTTCATTTAACACTGAAACCCAAACGGAACTACCCAAACAACAACAAAAGGGGAGGCGGTAATGATTAAAGAGACAACAGGAAATAGACTTTGCCGAAAACTTCATATTATCTTTCTGCAATTTTCATCATACAAGTACTGGCCATAAATTCAAACAAACAACCCATGATGCAATCCCCCATCATTCAAGCACGGTCACCAAACCCAAACTCATCGAAGCAAACTAAACATAAAACATAACAGGTCTGGACCATGAAAAACAAACGGCGCACTAGGACAAGAATTCATGACCTTAGGTGTCTGCTCTAGGGATAGGACCACACAGCCCATTCGAAGCCACGCTATTCTTCCTAATCAAAACAACAGACTTTGTTTCCACGTACAAACTTCAGATACACATCATGCAACAAAACCCAACCGGTGGGCTGTTTTTGGAAAGAAAAAAAAACAGCAATAATGAAGAAAACGCAGCAAAACTTTTGACATGCTTGAGACAGATCTGGGTTTGCTTGAAAGATATAAGGCAAAAAGGGATTACCTTTAACCTTAGTCGCTTACAAAGTTGAACAATCACCAGAGATCGGAGGATAGACGTCCCAAACTCAAAACCGATACGACGGAATGCCCAGTGCTTTTTCTCTGTTTTCTGCCGAAGCCTTTCCTCTCAGTTTTCTCTCAGTTCTTGCTCTTTTTTCAAAACCCTCGCCGTTATCCTCCGTTTCTTTTTTCACAGCCCGTCCCTCTGTATCTTTCTCCTTTCTTTTCCCTTTTCCACCGCTCCTTCCTAGTTCTCTCTTCGTTCCGCCGTCATTCACTTCCTCTCCCCTCTTTTCCTTTCCGTCACCCTCTATTTGTCGAGCCGTCAACTTGGATCCCCCCCTTTGGCTGCGGTTTCTTTTCCCTTTTTAGATCCAGTTAGAAACCCTACAAACCCTCTTTTGGATGGCTACAAACCAACCTCTTCAAGCCCTTCTCCCTTGGCCATCCGATGGCCATTTTACGTGAAACAGTTTTTTTTTTTTTTAAGAATTAAGTAATAAACAAAATAACAACTGAAATAAAAATGAATAATAATGAGCAAAACTAGGCATAAAAGATAAAAATAAAATGCTAATTAATTTTCTTTTTCCGATTGATGATTTTCTTTTTTTTCAATTGATAAACAATAACTTGAATTTTAAAAGAAATAAAACATATTTTTTGGTGAATGAATTTCTTTTTTTTTTTTCAATAAATTCCCATGCTAAACTAACTTAAAAATAAAAATAAAATAAAAATAATAATAATAAAATAAAATGAAAGACTAAAGAAAAATAAAATTGCACTAAAATTTTGGTGTCTACAGTTTGCTCCTCTTTGTCTGAGTTTTGGAAAAACTTGAGACAAAGAAATAAACACCAAATACTTACCTTCGTTATTCGGCTGCGAACGCCTCGAACGATGGACACTTTAGAAATGAGGACTGACCTGTTTAACAAAATTTTGAAATGGGACTGACCCAGACAAGAAACTTAAAACGGGACTGACCCGAGACAGGAATTTGAAAATTGGGACTGACCCAAAACAGGAGTTTGAAATCGGGACTGACCTGAAACAGGAATTTAAAATCGGGACTGACCCGAACAGAAAATTTAAACTGAATGCATACTAGTGGGACTGACCTATATTTAGCGGCAAAGAAAATGAAATGCTGGTATGTACGAAGAAACTGTATAAGACTTGCTTCGGAAAATTATCCAAAGATTTGCCCTAGTGTGATGAATTGGTCAGTAGGAATCGGTTAGTGGTACAAAACCTAGTCCTGCCGAGGTTGGCGGGTGTAGACACCAAATTTTAAATAATTTTGTATGTTGCATCTAATTCATGATTTTTGTTTCAGATTGTTTGTATTTTAGTTCATTATTGTTTGTTTCGCACTTTTAGTTGTTATTTCATTTTAGTTTTGTTCATTTTTGCTTTTTTAGTTTGTCTAGTTCATTTGCTATTTATTTTTATTTGTCATTTTGGTTTTATTCATTTTTTTAGTGTTAGTTTTAATTTTAGTTTTTAGTTTTGCTCTTTTTTAAGCTTAGCATAGAATTTCTCAAAAAGGAAAAGGAAAAACCATTCAAAAATATACTTTAGTCGTTTTGTTTAAATTCAATGTTTTCTTGAAAAAATAATGAAAAAAAAGGAAAAAAAGAAGAAAGAAATTTGCTCACAAAATATGTTTATTTCTTTTAAATTCAACCTTTTGGCATTTTATTTTATTAAGTTATTTTGAAAAAAAAAAGTGAAAAATGAGAAAAATGGAAAAAAGGAAAAATGGAAAGTTGCATTTTTGTTGTTTCTAGTTTATTTATTTTATCCAATGTTAATTAAGTTGTTTTTGTTATTATTATTATTGTTATTATTATTGTCTATTTTGTTTAATTAATTAATTAGTTGAAAAAAAAAAGTGTGTCGCGGCATGCACGCTGCAATTTTTTGCAGCGTGCAAAGCACAATCACAGAGGCCCCGTTGGATGGCTGGATGTGAAGGAAGGACAGGCCTTTCATCCTCACCATTGGGGTGAGGGTTTAGGAACCTGGAGTTCCATATAAAAGGGAAACAACATCCGAGAGATGAGAGGAGGGAGTAGCGGCGCATAAAAATCAGACGGCTAAAGGAAAGTAAAAAGGGGGCCGAGAAGGAATTGAGAAACTAGAGAGAGCAAGAGAGGTAGAGAGGGGAGGACGGCTGAGAAAATCTGAAAAGGCAAAAAGGTAGAAAAGATATACGGAGGTTGGCGGCTGTAGACTAAGAAATCAGAAACAAGCAAAAGAAAGGAGAGAAAGGAGAGAGGGATTGTCGACTGAAAAAGTAAAGGAGGAGAGAGTGAGCGGCTAAGGAAAAACTGAGATAGTGGAGCCGAGAGCAAGAGGAAAGAGTGAAGGGGCAGCTGCCAAAGCTGGAAGACGGCAAAAGAAAGAAACCAGAGGAGTAGGGGAACCAACGATCACCACCCTCCTTCATTGGCGGTCCTTCGAAGACCTAGCAGAGTCATCCCAATCCTTTCACGGTCATTCTCCGGTTCATCTTGTAGTTAAAGGTAACACCTTTACCTTTTTAGACTTAGAAGCTGTCTTCTTTAATCGTGGGTTGATACCCTTTTCTTGCAACATGACGGTCGGTGGTCCTTCGCCGCCTTTCTTTTCGTTTCTATGGGTTGGTTTAAACTTGGTTTTTGGGATTAGAATTCACAATGGAACTGATATGTTTGTTTGGCTTGTGTCATGTCGGCTAAGGTTGAAACGTAGTAAAGTTTTGCAGTTCTCACCTCCTGTTTTGTCAATTGGGTTTGCTTAGTGTGGAACCGACATTGCAAACCATTTGCTGTGGTCATTTTGTTTTCTTCGCCTGGATTCTTTCTGTGGAGTTTGCTGAAGTTTAGACAAATTTTGTTTGATTCATGCTAAGATTGATGATTGGTGATATCTGTGAGTTGAATCGCGAAAGAATCAGTTTTTGTGCATTTTGTTTATTAATTGGAGCTTCTAAAATGTTTGCAGCAGAAATGGAAAGGTTTTCACATGCTCTTTTGCTGTTTTTCTTACCTGCACTTGTTCACCAAAAGCTTCGGTCATCTAGTTTACTGGTTGACCATATGTTAGAAAGGAAAATTAGACAAGAGGCGTTGGATTTGCATGTTTAGGGGCTGGAGTATCTGATTTAGGATCTAATGCTTGCTGGAAAATGAATGATTCAGGTTGTCAAACCAGTGTTGCACACATGTTTTTTTTTTTTAGAATTTTCGCATGATATTTTGCTGAGTTTTGTTTGTTTGTTTTGGGGTAACCAAATTGTCTAGGTGCCAAGGGGTGGGGGAAGTTGGGTTCAGCTGTGTCATTGGTTTGTTTGAACTATTGGTGTGGAGCTTGCGATAGCTCTATTAGTGGCCGAAAGTTTCTGTTGTTATAGCAGAAACTTGTTTCCTTTGTATCTTCATGAAAACTTTGCATGAATTTCTTTCAAACTATTTGCCTTGATAAGAGATGTTTAGCTATGTTTTAATCCAAGTAATTTCATAGCTGTTGTATGAATTTGCTTCGCTGAAACTGTGGAGCCTTGTGCATGAAAAATGTTGCTGCAAAACCTTGCCGAGAGTTTCATATGTTGCTGAAGTTTTGTTCCAGAATGTTTCCGTAAGCTTTGCATGGAGATTTTGCATGGAAATTGATCCAAGAACTTGCACTTTAACCCCCCAAGTCCCCCTTTGTTGCATTGTGGCCCAATTATATTTTTATTTCTTGCAATCGAATCCTAAAGTATTTGCAATCTGAATCATGACTTGACCTTTTCATCACTCTTGAACCTTCGAAGTTCTTAAATGTTCTAATTGGGCTCACATGACTGATTAATGTTTGTAATTGGACCCCTTTTTCGTGATTATACCTTGACATGTTTTCATGTGAATTGTGGACAATCTTAATAGATTTCTAGGATAAAATCATGAAAGCTTAATAACTTGGAGGCATTTATGGTCTTGGTTTCGTTTGATTTAAGTTTTGCTTAGCTAATCTTGTTATTTAACTTTGATAAATAATTTTCCATTTCTTCTTTCGTGATTTTTGCATTTGATTGTGATGGATTCCACCTCAGACCATTCAATTTAGCACGCCATTTTTAGATTCCTGAGACTTTTTTATTCGAGACCGAGTTTTGCCTGCACATGCATGGTCTATTCCATATTTAAATTTTCGTTTCATGCTTAATTTTCATTTTTGTGTTTAATGGTTGTTTCATGTGATTATTTGATAATTTAAGTGGTACCTTGACCCTTTTATTATTTTGGAGGGTAAATTAGTAATTTCACTACGTTAGAGCTCCAACTCAAGGGAGGTATAACTTCTTTTATTTTTTTGTCTCTCCTATGTGACCCAATGTGCTACGTGAGAAATGCATGTCTACTTTGCTTTCCTAGCCTTTCTTTAATTTCTTTTATTTATGTCATTTACTTTTGCTTTTTATTTAAGTTATTCTTTATGGGGTATGTGTACACCTCTTGGCTTGTAATAGTTAGGGATTTAATTATTTTATTCCTCTCCCCCCTTTTAGATTGTAGTAGGCCTTCCCCCCTAAAAATGTAATAGTTAGGGCTTTAATTGCTTTGTATGACTTGCATGCTTACGTGCTACGTGTTAACTTGCTTTATTAGGCTCTTGCATCTAGTCAAGCATGCTAAGTGTTATGTGCTATGTGTTTATGTGTATTTGGCATGTCTATTTGCTTTTTATAACCAAGAATGAATGTGATGGATGAATGTACGTCACCACACTAGTCCAACGCTAGTTGTGGCTCATTTATAGAAAGGGCTAGTCCAATGCTAGACCCTTAGGGATTTCCCCTCGTTAGTACATATTTGCGTGTTCATTACATGTCATGCATTTTTCTTAGTTTATCATTTGGAATGCTCCTCGAACCCCTTTTGCCCTCATTTTAGGATTTTTGCATTTCATGCTAGTTATAGGGTTCATTTGCTTGAGAGTCCCCTTTCGATAAGGGAAACGAGCGAGTGTGGCTTCAAAATAGCCTTAGCACGCTAGTTCTCCTTTCTAATCAAAGGGAAAATTGAGTCACGATTTAGGTCTCCCCGCGCCCAATATGCATACATTCCCTAGGTTCATGCATTCTAAGTCCACTCTATCATTACACTTTCACTTCTCCTCCCATTTGCACACGTACACCTTTTATCCTTTCACTTACACACGAACACTCTTGTCTCATTCGCACACATGCACCTTTTTATCCCTTCACATGCCCTTTCTTTGTTCCTTCACTTGCACACGAACACTTTTGTCTTCATTTGCACACCTCTCATATTTTCTTTCATTGTTTGAGCATTCCACTTGCATTATTCGTGACTTCTTCGAAGAGTCTTTATTGGGTGTCACATTTAATGTGATTAGTACCAAGTAAGCTCCGAAGATACATTTCGACCCCCCAATCCCCCTAGGTCTAGGGTTTGCATTCATGTAGTGCATCCAAATGTAATAAATTCTTTGATTAAAACAAGAAAATCTTTGATTAAATCATGCAACTAGCCTTGGCTAGGTCAAAGGGGTGCCTTGGATTTTATCCTTGCCTTCCCCTTTGTCAAATGTGACTCCCGAACCTTTTTTTTGGTTTACGTGGGTTAGGAGTCGTTTAAAAAGGGTTTCTCACTAACTTTCTTAAAAAAATTCATTTTTTGGGTGACTTGGTATGCCCTAACTCCATACCAAGTGGCGACTCCGTATTTTGTTTCAAAAAACCCTTTTAAACTATAATTTTGGGTCAAATCGTCGCATTCTAAAACCCCCATTTAGACTCATTTTTCTTTTAAATCAAAATTCATTTTTTAAACTATTTATTTATTTATCCAAAAAATGGGGCGCGACAGCGGGATGAAATACGGTCCCAATGACATTGGTGGCATAAAATCCAAGCCCAATGTGATGTGAACGATCAGTGGGATAAACCCAATCCTGTTGTAGTTGGTGAGATAAAACCCGATCCCAACGTGCTGTTTGTGATGTTGGTGGTACTAAGTCCAAGCCCAACGTGATGTTTATGATGTTGGTGGCACTAAGTCCAAGCCCAACATGATGTTTGTGATGTTGGCGGCACAAAATCCAGGCCCAACGTGATCTTTGTGATGTTGGCAGCACAAAGTCCAGGCCCAACGGGATCTTTGGGATGTTGGCGGCACAAAATCCAGGCCCAACGGGATCTTTGGGATGTTGACGGCACAAAATCCAGGCCCAACGTGGTGTTTGTGATGTTGGCGGTACTAAATCCAGGCCCAACGTGATCTTTGTGATGTTGGCGGCACAAAATCCAGGCCCAACGTGGTGTTTGCGGTCAGCGGGATAAAATCCGGTCCTGACGTTCATTTAATCAAAAAAAATTAAATGTGATTGTCAAGGTGGGGATAGAAGGGTGCGCGACAAACGTTGAAATTTCGCCAAAAAAGACATCAAATCTAATTTTCAAAGAAACAAAAATTTAAACTTGATTTGATTTTTGATTTTTGATTTTTTTTTTGAATTTTTGATATTCGGGAAAATCTTTTCAAAAAAATGATTTGCCCCAATTTCAATTATTGGGTCACCGATCTTTCGATCTGCTTTATGGTATTATTACTTTTCCTCAAAACTTTGATTCAATCCTTTTTCTCAGTTCAAACCATGAATATTTAATTCTTGGACGACATCTCACAGTTCAAAACTTGCCCCAGTTTCGTTATTTGAAACGAGCATAGACCTGCAAAAGAAATAAACAAATAATGCCACCACCATCCGATCAATTCCTCCTTCAAGAAATGTGTAAACATGAGTACTTAGATGTTTTCCCCTTGATACTTCGAAAACTCAACTTTGCTCTGTGATCTGATCAAATTCCATTAACTTCCAATGCTAATAAGGCCCTTGATATCCAGCGATTTTCAATAAATCAGGAGGATTGCCATCTGATGAACCCAAAGAGATAAATAAGACCATGAAACTGATGAAAGAATATTCTATTTACACAACAAATGATGAAAACTTCTGTAACATGAAAACAATCATTTATTTTTATTGAAAGAAAATTAATTTTAAAGAAATGAATCTATAAATTCGACAATTTACGCTTGAAAAATCAAAATATTCCGACTTCAAACAAAATGCCACGCTTGACCCTTTAGATATCATCCGCCCTGAGTTCAATGTCGGCAACAGAAGAACCACAATGCGAGGAGGAATCCCAAATGAACCGAATCACTAGCTTTCTAATTCCAACCGCACTTTTCCTCATGAAATTCTACCTTAGCGCCCTTTCAGGTTTTCACTAAGGCTACTCCCACTTTTGTTTTGTTTTTTTTTTCATTCTTCATTCTTTTTGCTTTTCTTTTCTTCTTCTCTTTTCCCTTTTCTTTTCAAAGGTGCCCTTTTCGGATTTTCACCTAATGAACAAATCTTGCCAAAAGCCTTTATCAACTCAAAAATGTGTTTTAAGAAATAATGACATCAGTGCGACAACCCTTTCCCTTACAAAATGAGTGAAGGCGTATTGACATCATTTGCCATGTGACTTAGAAAATTTCCTTAAAAGAGGTGATGCCAAGAATGGAAGCCAGGACTTTTTGGCTTTTGTAATGGGGTCTGGTGAGGTGCTAGGAAAGGTTAAGGCTTGAAGGCAGACTTCAAAAAAAAATGGTTTAAATGATCTGAGATCGCATTTTCATGTTAACCCTATTTTAGGGTTAAATCAAAATTTGCCCCAGTTTTATTCTTAACTGAGGTTCTCTTTTCTTTCATTTTCTCCCTTTTTCATTCATCTTTCAAAATTTTAAAAATTTGCCCCAGTTTATTTTTAACTGAGGCATTCTTTTCTTCATTTCCTTTTCTTTCGACTTTCCTTCAAACATTGAATTTACCCCAATGTGGGGTTTTCTCTCTTTTCTTTTCTTTCAAAACTAAATTTGCCCCAGTGTGGGGTTTGCGATTCTCAGAGGTTGCCAAATGAAATAATCTATTCTGAAGGCTCAAAAGGGATAACTAGGGATATAATGTCTTAATGGGAAAAAAAGAGAGGGCCTGACTTTCATTCCATTCTTCGCATTAACTCTAAAAGAAAACTTTCATTTATCAGATGAAAATTTCTTACACATCTCCGAATTGATTGGCTGAGGGAACAAGTGCTCCACCAGGCGATACCTTTTTGATAATAAGAGCACCTTACCAATTCGCGGCAAACTCTCCTTTTGGCTTCATTTTGTATTGACGAAAACCACCTTAATGCTTTGCCTTCTCGTCTGAATGGCCATGATTTGACCCTTTAACGGTAATCACAGACCAATCCTTTTGATCATATTGACCATGATGGACTGTGTTTAACTGCTTCTTATTCCTAATCTTGATCCCGATTCGGCTTGAACTTCTTTTATTCCATTCGGGCTTCTTTGAAAACATTTTCGAATGTCTCTTCCCCACTCCTCTCATTTTGAAATTCAAATTCACATTCGTGAGACCGCTGCCATCAAATTTCTGAACAGTGATATCGAAACGGTCAGACGGTTTTATTCTGGGTCATCTGAAAAGAATGTGTGAGTCACAATATATAAAACTGTACATTTTATTGAATTTCCAGACGAAAACCAAAATTAATATTCATGAAACGTGTCTTTAGCATTTACTTGATTGAAAACTATTTACAAAAAACATAGTTAAACAAAAGACACATGTATGAATGATTTTCATTGGTTTTAACCAAAACAACTCCCCAAATTTATCGAAACTCCCTTCAAGGGAGAGGAATCTTCACTAATTTAGCCCCTTCCAGGATTCTCACATTTCTTCATTGGGGTTGGATGCCTCAAAGGCGTCATTGTGTTCGGGAAAGAGATTTGTATTTATACTCGGTCCTTGTTCACCCTTTTTCCTTAGCTCTATTTTTCCGAATTCGATCATATCCTGAATTTTATGTTTCAATGCCCGACAATCATTGGTGGAATGCCCGGGAGCTCCAGAATGATAAGCGCAGACTGCTTGAGGGTCATAGTTAGAGGGAAAGCGTTTGGAATAGATCTTAGGAGGTATAACACCAATTTTCCCGGCAGCTTTCAATTGCTCATATAATTGGTCAACAGGCCTACCTAGATTGGTGAAGGTTCGGTATGGCGTTGAATTTTGGGTGTCACTGGTTTGTTGGTAGTAGTAATTTGGGCTAGGGGGTGGAATAGGTCTTGGGCTAAAAAGAGGGCGAGGTCTAGTTTAGGGATTTGGTTGAGGATTTTGAAAGGGTGCTGTGAGTACATTTGGATAATTTGGTCGAGGTCGAGAATGGTTAATGGTAGTATGGTGGATAGGACGGGAGTTTGGGTAGTAAGGATAGGGTGATGAATAAACAAGGCGGTTTGAAAATCTAGGTCTGGCCGAGGGGCCCTGATCCCCAACAAAAGCAGTTTCCTCTTCTTTTCCTTTAAATTGGGATTTCTTCCCACTGTTATTCTGGCCTTGCAGAGCCTCTAGTTGCATCTTCAATGTTGACACATTAACAATTTTTCCGGCCTTCACAAACTCATCAAATTCTTCCAATTTATTGACAATTTCGGCAAAGGAACACCCAGTCATTCGAAAAATTTCCTCAAAATGGGGCGGGTCATGAGCTTTGATGAACGTGCGAATAATCTCATTTTCAGTCATGGGAGGCTCCACTTTGGCAGCCAATTTTCTCCATCTCTTCGCAAACGTCTTGTGGTCCTTCGATGGTTTCCTCTTAGTCCCCTCCAATGTGGTCCTCGTTGGAGCAAGCTCGCAATTGTATTCGTACTGCCTCACAAAAGCAGTAGACAAATCCATCCAAGATCTCATATCCTCAGGCTTCAAATTGGAATACCAATCCAACGCATCGCCTTCTAGACTCTCGAGAAATAAGCGCATAGGTAGATTCTCATCATCTATCAGCTTCCCTAGCTTGTTTGCAAACATCCGAAGGTGTGTTTTGGGATTGCCAGTTCCATCGTACTTGCTAAATTTGGGTGCTTTGAAACCCATTGGCAATTGCATATTCGGAAACAGGCACAACTCGTTGTAGTCCAAACCTCCTTGCTTGTTCAAACCTTGGTTTTTCCTTATGAACTCTTCAAACCGATCTAATCTCTTTAGTAAGTTCTTATCCACTGGTGCGGATGACTCCCCAGCTTCAACTTTCCTTTGAGCGGCGATATCTAAGGTGAATGGCTCAGCGGTGGAGTAATAATGAGGTCCTTGTGGTTCGAATGGCATGCTCATAGTAATTGGCGGATAATTTTGGAGAATTTGGGCATGAGGGGGGTTGATTTGGATGTTAGGTGCATAAGCAGGTGGTGGGCCATGAGTGGGATAGGTAAAGGTTTCTTCAAGTGGATTTATGACACGTGAAGTAACAGGAGCTTGAGTATAAGGTAAGAGTATTGGTTGATGTTCAGATTGGCCAGGGGGTAAGGGCTCATGTTGTTCACCGCTAGCACCACTAGTGACCAATTGGTCGATCACGCGCCGTTGGGCCGTTATTTCAATGCTTAGCTCATTAAATCGGTTGAGAACTTCATTCAACTGAGCTCCCAGATTCGCCAAATCAGTTGATGATGTTGTTACGGGCCTATCAGATGGTTCTGGATGGGTACTCATGTTTACACTTTCTCTTGAAATTCGGCTATGTGATCGGGTAATAATGGGGCTTCTTTGTGTAGCAATATTTGTGATTACTACCGGAGAGTGTAAGAAAACCCTTATTAGATGCCCTTCTTGATTGACTGTTGTCAAAAAGAAAGAAAGGAAAAAGGGAAAAGAAAAAGATAGGAGTTAGTAAAAATTAAAGTAATTCGGATGCATGTCCGATTGGGGGACCCTTTTAGTGCCAAGGGTAGGCCTAACATGAGAATGCAATCCTCTGAGGCAGGCACTATACCATACCCGATGAATCCGATCAACTCATTGACAGTTGGTTGGAAAGCAATTTGAAAATTTTGGGCCAATTGAACAGCAGGAAACCTCTAAATGAAAGAATGATTTTGGTTGGCACAGGAATTCGTACAAATCAATTTAATTTTGACAAACTTGTTATTGGACATTTTTTTTTAACATGGGTCGAAACCCTAATCTATCCAAGTGAAATGAATGTAATGGGTGATTTTCCTAAAAACAACTAGTCGTTCCAATTCTAGATTTGACATAGAAACCCTAATTGGTCAAATGGATCAAATGAAATTGATAAAATTTGCCGGATCGCTCTAAAAATAGACACACTTGATCGAATAGATTGAATGAACTTGAAGATTTATTCGAAAATGACTTGATCACCCTAAAAAGGGTAAACTGGTTAAATGAATTGAATGAAATTGATGATCTATTCAAAAATCGACCAGATCACCCAAAAAGGGTAAATTGGTCAAATGAATTGAAATGGATTTAATGATTTATCCAAAAATGATTGGATTGTTCTAAAATTGAATGAATTGACAAAATGGATTGGATGAAATTGATGGTTTTATTCAAAAATCGATTGAATCATCTACCTATTGGTAGTTTCAAAAAATCATTGCAATGCATTAATCTATGAGCCTCCTAAAATCAAGATTTGGCCTTTACACTTATCGTCTCAATAGTGAGGAATCATTTGTGAATTTGTTCCAATTAATGTCCTTTACGCCAGGGATTTTTACCAATTTTGATAAAGTGGCGAAAAGGTGATTATTAGACGCTCATATTCCAAAGATCGCTCTATGAAAATGACCGGATCCTACCTTATCTTGTGCACTACCCCTTTGGATGGTACAAAAATATAAACGTGCAAGTCTCTTTGGATTAAACATCCGAGACACAAGGCGGTTTAGTCCTAACGTGGGATCCCCTAAATGGCATTCCCTTTCTAGGGTTTATGCATGATGCCATTTTATTAAAGCGATGTAAATATGTGCCAAATATGGCCTAAAGGACATAAATAATGCATCGGGGGGAAAAGGTCTAAAAATGAAATGTACTTATTGAAAATTAAGTGTAATAACTGAAATTTAAACATGTAAGTTATCTAGTGGGTAAGTCACTAAAAGAGTGCCAAAGAGGCCTCTTATTGCTAAGGCACATGAATGCAAGCAAAAAACAACGAAATGGTTAGTGCAATTGATAGTACACATAACATATTGGGAGCAATTAAGAAAAGAAATACAATAAAAGCAAGTAAAAGGGGTGGAACCCCTTCCCTCGTGCCTAATGTGCTTAAAAAGGGTGAGGCTGACTCTAACCTAGGAAAACTCTAACATGGATGCATGAGGCTGGGGCTCACTAATGCAACTAGACTCGATAAGGTTTAAAAAGGTCCCCAAGCCTTCAGACCTAAGGGAATGGGTCATCAATTCCAAGACCCTCGGTCGGTGGCTCGAGCGATCCCCTAGGTATTGCTATGGGCACAAAGCACACCATCCACATACCTAGAGAAACCATTCCTAGTCCTACAAGGCGGTGTGGGAAAGAGCCCACGAAAATAAAATAAAAGGGGATAACAGTAAATAAACATGCACGTATGAAGTGATCCCTATTTTGAGGGAAAGGGTTGTGACCCAACGCGAGGCTCTAAAGGTGACACACCCCCCCCCCAAATGCAATGCAAAGTGCGAGATAAAACAAGTAAAACATATATCCAAGCAACCAATCATATATATGTGTGTGAGGGAGTAGTTTGATACGCGCGCGAGACAAAAGGTCCTAAAATGGAAAATGCAACCCTAATATCCAAATGCTACGCATAACAAGGGTAGAAAACGAAAAAGAATGGCTAAATCAAATGCTTGGACCCACTTAGGAGGTCCCCAGTGGAGTCGCCAATCTGTCGCGCCCCACTTTTTGAGGGTGTGAGAGTAGTGTGTGGAATATGTATGTGAACGTGTGTGAAAGTGAAAATAAAAGGCCGTGGGATTGTGAAATGCGACGGTTTGGCCAAACAAAGGGTTTTAGATAGAAAAGGAGTCGCCACTTGGTATAGAGTTAGGGTGTACCAAGTCACCCAAAAAATGAATTTTGGAAAGAAAAGTAAACAAACCCTTTTTAAAGAATTTTTAGGTCTACGTAACCAAAGAAAGGGATCGGGGGTCACATTTGATAAGGGAGAAGGCAAAGGCAAAGTCTAAGGCACTCCCTTGCCCTAGCCAAAGCTAGTTGCGTGACTTAGCCCTTCTTTTCCTAATTCTTCTACCCAAAGTATGTGTTGCATGTTGGATATGACTAATGGATGCGAAAAGAAAAAATGCAATCCTAATTCTAAAATGTCTCTTATGAGGCTTTTTTGTCCCAACCACATGAATTGTGATAGCCAATAAGGAAAACTCTCATAGAGGTCACGGGTAATGCAAATGAAGACTCAAATATGAGTGCAAGTGTGCAAATGTAAGAAAAATGTAAAATAAAATAAAATAAAAATAAAAATACAAATGTAAGTGCAAGTGTGCAAATGTAAGAAAAGTGAATGTGTGCAAATGTAAGAAAAGTGCATGTGTGCAAATGTAAGAAAAGTGCATGTATGCCAATTGAGAAAATAAAGGTGTTTGTGTGCAAGTGGATGAAAATATGGTATAATAGTTGTAAATATATAAGTGCAATTGGGTGCAATTTGTGAGGTAGAAAAATAAATAAGTGATAGGAAAAGAAGAAAAATGTGCGAACATGGCATGTGGATTGAGACAAATATAAGTAGTGAGAAAATGTGGATAAAGAAAGTGAGGAAGTGATATGATAAAAATGAGAGTGTATGGACCTAGAGGAATGCATCAAGTCGGGTACGGGAACGACTCCTAAATTCACGATTTTAATTTTCCTTTTGATTAGAAGGAAGAACTAGCGTGCTAAGGCTATTGTTGTAGACACACTCGCTCGTTTCCCTTACCGAAAGGGGACTCTCAAGCCAATGTACCCTATAACTAGCATGAAGATGCAAAAACCTAAAATTAAGGAAAAAAGGGTTGGAGGAACATACCAAATGCTAGAAAACTAAGAAAAATGCATGGAATGTAGTGAAACATACAAAAAATGCACTAGCGAGAGGGACGGGCCTAATGGGTCTAGCATTGGACTAGCCCTTCACTAAAATTCTCTCACAAGCATTGGACTTCCGAGAGTTCGAGGGGAAAGACCATGACCAGCGTTGGACTAGCCACGGTGACGCATTCATCCATCACATTCATCTATGACTATAGAAAGCAAGTAGACATGCCAATCACCTATAAACACGTAGCACATAACACTTAGCATGCTTGACTAAATGCAAGAGCCTAATAAAGCAAATTAACACGTAGCAACAAAAGCAAGCAATCAAGCTAATGAACCTATTACATTTGCTAACTAAAACAAATGGGGAAGAGAGAAAATGAATAAAAATGCTCTCCAAGCCCTATCTATTACAAGCCAAAAGATGTACACATACCCCATAAAAGAATAACTTAATAAAAGCAAAAGTAAATGAAATAAATGAAAGGAATTAAGGAAAGGCAAGGAAAGCAAAGTAGACATGCAATTCTCACTTAGCACGTTGGATCACATAGAGGAGAGACAAAAAAAGGTAAAAGAAGTTATACCTCCTCGTTTGTGATGTTAGTAAAGTGAACAAGACCTAACTTGGGTTAGAGTCACCAAAGAAAGAGATAACTTGGGCTAAAACCATCAAAACAGGGGATTAACGCACCACTTTAAAGATAAGTAGAATAAAAGGCAAAAAGGAAACTCAGAACATGTAATTCACAGAGAATTTTCTTATTATTTGCTGGTTTCTGGTGCTGCAACTCTTTGTACTTCCCACAACTTATCCAGCACAATTCATTATTCATTGACCCAAATCACAGAAGTCTACAAGTCACTATTTTGACACAAACGAAAGCTCAAGATTAACAGTAAGCCAGGTTTAAACAAAAAGATCTCCCCCCCCATTTTCATTTCGCAGCAATTAGACGCACCACACTCTAAGTAAACAACAAAACTAGAACCTTGCTTCATTTAACACTGAAACCCAAACGGAACTACCCAAACAACAACAAAAGGGGAGGCGGCAATGATTAAAGAGACAACAGGAAATAGACTTTGCCGAAAACTTCATAATATCTTTCTGCAATTTTCATCATACAAGTACTGGCCATAAATTCAAACAAACAACCCATGATACAATCCCCCATCATTCAAGCACGGTCACCAAACCCAAACTCATCGAAGCAAACTAAACATAAAACATAACAGGTTTGGACCATGAAAAACAAACGGCGCACTAGGACAAGAATTCATGACCTCAGGTGTCTGCTCTAGGGATAGGACCACACAGCTCATTCGAAACCACGCTATACTTCCTAATGAAAACAACAGACTTTGTTTCCACGTACAAACTTCAGATACACATCATGCAACAAAACCCAACCGGTGGGCTGTTTTTGGAAAGAAAAAAAAACAGCAATAATGAAGAAAACGCAGCAAAACTTTTGACATGCTTGAGACAAATCTGGGTTTGCTTGAAATATATAAGGCAAAAAGGGATTACCTTTAACCTTGGTCGCTTACAAAGTTGAACAATCACCAGAGATTGGAGGATTGACGTCCCAAACTCAAAACCGATACAACGGAATGCCCAGCGCTTTTTCTCTGTTTTCTGCCGAAGCCTTTCCTCTCAGTTCTTGCTCTCTTTTCAAAACCCTCGCCGTTATCCTCTGTTTCTTTTTTCACAGCCCGTCCCTCTGTATCTTTCCCCTTTCTTTTCCCTTTTCCACCGCTCCTCCCTAGTTCTCTCTTCGTTCCGCCATCATTCACTTCCTCTCCCCTCTTTTCCTTTCCGTCACCCTCTATTTGTCCAGCCGTCAACTTGGATCCCCCCCTTTGGCTGCGGTTTCTTTTCCCTTTTTATATCCAGTTAGAAACCCTACAAACCCTCTTTTGGATGGCTACAAACCAACCTCTTCAAGCCCTTCTCCCTTGGCCATCCGATGGCCATTTTACGTGAAACAGTTTTTTTTTTTAAGAATTAAGTAATAAACAAAATAACAACTGAAATAAAAATGAATAATAATGAGCAAAACTAGGCATAAAAGATAAAAATAAAATGCTAATTAATTTTCTTTTTCCGATTGATGATTTTCTTTTTTTTCAATTGATAAACAATAACTTGAATTTTAAAAGAAATAAAACATATTTTTTGGTGAATGAATTTCTTTTTTTTTTCAATAAATTCCCATGCTAAACTAACTTAAAAATAAAAATAAAATAAAATAAAAATAATAAAATAAAATGAAAGACTAAAGAAAAATAAAATTGCACTAAAATTTTGGTGTCTACACAGTTAAATGCCAATGTCGAAATAAAATCAAAGTCAAAGTCAATACCAAGGTCAAAGTCAAATCAAAGTCACAGTCACCGTCAAAGTCACATTCACAATCACAGTCACAGTGATAGCATCATGGTACGTGGGCAGGCCAACAATGGCTCGAGTAATCGAGGAGTTGAGGATCACGTGCACGCCCCAAGTGGACCCATTACTAGGGCTCGCGCAAAGAAACTTCGAGAGCAACTCAATGTACTTATTCAGGCCATACACAAGTCCTTTGAAGGATTCATACACTCAAGTGAAGGTGGTCGCAGTCCGATAATGAGCATTGAAGCTACACCTGAGGATTAGGGTTTTGCCAAACCCTAATTTCCGTTTTAGCATCATAGTTAGTTATTTCCACATTAGTTGATTAGATTGAATAATTGGCTAAGTGCATATTGCACGTAGAATCACCAAGGGTAGGATTGCTAATTTACTCATTATTAGTTGTTAGAGTGGGCTGCCTAGGAAGGAAAGGCCACATGAGGCCTAACCCGTCGGGGGTTAAGCCTCCCTTATTAGGGCCCATATCCACTGCACCCTTAGTCCATTTTCTACTAGATTAGGGTTTTCACTTGTAGCCTATATAAGGCACCATATTACACCAATAAAAGGTAGACACTTTTATGATAAAAATATTGAGAGAGTTTTCTCCATAGCTTTCGAGCAAATCTTGAACAACTTAGAGTTATACTCTAGTGTTCTTGTTCGGCTTATCAATTCAAGAATCGCACTTGAATTGTGGCGCCTTCTACACTTGCCTGAGGTTCACTAATTCGTTTGGTTACGGGTTGAGATAATATCAACAAGTTCGTAGTCACGGGGATTAGAGGGGTCGTAGGGTTTCCGCTGCTACCATTCTTGCGTTTGAAGTCAAATCCAACAAGTGATCTTGGGTCGCGAATCTTCTCACCAACCAGATTCGTATCAGCTGGCATCAGAGCTAGCTTGTTGGTAACATCATTTTTATCTCTCTTTTCGTGTCTTTTGTATCTATCTCGTTAGAAAAAAAAAAGGAAGAAGAAATCTATTCATTCCTTCTTGCTGAGTTTCGATAGTTTCCAAAATCTGTTCGTCTTTCTTGTTGAGTTTTAGTTGTTTCCAAATCTGTTTATGTTGTTTTTCTTGAGTTGCTTATCATCTAGGAAAGTATTGGTACCTTGTTCTTGAAATTCTTGCGTCAAATTTGCTGGTTTCACGAAGATCTTGAAGGGATTCTGGATATTCTTGAAATCTGGAAATTAGCCTTGATATTCTTGAAGTTATTTGCTGGAAATTGTGGTTTGATCTTGAATTCTTGAAATTTTCTTGTGCGTGACATTGAAACATACCTGAACTTTGAGCTCTAATTGTTGGGAACCAAGAATCACAACTTGCCCAAACATTAAAATCACCAAAACAGGCGCACCAAAGCTGCAACCAAACCTGGAAATTTGTGTGTTTGAGCCGAACCCATAGTTCATCTTTTGGCTGTATAAACAAAAAAAAAAAATTTGTTGCAGCAGCCAATTTGATCTTGAAAGGAACAAAATAAACTGCCCATCTTGTTCCACAACCAAGTAAGGGGAATCGGGTAACACCAAACAAGAAAAAGAAAAGGCAGCTTCCTAATCTCCAAAACCCGAAAGATTTCTAAAAGCCAAAGACTTCCAAAACTGATAGGCTAACTTTTAGCCGCATCTTGTTCCCTATTTTATAGCTGCATAGTGCCTAAACTCCTGCCTATCTTTTAGCTATATCACCTGCTATATTTTAGCAAACGGCCTAGAGAAAAACAAAATTCCTGCAAAGCAAAAGGACCATTTTCCTTGTCGGTTAGAGTTTTTAGTGTCGTTCTTAATTTTTTTCAGCTTTTGTGTCAATTCCTTTTCCAGTTTTTAGTCTTGAATATATTCTACCACTCCATTCTTAGTGTCGTAATTTTGTTTTCCAAGAAAATCTCTACTCTTACGAACCTCAAATTCTAGCGTGAACTTGTTTTTGGGCTACACTTGAGCACTTGAGGAGTTCTTGTTTCTTCAAGGTTTGCAAGGGGTTGTGAGAAATTTTGGTGAGCTCATTAGAGTGATCTGAGTGACCATACACGAGTGTGAGAGTATACACTTAGGGAGTGAAGTGAAAAAAAAAAAAGAGGGGAGACAAACGTTTCTTTCTCCTTTTTTCCCTTTCTTTGCTACTAACCCTTGCAGGTACACTTGAGACTTCATGTCTAGTGGCAACGAAGGAGTATCTCGTCCCATGGACTTTGAACAAATGATGGAGCAAATGGAGAGACGTTTCCAAGGCATGCTAGTACCCATTCAAGATGAGTTGCTGCAACTCCGAGCGTCTGGAACACCAAAAACCACTAAGTCCATGCGAAGGCGAAGGGAAGTGGAGGAGTCGTCCGATGGTTCCAATAACAATGATGATGATGACGAGGAACCTCCCTTTCGGGCAAGACGAAGGAACCCGACTGGACCCGCTGATGTATTCAAGGGGATCAAAATGAAAATCCCTGAATTCAGAGGACGGTCCGATCCCGAGGCCTTTCTCGAATGGTTATCCAAGATCGAAATGGTCTTTTCTTGCCAAAACTACTCCGAGGTGCAAAAGGTCCAATTGGCAACCATGGAATTCACTGAGTACGCTGTGGTTTGGTGGGACCAAATCAAGAAGTCTAGAAGGAGAAATGGACTCCCTGAGCTCGTTCCATGGCCCGAACTTCGAGCCATGATGCGCACCCGCTTTGTACCTGGACACTATACTAGGGATTTGTACCACCGACTACAAACCCTAATTCAGGGCAACCGGGGTGTGGATGAGTACCACAAGGAGATGGAGATCCTGATGCTTAGAGCGGATGTACAGGAGGATCCTGAAGCCACCATGGCGAGATTCTTGAGCGGGTTACGACCCGATATTGCTGAACGAGTGGAACTTCAACATTATATGGAGTTGCATGAGCTTGTTGACAAGGCCGTTAAGGTCGAGCAGAGGCTCAAGAGAAGGGGTACTACTCGACCGACTTTCGGTAACACCACCTACTCTACCAACCGCCCATTCCAACCACGGAATGACTCCCGGCCTTCACCAAATGCTCCTACACCAAAACCGAGATTCGAAGGAGGTAAGGAGGGCAACCCTAGTATTAGCAAGCCGCCCTCTTCTACTCCAAAATTTGAGGAGCCTAGGGTACAAACTAGAGCTCGTGACACTCGATGCTTCAAATGCCAAGGTAGAGGCCATATTGCTAGTCAATGTCCCAATCAAAGGACTATGATTATGATGCAAAATGGTGAGATCGTGAGTGAGGACGAAACCGAGTACGAAGGCATACCACCTCTTGACGGAGGTAGTGAGGGGGAATCGCCAAATGAAGAGGAGTTTAGTGCACCCGAGGGTCATTTTGGGACTGCTTTGGTTGCAAGGAGAGCATTAACTGCACGTGTTAAGGAGGACGAGCTTCAACGGGAGAACATTTTCTACACCAGGTGCTTTGTCAACCAAGCACTTTGTAGTATGATTATTGATAGTGGGAGCTGCACAAATGTTGCTAGTTCACTCATGGTGGACAACTTGAAGTTGCCTACAAGGGATCACCCATGACCCTACAAGCTCCAATGGCTCAACAACTCTGGGGAGGTTCGAGTAACCAAGCAGGTTCTTATATCCTTCCAAATCCATAAATATTCTGATGAAGTATTATGTGATGTAGTTCCTATGCAGGCTAGTCACATTATACTAGGTAGGCCTTGGCAGTTTGACAGACAGGTGACTTTTGATGGTATGACTAATAAGTATAGCTTCTTGTACAACAGTAAGAAAGTCACACTAGCTCCCCTTTCCCCCAAACAAGTGCATGAGGACCAATTGAAATTGCAACAAGAGTTTGAGAAGTATAGTGCAAAAAGGAAAGAAAATGAGAGAGCCGAGGCAAAAAAGGAGAGGAAAAAGGCTATAGATAGCTCGACAAGTGAGGTAAAAATCGAGGGAAAACAAATGCTCCTGATAAAAGCCAAGAAAGTGAGGAAGTTAATGAGAGATGAGCAGCCACTTCTTATGCTTGTTAGCAAGGAAGTAGCTCTGAATATGCATGAACTTGATACTGATATACCTCTCGAGATTAAGTCTCTTTTACAGGAGTACGCTGATGTCTTCCCCGAGGACGTGCCAAGTGGATTGCCACCACTTAGGGGCATTGAGCATCAAATTGACTTCATCCCTGGAGCTTCATTACCAAATTGCCCAGCTTACAAGAGCAACCCGGAGGAGACTAAGGAGTTGCAAAGGCAAGTGGACGAGTTGCTCGGCAAAGGATGGGCACGTGAGAGTTTAAGCCCGTGTGCTGTTCCAGTCATTCTGGTGCCCAAGAAAGATGGTACGTGGAGAATGTGTACTGATTGCAGAGCCGTAAATGCCATCACGGTAAAGTATCGCCACCCTATACCTCGCTTAGATGACATGCTTGATGAGTTACATGGGGCTGTGTTCTTTACCAAAATTGATCTCAAAAGTGGGTACCATCAAATTAGGATTCAGGAGGGGGATGAATGGAAAACTGCCTTCAAAACTAAGTATGGCTTGTATGAGTGGTTAGTGATGTCTTTTGGGCTAACTAATGCACCTAGTACCTTCATGAGGTTAATGAATCATGTTCTGCGTCCATTCTTAGGAAAATTTGTGGTAGTTTACTTTGACGATATCCTAATTTATAGCAAATCTTATGATGAGCACCTAGAGCATATTAGGGCTGTTATGGATGTACTTCGAAGAGAGAAGCTCTATGCCAATCTCAAGAAGTGCAATTTTTGCACTAACGAACTTGTGTTCCTAGGGTTTGTTATAAGTGCGCAGGGAATGAAGGTGGATGATCAAAAGGTAAAAGCTATTCAAGAGTGGCCAACACCAAGGTCTGTGGGTGATGTTCGAAGCTTCCATGGCCTTGCGGGTTTCTATAGGAGATTCGTGAGGGACTTTAGCACTGTTGCTGCACCCTTGACCGAGTTGATCAAGAAGAATGATAACTTCCATTGGGGAGATTCTCAAGAACAAGCCTTTCGCGCTTTAAAGCACAAACTCACACATGCACCTGTACTTGCTTTACCTGACTTTTCTAAGACATTTGAAATTGACTGTGATGCTTCAGGTATTGGAGTTGGAGCTGTGTTGAACCAAGGAGGAAGACCTATTGCCTACTTTAGTGAGAAACTCAATGGGGCTGCGCTGAACTACTCAACTTATGATAAAGAGTTGTACGCCCTCATTCAAGCACTACAAGTTTGGCAGCACTACTTAAGGCCTAAGGAATTCGTGATACACACTGATCATGAGTCCCTTAAATACCTTAAGGCCCAGCACACCCTGAGCAAAAAGCATGCAAGGTGGATCGCATTCGTGGAGTCCTTTCCGTACGTGATTAAATACAAGGCTGGTAAGTCTAATGTGGTTGCGGATGCACTCTCACGAAGGTACTCTCTACTCACCTCTTTAGATGCTAAGTTATTAGGGTTTGAGCTGATTAAAGACATCTATGCACAAGATAGTGATTTCGGTGAACTTTACCTTTCTTGCAAACACACTGGGCAAGGTAAATTCTTCATTTCCGATGGTTACTTGTTTTATGCCAATCGGCTTTGCATCCCACATGGATCCATCCGCGAACTTTTGGTACGAGAATCCCATTCGAGTGGCCTTATGGGACATTTTGGGGTTGATAAGACTCTTGCCATGCTGCAGGAGCACTTCTATTGGCCGCACATGAGGAGAGATGTTGAACGGGTGGTAGAACGATGCTTAGCTTGTAAGAAAGCTAAATCCAAGGTACACCCGTATGGCCTTTACACCCCGTTACCTATTTCTAGTGCACCGTGGGTTGACATTTCTTTGGATTTTATACTTGGTTTGCCTAGATCCAAGTATGGCCATGACTCCATTTATGTGGTTGTTGATAGATTCTCTAAAATGGCACACTTCATTACTTATCATAAAACGGATGATGCATCTCATATTGCTAATTTGTTCTTTAAAGAGATTGTGCGATTGCATGGCATTCCTAGGACCATTGTATCTGATAGAGATGTTAAATTCCTGAGCTATTTTTGGAAGACACTCTGGTCTAAATTAGGCACCAAACTGCTATTTTCTACAGCGAGCCACCCCCAAACTGTGAGGACTCGCATAGACTAGCCTAGTCTAGGTCTTTTGTTTCTTTTGTAATGGTTCTCGCCCTAGTGCTTGGCACTGGCTAGTTGTATGGTGAAGTGAGAACCTTTGTACATTTGATGGTTGTACTTCCTTTTGAGATAGCAATATATATAAGTTCCACTTTAAGTTTGGATTGCTGCCCTATTTATTCTTGTGATTTGTTCTGGATTTGATTACAGAACGACTGAGTCCCGGCGAGAGCTGGGCAGGCGGCCCGCCGAACCCTCTGGTACGCCTTAGGGGGAGGTGGGGTCGTTACACAAACTGATGGTCAAACTGAGGTGGTAAATCGTACATTAGGTACCCTATTGCGTGCCATCATAAAAAAGAACTTAAAATCTTGGGAGGAGTGTTTACCTCATGTTGAGTTTGCTTATAATAGGGCTATCCATTCTACTACTGGTTTCTCTCCATTTGAATGTGTTTATGGTTTTAATCCGCTAACACCACTTGATCTAGTGCCATTACCTAGTCATGAGCGCGCACGTTTGGATGGTAAGAAACGTGCAGAGTTTGTTAAGCAACTGCATGAGAAAGTCAGGGCTAATATTGAGAGGAGAACTGCTCAATATGTCAAGCAAGCTAACAAAGGTCGCCAAAAGTTGATTTTTGAGCCTGGCGACTGGGTGTGGTTGCACATGCGCAAAGAACGCTTTCCTGTTCAAAGGAGGAACAAATTACAACCACGAGGTGATGGACCTTTTCAAGTGTTGGAGCGCATCAATGACAACGCCTACAAACTTGACCTTCCTGGTGAGTATGGAGTTAGTGCTACATTTAATGTCTCTGACTTAGCTCCTTTTGATGCAAATGATGCGTTTGATTTGAGGGCAAATCCTTCTCAAGAGGAGGGGAATGATAGCATCATGGTACGTGGGCAGGCCAACAACGACTCGAGTAATCGAGGAGTTGAGGATCACGTGCACGCCCCAAGTGGACCCATTACTAGGGCTCGCGCAAAGAAACTTCGAGAACAACTCAATGTACTTATTCAGGCCATACACAAGTCCTTTGAAGGATTCATACACTCAAGTGAAGGTGGTCGCCGTCCAATAATGAGCATTGAAGCTACACCTGAGGATTAGGGTTTTGCCAAACCCTAATTTCCGTTTTAGCATCATAGTTAGTTATTTCCACATTAGTTGATTAGATTGAATAATTGGCTAAGTGCATATTGCACGTAGAATCGCCAAGGGTAGGATTGCTAATTTACTCATTATTAGTTGCTAGAGTGGGCTGCCTAGGAAGGAAAGGCCACATGAGGCCTAACCCGTCGGGGGTTAAGCCTCCCTTATTAGGGCCCATATCCACTGCACCCTTAGTCCATTTTCTACTAGATTAGGGTTTTCACTTGTAGCCTATATAAGGCACCATATTACACCAATAAAAGGTAGACACTTTTATGATAAAAATATTGAGAGAGTTTTCTCCATAGCTTTCGAGCAAATCTTGAACAACTTAGAGTTATACTCTAGTGTTCTTGTTCGGCTTATCAATTCAAGAATCGCACTTGAATTGTGGCGCCTTCTACACTTGCCTGAGGTTCACTAATTCGTTTGGTTACGGGTTGAGATAATATCAACAAGTTCGTAGTCACGGGGATTAGAGGGGTCGTAGGGTTTCCGCTGCTACCATTCTTGCGTTCGAAGTCAAATCCAACAAGTGATCTTGGGTCGCGAATCTTCTCACCAACCAGATTCGTATCACACGGTCAAAGTATTATACATTCAAAGGCTCATAGCAGACGTTTACAAAATAACAAGACCAAAAGTATCAAGTACGAGCCTCAAAAATACAGATACAGCCATACAATCATATCAAGTAAAAATCTTGTGTAAGTGGCCAAAAGAAAGCAGTACAACTACCGAGTCGCCACATCTCCTATCCTATCTATGTACAGTAGTCAAAATCACCCAAAATAATAGCCTAGAAGTAAAAGCTTAGTCCGTCACGGGACTAGCTGACCCCTCAGCCTAGACAGGTTCAACTCCTGCCTCGCCTCCAATGTAGGAGGCCTCATCGCTCACATCTCAAAGTAGGTCATCACAAATATTCAGAATCGATTCAGCGCTATTCCTCAATTTCATGGCCCTCTTAACCATGCGCACCTGAGCTTCTCCAAGTTGTGCACAAAGGTCATCAACCCTTTCTCGGCTCTCGACCACATCATACTCAAACTCCTTAATCCGATCAGTTTGCGTTTTAATAATTTCCTTCAGTTGATTCACTTCAGCTTCAAGCTTAGCAGTCCCTTGCAAGCACCTTCCGCTCCTTCACAACGGCTGACACTACTTCATTAGGATAGGTATAAATATGCAAACACTCACACCGCCTGTAGCGGTTATAGGCTCTTATAGGCTCTAACTCCTCCGGGTCTGATTTGATACTTAATCATCGGCAAGTCCCCACGGGACGGCTCGCTAACCAGTCTATTGCTAGAGCCACTAGATCCGTCCCGTCCATCCTACACAAAGTGTAGAGGAAACTTAAGTACTCTTAAGGGGAAATAGTCTAATATAATCCCTAAGTCGAAAATTTCTAATTCACTCAGGTCAATTCAAACCTAGGCTCTAATTTTTATCCCTACTAGCAGTCACTCAATATTCAAACTAAATCCCACAGGTTGACATCCTAAACTTTTTAAGTCTAGGATGCACTATAAAGATCTGACACCTAAGCTCTGATATCAATTGTAACAGCCCCACCTCTCCCTAGGGCGGACCCTAGGGTATCAGCGGGCTGTCTGCCCAGCTCTCGCCGGGGCTCGGTCGATCAAAGAACTAGCAACTCAAATAACTGGAGAAATAACTTCAAATCAAAGCGTACAAACCGTAATGGCATAAAAACGTCAAGCCAACTTTCCAAACTTCAAATGGCAAGCTAAAAGTCACACTTATCACTCCATACTACAATTACATAACATAAGTCGGACTTATAGAATCAAGCTTACAGGAGTCAAAAGTAAGGTCTTCTTAAACAAAAGGTTACAATATCAAGATACAAGTTCATAGTAAAACAAAGCTAGGTAAACTCTTGATCAAATCCCTTCTCGATCTGTTAAGGAAAACAAAGGGAATGGGGTAAGCTAAAGCCCAGTGAGGTTCCAAATAAAACAAGTAACCACATAGCCATATAAGGTCACAAAACAACCAAATAAACACCATTTAGTAGAGTAACAGTTAATCACAGTTCAATTCAAGGATACTGGTGGCTTTCAAAAGCCAAAGATCCCCTGGAGCTTGATCATAATTGTCTTCTGTTGACACTCCGTCAACACTTATAAGCATAGTATAAAAGGGTCCGTAGAACACCACTTTCACCAGTCTCCGTCCACCAAATCAACCCCCTACCGGGCCCGCACTCTATAAACAGTAGTTTGGTAATACTCGAGTATACCGGTTTCATTGTACAGTAAACAGTCCTCAAGGTTTATCAGCCTTCTCGACCAAGCCCTTGCTGGCTCAATACGACCGACTCACCTATGAGGTTGGGTACCCAAACAGTAACAGTAGTTGATGGAATATCATCCAAGCAACTTAAGCACAATCATGTATAGCAATATCTCATTTCATGTTAACTTATTCAGTAAGTGGAGCCTCAGTGGAAAAACAAGGAAGGTCGAGTGCGATAAAGCCTCGATTTTAAATAAAACAGTGTTTGGCTCAAACAATAGCAAATCAACAATTCCAAGTATGCAAGTATTCCACATAACAAGTAGCAAGTAGTGGAGCACTCACCTGTCAAGCAAAAGTAGCAATTGATGTCAAACGTCTCTGTCGCGCCCCACTTTTTGATTGGTGTGTGAAAGTAGTGTGTGTAGTGTGTGTGAACGTGTGTAAAAGTGAAAGCAAAGACCGTGGGATTGAAAAATGCGATGGTTTTGGTCAAGTAAAGTTCAAAAGGGTTTTATGTATGAAAAATGGAGTCGCCACTTGGTATAGAGTTAGGGTGTACCAAGTCACCCAAAAATGATTTTTTGTTTTGAATGAAAAAGTAAACAAACCCTTTTTGAAAACTTTTAAGTCTACGTAACCAAAGAAAGGGATCGGGGGTCACGTTTGGTAAGGGAGAAGGCAAAGGCGGAGCCTAAGGCACTCCCTTACCCTAGCCAAAGCTAGTTGCATGACTTAGCCCCACGTTTCCTAATTTTTCTACCCAAGGTATGTATCGCATGTTGGATATGACTAATGGATGCAAAATGGAAAAAAAAATGCAAACCTAAATCTAAAATGTCTCTTATGAGATTTTTGGTCCCAATCACATGGGTTTGTGAAGGCCAATAGGAAGAATCTCATAGAGGTCATAGGAAAATGCAAATGAAGACTCAAATATGTGCAAGTGTGAAAATGTATGAAGGATGCGAAATGTAAAAACAAGGTAAGTGCAAGTGTGCAAATGTGATAAAATAAAGGTGTTCGTGTGTAAATGGATGAAAAAATAGAATAGTAGATACATATCAATGCAATTTTGAGTGCCATTTGTGAGATGAGAAATAAATAAGTGATAAAAAGATGTTGAGAAAGTGTGGATTGAGAAAAGTGAGAAAATGTGGTTAAAAGGTGAAGAGGTGATATAAAAAGAATGCAAGTGTATGACCCTAAGGGGATGCATCAAGTTGGGCACGGGAAGGACTCCTAACTTTGTGACTTCAATTTTCCCTTTGATTAGAAAGGAGAACTAGCGTGCTAAGGCTATTTTGAGCCACACTCGCTCGTTTCCCTTATCGAAAGGGGACTCTCAAGCAAATGTACCCTATAACTATCATGAGGATGCAAAAAGCCTAAAATGGGGGGAAAAGGATTGGAGGAGCATGCCAAATGATAAAAACTAAGAAAAATGCATGAAATGTAGTGAACATGCAAGTATGCACTAATGAAAGGGGGACGGCCTATTGGGTCTAGCGTTGGACTAGCCCATTCCATGAATTCCTACTAGCGTTGGACTAGTGGAAACGTACATTCATCCATCACATTCATTCATGGCTATGGAAAGCGAGTAGACATGCCAAACACTCGTAAACACGTAGCACATAACACTTAGCATGCTCGACTAGATGCAAGAGCCTAAATAAAGCAGATTAACACATAGCAACAAAAGTAGGCAATCAAACTAATGGACCTATTACATTTGCTAGCTAGGCACACGTCTTCAATAGGTCTTCATCAAGTGCTTTCCAAGCCCTATCTATTACAAGCCAAGAGGTGTACACATACCCCATAAAGAATAATTTAAATAAAAAGCAAAAGTAAATGAAGTAAATGAAAGGAATTAAAGGAAAACAAGGGAAGCAAGTAGACATGCAATTTTCACGTAGCACGTTGGATCACATAGGAGAGACAAAAAAAGATAAAAGAAGTTATACTTCCCTTGAGTTGGAGCTCTAATGGGGTGAAGTCACTTATTTATCCTCCAAAATAAAAGAAATGGTCAAGGTACCAATTTATTAAGAAAAATTAAAGAAATGTGCAAAACAAAGCTCACTTGATCGTAAAGCCCCTAAAGTTATGACTTAAGTGCAATTGATAAAGCATGGTAGTTAATTGAAGCAAAGCAAGCAACGCAATTGCAAAAAATTAAAGCTGCCAAGGACCAAATTGAGGACATTATTCAATTGGTTGGGTCATAGTGGCATAAGGGGAGACTTGGGGGTCAAAGTCCAATTTTAGAAAGTTATTTTTGCATGCAAATGCATGTAAAACTACGTAACATTGCCTGCAACAAGAATTCTGATGAAAGCTTCTCGCAATTCGGCATTTCACAAAAAAAAAAAAAAACAGCTTTCAAACTCAATTAAATCCAAACAAAAACTACCATACATTCCTCTCATTTTGCATCATGAAACTTGTAAATTTAAACACCAAAAGTCAGTCAAGATACATGCAAAATCTGAACATTTCAGGCCACCTCATGCAAAGTTTACAAAATATTTCTTGCAACAAGAAGAAACTTTCGAAAACTAGCCGAGATTTTGGAACTTCAGCAGCCTTATGCGGCAAACAACACTTTAACAAGGAGAAAGATTCAAATTCCAAGCTCACACTAGACCTCAAGAATTTACGGCCAAGATACCATGTGAGAGAGACAGAGCAAGAGGAAAAAGAATGAGATTTCAAGCTCACTCCCAATTATATCCAAGTCAAGATTTGTTGCTGCAATTTTTCCATAAGCTTCAGCTTTACCCGCAACCATGTTCATGCCATTCCCTTATTCAGTTTAAAAGTATTCAGGCAAGCAAACCAAAAAGAAATGGAATGGAATCGTTGTCTAAACAAACACCATAGCTGAAAGGCCGAAAAGGAAGGACAAAACTCAAGAAGCAAGACCATAAAATTTCTGTTCGGCAATCTGAAGTTATTTTTCAACAAGTATTTGAACATGATTCAAGTATCTTTCAAACCCAAATGCCCAAACTCAACACCAAACCTTCCACTTCTTCCCTTCAACACAAAATTAAGCATGCAACTGAAGTGCAAACTCAGAGAGCAGCCACGGAAAGAAACAGTAAGAAAAAAAATGCAGCAACTTTTACTTCTTTCACTTCAGCTTAGATATATTTGCATGCAAACACTCAAACAAGCTCTACCAATATGTCATCTAAAAACCAAATGCAAAGAATTCACCCCCCATTATCATCAAATACCACCCAAGCATAAACTGCCTTGAAGATTCAAACAAAGCCAATTGACGAAGAAAAAAATGCAGCAAAAGAAAGAATGAAACTTGCGGCAATTTTCTTAAAAGCTACGGAAATTCATCCACCCATCAAACATTCGAGCCTGATTTCTATAGCTTTGGATCAAAACACGCAACCCCAACATCAATCATTCAATTTCCTCCTTCCAATACAAGATTACATAGCAAACTAGGTGATAAAACCCACTTGGTGGGCTGTCCTAGGAAGAGAAACAGCAAAGTATGATAATAAGCAAAGTGCAGCAAGATCTTTTGCATGTTTAAGGAAAATTTGGGTTTATGTGAGAAGGAGAGGAGGAAAGGGATTACCTTTGCCACTTATGAGATTGAAACAACCACGAAAATTCCCAGGCAAGGCGCACGAAATCAAGCTGTCGAGGAGAACTCTACCATAGTGATATGCAGCGTTGGAAAAATCGCAGCTTGG
This sequence comes from Coffea arabica, assembly GCF_036785885.1. NCBI lineage: Eukaryota > Viridiplantae > Streptophyta > Magnoliopsida > Gentianales > Rubiaceae > Coffea > Coffea arabica. The sequence continues at coordinate 20,375,545 of NC_092326.1, forward strand.
AGCTCAGATTTGGCCGCGTTGAAGGTGCCTTTAATGGATGGTCATTGAATAAAAGTTGCTGCTTGATGCCTAGGAAGGATGCAGAAACAGAAGCAACACCCTCCCGGCTAAAGATTTGGTCGGAATTCTGCCCTGAACCTGGCTTCCCTCCGTCAGCCCGACAATGGGTTTCTTTGGCCAGAAAACCTTCTCTCTCTCGTTTCTATTTCACTCAGCCCGCAGCTCTCTAGTTCCTTCCTATCTCTTCTCTCATTTTATCTCCCAACCCTAAAGCTTCCTCAGCCATCTTTCTCTGCTTAAAGCTTTTTGTTTTCTCCGTGGGTTTTCCTTATTCCGCCGTTGTTGTTCCTTCTGTTCTAGCCGCCACTCTCTTTTTCTGGTTTTTTCTTTTGCCGTCAAAAACTCCTCTTCCCAAAAACTCTCCGTTGCGGCTGCCCCTTCAATCTTCCCTCTTGCTCTGTTTTCCTTCTCAAGGCTGAAGCTCCCTGCTTGGCTCTCCAGATTTTCCATCGTCCCCCGCTCTCTCTTTTCCTTTAGCTTTTCGTCGCCTCTCTCCTATCAGACTCCAACCACTATTTTTCTCTCCCCCCCCACTGGTTGCGGCTGCTATCCTTTCTATTTATATGGGGCACTCAACCCTAAAACCCCAGCCATTTCCTCTAAAATTGCAGCCAAAGGGCTGCAAGAGCCCTTCTTTGCAAGCTGCGAAAATACGCAGCTTGCATGCCGCAAGCAGTTTTTTTTTTTTTAGATTAATCAAAACAAAATTGATAAATAATTCAAACAAACTTAAACTTAAATAAAATGTACAAAATTAATAACCAAAAGATGAAAAATAAAAAGCTAAGATTTTCCTCTTTTTCTTTTTTTGTCATTTTTCATTTTTTCATTTTTTTTTCATTTTCATTTTTAAATAATGAAACTAAATCTAAAACAACTAAAACATATTTTTTTTGAACGCTTTTCTTTTTCCCGAGAAATTCCATGCTAAAGCTTAAAAATAAAATAATAAAATAAAATAAAAACTAAAAAGTGAATAAAACTTAACACGACAAATAAAAACTAAGAATTTAAATAGTAAATGAAATGACGCTAAAAATTTGGTGTCTACAGTTTGCCCCTCTTTGTCTGAGTTTTGAAAAAACTTGAGACAAAGAAGTAGACACCAAATATTTACCTGTGTTATTCGACTGTGAACGACTCGAACGATGGGGACTGACCCCTTTTGATGAGATTAACTGAGACGAGAAAATTTTTAATGGACTATCTGAACAAGAAATTTAAAACGGGACTGATCCGAACAGAAAATTAAAACGGGACTGGCCCGAACAGGAAATTTAAAACGGGATAGACCCGAACAAAATTTAAAATCATGGGACTGACCCGAATAAAATTTTAAAATCATGAGACTGACCCGAACAAGCTTTTAATCATGGGACTGACCCGAATAAGCTTTAAATCATGAGACTGACCCGAATAAAACAAAAATCATGGGACTGGCCCGAATAAAATGAAAATCATGGGATTGACCCGAACAAGCTTTTAATCATGGGACTGACCCGAATAAGCTTTAAATCATGGGACTGATCCGAATAAAACGAAAATCATGGTACTGGCCCGAATAAAATGAAAATCATGGGACTGACCCGAATAAAAATGAAAATCATGGGACTGACCCGAACAAGATTTTAATCATGGGACTGACCCGAATAAGTTTTAAATCATGGGACTGACCCGAATAAAACGAAAATCATGGGACTGGCTCGAATAAAATGAAAATCATGGGACTGACCCGAATAAAAATGAAAATCATGGGACTGACCCGAACAAGCATTTAATCATGGGACTGACCCGAATAAGCTTTAAATCATGGGACTTACCCGAATAAAATGAAAATCATGGGACTGGCCCGAATAAAAGGAAAATCATGGGACTGACCAGAACAGAAAATTAAAACGGGACTGGCCCGAACAAGAATTTAAATGGGATAGACCCACGGGATAAACCCGAATTGAAATGTAAATGGGATAGACCCAAACAGAAATGTAAATGGGATAGACTCACGGGATAGACCCGGACAGAAATTTAAATGGGATAGACCCAGACAGAAATGTAAATGGGATAGACCCACGGGATAGACCCGAATTGATATGTAAATAGGATAGACCCACGTTTAGTGAAAATGAAAATGAAATGCACACTAGTGGGACTGACCCACAGCTAGTGGCGGGGAAAATGTCATGCACACTAGTGGGACTGACCCACGGCTAGCGGCAATGAAAATGAAATGCTCACTGGCGGGACTAACCTCACGCTTCAGTGGCTGTGAAAATGAAATACACACTAGCGGGACTAACCTCACGCTCCAGTAGCGATGTGAATGAAATGTTTACTGGCGGGACAAACCCATCTCCAATAGCAATGTAAATAAAATGCTTACTAGAGGGACAAACCCAGCTCCAATAGCAATAAAATGCTTTGACAACCGGACAGTGGGATCAAACCCGAGCCTGCCGTGATGAACTTGATTTGATTTTTGACTTTGAATTTTTTTATTTTTTGATTTTTGATTTTTGATTTTTCCTGACTGAGAGAGATTTGTCGAAATAATTTGCCCCAGTGTGATGAATTGGTCAGTGGGATTAAACCCGAGCCTGCCCAATGAAATGTTGGCGGCACGAAATCCAGGCCCAACGGGATATTTGGAATGTTGGCGGCACGAAATCCAGGCCCAACGGGATATTTGGAATGTTGGCGGCACGAAATCCAGGCCCAACGGCATGTGATGAATGTTGGCGGCACTAAATCCAGGCCCAACGTGAACTTTGTGAAGTTGGAGGCACCAAGTCCAGGCCCAACGTGAACTTTGCAATGTTGGCGGCACCAAATCCAGGCCCAACGTGATATTGTGAATGTTGGCGGCACAAAATCCAGGCCCAACGTGAACTTTGTGAAGTTGGCGGCACCAAGTCCAGGCCCAAAGTGCTTTTTGTGAAGTTGGCGGCACGAAATTCAGGCCCAACTTGATCTTTGGAATGTTGGCGGCACAAAATCCAGGCCCAACGAGATTTTTGAGATGTTGGCGGCACCAAGTCCAGGCCCAACATGAACTTTGCGATGCTGGCGGCACCAAATCCAGGCCCAACGTGATGTGATGAATGTTGGCGGCACTAAATCCAGGCCCAACGTGAACTTTGTGAAGTTGGCGGCACCAAGCCAGGCCCAACGTGAACTTTGCGATGTTGGCGGCACCAAATCCAGGCCCAACGTGATATTGTGAATGTTGGCGGCACAAAATTCAGGCCCAACGTGAACTTTGTGAAGTTGGCGGCACCAAGTCCAGGCCCAAAGTGCTTTTTGTGAAGTTGGTGGCACGAAATCCAGGCCCAACTTGATCTTTGGAATGTTGGCGGCACAAAATCTAGGCCCAACGAGATTTTTGAGATGTTGGCGGCACCAAGTCCAGGCCCAACGTGAACTTTGTGAAGTTGGCGGCACCAAGTCCAGGCCCAACGTGAACTTTACGATGTTGGCGGCACCAAATCCAGGCCCAACGTGATATTGTGAATGTTGGCGGCATTAAATCCAGGCCCAACAGGATGTGATGTTTGGGATGTTTGTGAATGGTCAGTGGGATAAGACCCAGTCCTGCCATCCAATAGGTCAAGAAATTGAATTTGATTTTCCAAGAAACAAGAATTTGAACTTGATTTTTGACTTTTGAATTTTTCTGATTTTTCGAGAGAATCTTTTTCAAAAATAATTTGCCCCCAGTGTAGGGCCCTTTTCCCTTCTTTCTTCTCTTTCCACGACATCGGCCTTCCACATCACCAGATGCTCTTTCATTGATTTCAACTATGAATACCTGCGCAGGGGGCTTATGACATGCACTTGAATTTCATGAAAAGAGCAGCGTGATTGATTTGAATAATGTATTATTTGCTTCTTGGACGAAGTCCTCAAATGTGTTACAAAAATATTTGCCCCAGTGTAGGCCTATTTAATTGCAAAAAATTTGTTTGAATGACCCTCCATTTATTTGAACAAAGTAACACATCATGTGAAGAAAATTGAATGTCTTGCTTAAACTCATATAGCACATTTCATGATGCATTTCTCAAAATAACGCCAAATTACCAAAGATTTCTTCCCCACTTCAGCATCTGTGCTTTGGGTAACGGGTCACCACTTCTTATTGGCTCATCTTTCAGGACCAATCAAGTGACTTTATTTCTGATTTTGAGGTGGCCAAGGAAAATGAGAGGTCAAGATTTGTCTGGTTTTTTGTGCCCAAATTGTATGTAATCCCTTCAATACCACATCTTAGTGAAAGCAAAGAGTTTGTCACCTCTATTTCTTAAGAAAACTTAGTCAACACATAGGTTTTGTATGCTTGCAACAGAGGGGTAGAAACGATGGCTAAACCTGTGAAAACTGGTTATACCCCCATGATCACAAATAATTGATGGATTTCTTACGAGCATAATCCTCACTTTGGATTGTTATGAAGGAATAAGTCAACGATGGACTTTGTTAGCTTGTAATGTAGTTTGAAAACGATAGTTAAAGAATAAAACTTTCAAGGACATTGCACCGAAGATCGCATTTTTCAAAATTGCCCCTATTCTGAACTCAAAGATCTCAGAATTTGTTTGTATTCTTCTCATCATTCACCAGGGACTTCAGCGTCGAATTTTTCTGCATTTTCTTGCATTTACTTTTTTTTGCTTCGCTTTTTGTCTCTTTTCCTTTCCCTCAACTTGGTGGGTTTTCACATGGTGAGTAGCGTCAACCCCATACCCAAGCAATTCAAAAATACAACTAAAATTTTCCGGCATCAGAAATTTTCTTGACAGGGCCATTGCAAAAAACAGAAGTCAGGACTTTCGACTTTTGTAATGGGGTCAGGTGGGGTGTTTAGAAAAGTTAAGGCTTGAAGGCAGATTTCAAGAGTGGTTTAAGTAATCTGAGATCGCATTGTTGTGCCAACCCTATTTTAGGGTTAAATCAAGACTTGCCCCAGAATTTATGCTCAATTGAGGCTTTTTCTCTTTCATTTTCTTTCTTCTTTTGATTTTTCGGCCTTCTGCCATTTTTTTGAACTTTCACAAAAATTTGCCCCAGTTTATTTTTGAACTGAGGTTCTCTTTTCTCTTTTCTTTTGATTTTGCGGCATTATCACTTTTTCACTTCTTGAAATTTTTCCTTTTTCAACTCAAACTTGCCCCCAGTGTGGGGTTTGCGATTCTCAGGGGTTGCCAAATGAAATAATTTATTCTGATGGCTCAAAAGGGATAACTAGGGATAAAATGTTTGATTGGAAAAGAAGAGGGCCTGACTTTTATTCTGTTCCTTACAATAACTCTGAAAGGAAATTTTCATTAATGGGAAATTTCTGGCATGTATCTGAATTAACTGACTGAGGAAGACCCTTGTTCATCCATATTTGTGAAACATAGGCGGTCCGTGCGGACAAATCTCCTTATTTTCTTTTTTTTTTTTCAAAATTGGAACCCAAGTGGAATCAAATTTTTCCCAATTTGCGGTTCCCTTTCCCCTTTTTTTCAAAATTCCCCAATCTCCTTCCCCAAAGTGGGGTGCGATCATATGTGCACTCGAAAAGAACCACCAATTTTTTGGCTCAAATGAGGATGCAAGAGATAAATGGTGTTTAGGTTGTAGAAACGATGGCCAAAGTATCATTCTTACACCTCATGACAACCAAAGTAACGAAATGGTTATTGAAAATCCATTCCCCTTTTTGATATTTGAAAATTTTCTAATATAGGGTAGTGATCATCAAGGCGCTCATTTGAAACGAAATTATTCTTTTAAAGGCTCAAATGGGAGAACAAATGATAAAATATGTATAGGTAGAGAAACGAATGCTCAAAGTATCATTCCAAATTTTCAAAACAAACAAGAATAATGCACATTTTTGCTTTCACTTAGATGTGAGTTGAATATAATTAGACACATCGGACATTTTCAAACCAAGGTTGCCCCAATTTGCAATATATCAATCAATGTGACTGATTTTATTTTGGGGTTAAGTGAAGGAGAAAAGGTATCTCATTAGGCCTTTTGAGTGACCTCTTTTATTTTTGAGCACTTTTATTGTACAGGTTGTATCACCAATCGAGTGTAAGGATTTTAGAAAGCATACACTTGTGAATTTTCAGGCTGGAGGTTGAGGAAATCTCAATTTGGTCTTATTTTCTTAAAATTCATTATGAAATCTCCAATGAGTAAGAATAAAGAATGAAATGTACATAAAACAATAATTATTCAAAAATTTTATTGCTGAAAAAGTTTGAAACAAAATTTCTCATTCAATTATGATACAAATGAGAAGAGAGAAACTCGTAAAGAGCTCAACATATACACTTTTGTCTCCTTTTCTTTTGGAACAAAATGTACTAACAAATCAAATAAACAGAATTTCCCTTTGGAAAACAATTACAAAATCTCTCAGAGGCTTTAGCGTAGAGCTTCCAGATAGATCATTTATGTTTTCATTGTAGGATCTGCCAAAGAATTAAATAACACTTGCAGTTTTGACACTTTATTAGATCGGAGGTGCCATCAGATATAGGAAAATATTTTCCCTTTATTGAAGTATTTTTATGAATGCAGGGGAGGGGGAAAACAAAAGAAAGAAAAAACCATGAGTTAGTAAGCAATACTATAAAATCGGTATGCATGTCCTATGGGGGAACCCTTTTTTGTGCCAAGGGTAGGCCTAGCATGAAAATGCAATGCTTTGAGGTAGGCACTATATCATACCTGATGAATCCGATCAACTGATTGAGTGAAAAATAATTTGAAAAATTTGGCTAACTGGAGTGACGAGAGACATTTGTCAAAAAGAAGACAACGTCCGAATAGATTGATCTCTTTTGATTGATACAAGAATTTGCAAAAACGCACGGGTTTGACCTTAACGAACTTCCTATCGAAGAGATTGGAATTCGTTGATAAAATTTTCTTAGTGAAGCACAGGTCAAAACCCCATTTGATCAAATGGCTGGATGTAATGAATGGTTTTCTCAAAATCGACTAGGTTTCCCAAATTTGAAATTCGACCTTGAAATCCTAATTAGTCAAATGGGTTGAATGAAATTGACCATTTATTTAAAATCGACTGGATTACCTTAAAAAGGGAAACGGGTCAAATGAATTGAGTAAAATTTAATAACTTACTCAAAATTGACCGGATCATCCTAAAAAAAGAACTTGATCAAATGAACTGAATGAAACTGAGAATTTTATTCAAAATTGACCGGATCGCCCTAAAAGGGTAAACTGGTCAAACAAATTGAATGGAAATTTGACAATTTACTCAAAATTGACCGGATCATCCTAAAAAAGAAATTGGTCAAATGAGTTGAATGAAACTGAGAATTTATTCAAAATTGACCAGATTACCCTAAAAATGAACAAATTGATAAAACGGACTGGATGAAATTGATGAATGAAATGGTCCAATGGATTGAATGGAATTGGGAACTTATTAAAAAGTCAAGCTATCCACTGGTAGGTTCAAAAATTTATTGCGATGCATTAGTCTATGAGCACTTCTAAAAATCAAATTTTGGCCTCAGTTTATTTATCGTCTCATCAGTGAGGAAATATTGGTGAATTTGTTCCAATTAATGTCCTTTACACCAGGGATTTTACCAATTTTGATAAAATGGCCAAAAAGTGATTGTTGGACGCTCATATTCCAAAGATTGCTCTATGAAAATGATCAGATCCTACCTTACCTTGTGCACTACCCCTTTGGATGGTACAAAATGTAAACGTGCAAGTCTCCTTGGATTAAGTATCCGAGACACAAGGTGGCTTATTCCTATCACGGGATCCCCTAAATGACATTTCCTTCTAGGGTTTATGCATGATGCCATTTATTAAAGCGATGTAAATATGCAATTCGAAATGAAACGTGACCTAAGGAACCCTTTATCTGCCAGGGTAAGCTTAAAATGGTATGGCATTATTAATTTATGAACGAAATATACCACAATTTTTAAACGTGCAATAGCCTATCTACAAGGGTAGGTCCTAAAAGAAAGGTCATGTCAGACCTCTTATTTCCTAACGTTTGTGAATGCAAAGGCAAGAGACAAAGAAAGTTAGTTCAACACATAATCACATAACACGTTGGACAATTAAATGATATAAAAAGCAGGAAAAGTAAATAAGGAAAGGGGTGGGATCCCTTCCCTCGTGCCTAGTGTTTCCTAATAGGGTAAGGTTGATTCTACCCTAGGCAATTCTAATATGGATGCATGAGGCTGGGGTTCGCTAATGCATCTAGACTCGATAAGGCTTCGGCTCCCAAGCCTTCAGACCTAAAGGCGAAGGGTCATCACTCCCAGGGCCCTTGGTCGGTGGCTCGAGTGATCCCTTAGGTAGCGCTATGGGCGCAGCGCACACCATCCGCCTACCCAAGGCGACCGATCCTAATCCTACAAGGCGGTGTGGGAAACGCCCACGAAAATAAAATAAAATGGGATAACAATAAATAAACGTGCACGTATGAAGTGCTCCCTATTTTGAGGGAAAGGGTTGAGAACCAACGCGAGGCTCTAAAGGTGACACACACCCCCCCCAAATGCAATGCAAGCGCGAGATAAACAAGTAAATATACATCCAATCAACCAATCATATATTCGTGAGCGAGGGAGTAGTTTGAGACGCGAGTGAGGCAAAGGGTCCTAAAAAGGGAAAATGCAACCCTAATATCCACATGCCATGCATAAAAAGAGTAGAAAAAGGAAACGAATGGCTAAGTCAAATGCTTGGACCCACTTAGGAAATCCCCAGTGGAGTCGCCAAGTTGTCGCGCCCCACTTTTTGATTGGTGTGTGAAAGTAGTGTGTGTGAACGTGTGTAAAAGTGAAAGCAAAGACCGTGGGATTGAAAAATGCGACGGTTTTGGTCAAGTAAAGTTCAAAAGGGTTTTATGTATGAAAAATGGAGCCGCCACTTGGTATAGAGTTAGGGTGTACCAAGTCATCCAAAAATGATTTTTTGTTTTGAATGAAAAAGTAAACAAACCCTTTTTGAAAACTTTTAAGTCTACGTAACCAAAGAAAGGGATCGGGGGTCACGTTTGGTAAGGGAGAAGGCAAAGGCGGAGCCTAAGGCACACCCTTACCCTAGCCAAAGCTAGTTGCGTGACTTAGCCCCACGTTTCCTAATTTTTCTACCCAAGGTATGTATCGCATGTTGGATATGACTAATGGATGTAAAATGGAAAAAAAATGCAAACTTAAATCTAAAATGTCTCTTATGAGATTTTTGGTCCCAATCACATGGGTTTGTGAAGGCCAATAGGAAGAATCTCATAGAGGTCATAGGAAAATGCAAATGAAGACTCAAATATGTGCAAGTGTGAAAATGTATGAAGGATGCGAAATGTAAAAACAAGGTAAGTGCAAGTGTGCAAATGTGATAAAATAAAGGTGTTCGTGTGTAAATGGATGAAAAAATAGAATAGTAGATACATATCAATGCAATTTTGAGTGCCATTTGTGAGATGAGAAATAAATAAGTGATAAAAAGATGTTGAGAAAGTGTGGATTGAGAAAAGTGAGAAAATGTGGTTAAAATGTGAAGAGGTGATATAAAAAGAATGCAAGTGTATGACCCTAAGGGGATGCATCAAGTTGGGCACGGGAAGGACTCCTAACTTTGTGACTTCAATTTTCCCTTTGATTAGAAAGGAGAACTAGCGTGCTAAGGCTATTTTGAGCCACACTCGCTCGTTTCCCTTATCGAAAGGGGACTCTCAAGCAAATGTACCCTATAACTATCATGAGGATGCAAAAAGCCTAAAATGGGGGGAAAAGGATTGGAGGAGCATGCCAAATGATAAAAACTAAGAAAAATGCATGAAATGTAGTGAACATGCAAGTATGCACTAATGAAAGGGGGACGGCCTATTGGGTCTAGCGTTGGACTAGCCCATTCCATGAATTCCTACTAGCGTTGGACTAGTGGAAACGTACATTCATCCATCACATTCATTCATGGCTATGGAAAGCGAGTAGACATGCCAAACACTCATAAACACGTAGCACATAACACTTAGCATGCTCGACTAGATGCAAGAGCCTAAATAAAGCAAATTAACACATAGCAACAAAAGTAGGCAATCAAACTAATGGACCTATTACATTTGCTAGCTAGGCACACGTCTTCAATAGGTCTTCATCAAGTGCTTTCCAAGCCCTATCTATTACAAGCCAAGAGGTGTACACATACCCCATAAAGAATAACTTAAATAAAAAGCAAAAGTAAATGAAGTAAATGAAAGGAATTAAAGGAAAACAAGGGAAGCAAGTAGACATGCAATTTTCACGTAGCATGTTGGATCACATAGGAGAGACAAAAAAAGATAAAAGAAGTTATACTTCCCTTGAGTTGGAGCTCTAATGGGGTGAAGTCACTTATTTATCCTCCAAAATAAAAGAAATGGTCAAGGTACCAATTTATTAAGAAAAATTAAAGAAATGTGCAAAACAAAGCTCACTTGATCGTAAAGCCCCTAAAGTTATGACTTAAGTGCAATTGATAAAGCATGGTAGTTAATTGAAGCAAAACAAGCAACGCAATTGCAAAAAATTAAAGCTGCCAAGGACCAAATTGAGGACATTATTCAATTGGTTGGGTCATAGTGGCATAAGGGGAGACTTGGGGGTCAAAGTCCAATTTTAGAAAGTTATTTTTGCATGCAAATGCATGTAAAACTACGTAACATTGCCTGCAACAAGAATTCTGATGAAAGCTTCTCGCAATTCGGCATTTCACAAAAAAAAAAAAAAACAGCTTTCAAACTCAATTAAATCCAAACAAAAACTACCATACATTCCTCTCATTTTGCATCATGAAACTTGTAAATTTAAACACCAAAAGTCAGTCAAGATACATGCAAAATCTGAACATTTCAGGCCACCTCATGTAAAGTTTACAAAATATTTCTTGCAACAAGAAGAAACTTTCGAAAACCAGCCGAGATTTTGGAATTTCAGCAGCCTTATGCGGCAAACAACACTTTAACAAGGAGAAAGATTCAAATTCCAAGCTCACACTAGACCTCAAGAATTTACGGCCAAGATACCATGTGAGAGAGACAGAGCAAGAGGAAAAAGAATGAGATTTCAAGTTCACTCCCAATTATATCCAAGTCAAGATTTGTTGCTGCAATTTTTCCATAAGCTTCAGCTTTACCCGCAACCATGTTCATGCCATTCCCTTATTCAGTTTAAAAGTATTCAGGCAAGCAAACCAAAAAGAAATGGAATGGAATCGTTGTCTAAACAAACACCATAGCTGAAAGGCCGAAAAGGAAGGACAAAACTCAAGAAGCAAGACCATAAAATTTCTGTTCGGCAATCTGAAGTTATTTTTCAACAAGTATTTGAACATGATTCAAGTATCTTTCAAACCCAAATGCCCAAACTCAACACCAAACCTTCCACTTCTTCCCTTCAACACAAAATTAAGCATGCAACTGAAGTGCAAACTCAGAGAGCAGCCACGGAAAGAAACAGTAAGAAAAAAAATGCAGCAACTTTTACTTCTTTCACTTCAGCTTAGATATATTTGCATGCAAACACTCAAACAAGCTCTACCAATATGTCATCTAAAAACCAAATGCAAAGAATTCACCCCCCATTATCATCAAATACCACCCAAGCATAAACTGCCTTGAAGATTCAAACAAAGCCAATGGACGAAGAAAAAAATGCAGCAAAAGAAAGAATGAAACTTGCGGCAATTTTCTTAAAAGCTACGGAAATTCATCCACCCATCAAACATTCGAGCCTGATTTCTATAGCTTTGGATCAAAACACGCAACCCCAACATCAATCATTCAATTTCCTCCTTCCAATACAAGATTACATAGCAAACTAGGTGATAAAACCCACTTGGTGGGCTGTCCTAGGAAGAGAAACAGCAAAGTATGATAATAAGCAAAGTGCAGCAAGATCTTTTGCATGTTTAAGGAAAATTTGGGTTTATGTGAGAAGGAGAGGAGGAAAGGGATTACCTTTGCCACTTATGAGATTGAAACAATCACGAAAATTCCCAGGCAAGGCGCACGAAGTCAAGCTGCCGAGGAGAACTCTACCATAGTGATATGCAGCGTTGGAAAAATCGCAGCTTGGAGCTCAGATTTGGCCGCGTTGAAGGTGCCTTTAATGGATGGTCATTGAATAAAAGTTGCTGCTTGATGCCTAGGAAGGATGCAGAAACAGAAGTAACACCCTCCCGGCTAAAGATTTGGTCGGAATTCTGCCCTGAACCTGGCTTCCCTCCGTCAGCCCGACAATGGGTTTCTTTGGCCAGAAAACCTTCTCTCTCTCGTTTCTATTTCACTCAGCCCGCAGCTCTCTAGTTCCTTCCTATCTCTTCTCTCATTTTATCTCCCAACCCTAAAGCTTCCTCAGCCATCTTTCTCTACTTAAAGCTTTTTGTTTTCTCCGTGGGTTTTCCTTATTCCGCCGTTGTTGTTCCTTCTGTTCTAGCCGCCACTCTCTTTTTCTGGTTTTTTCTTTTGCCGTCAAAAACTCCTCTTCCCAAAAATTCTCCGTTGCGGCTGCCCCTTCAATCTTCCCTCTTGCTCTGTTTTCCTTCTCAAGGCTGAAGCTCCCTGCTTGGCTCTCCAGATTTTCCATCGTCCCCCGCTCTCTCTTTTTCCTTTAGCTTTTCGTCGCCTCTCTCCTATCAGACTCCAACCACTATTTTTCTCTCCCCCCCCACTGGTTGCGGCTACTATCCTTTTTATTTATATGGGGTACTCAACCCTAAAACCCCAGCCATTTCCTCTAAAATTGCAGCCAAAGGGCTGCAAGAGCCCTTCTTTGCAAGCTGCGAAAATACGCAGCTTGCATGCCGCAAGCAGTTTTTTTTTTTTTTTTTTGAGATTAATCAAAACAAGATTGATAAATAATTCAAACAAGCTTAAACTTAAATAAAATGTACAAAATTAATAACCAAAAGATGAAAAATAAAAAGCTAAGATTTTCCTCTTTTTCTTTTCTTCTTTTTCCTTTTTTTTCATTTTTCAATTTTTCATTTTTTTCATTTTCATTTTTAAATAATGAAACTACATCTAAAACAACTAAAACATATTTTTTTTGAACGCTTTTCTTTTTCCTGAGAAATTCTATGCTAAAGCTTAAAAATAAAATAATAAAATAAAATAAAAACTAAAAAGTGAATAAAACTTAACACGACAAATAAAAACTAAGAATTTAAATAGTAAATGAAATTATGCTAAAAATTTGGTGTCTACAGTCTCAGTTACTATTACCTTCGTTCGTTGCCCAAACCTAGGTCAACGAGCGAAACCATTAACAATTGGATTCGTTCCTTACTAAAGTATAGGTTCATTAAGAGACCAAGTGAGTAGCCTAAGCTACTTAATCTATCATGCAAATGAGGTCCAAACCATGGGAAAATTTGATAAGAAAACAAGTTTGGTATATACATGAAAGTTCGGCAAAAGAAGAGTTTCACCGAAACTCAAAAGTTTCATTACGGTTAAACTGTCTCGCCCGACCAGCCTCGGGAAAATGGTCATTGCTCATTGTGGAAAAATCAGAATTAGGTTCTGTCAGTGGTGTTGGAAACTAGGTTCACAAAGCTATATTTGTCTAGAAGAAACCATTTCCAAAATTCCAACGTAAGTGGTTCAAAATTAAGAAACCAAAAGAAATTTCTGGGCTGTCTCGGGTGAACAGTACCGCACGGACAGCCAAATTTCAAGACTCGCCACGAATCGCTCGGGTCAAACCAGAAAATGAGCTTGGTACCATTTTAAAGCTCTAAGAATCTATTTTCAAATGCCACAAATGGCACTCAAATTTGATCACCGAGTAAAATGTTATGACCTTCACAAGACGGCTGGTCAGTAACTTTGTGGACCCAGTCCAGTTTTGCTCCTTGGCTTATAACTCATAACTTATGCAATCAAATTGGCTAATTTTTTGTAGACAACCTCCACACATATAACCCAACATATATCAGTGACATTTGTAGCCAAAATATGCATGAAAATATCAAGGAAAAACAGGGCAGTAAGTTATGGGAAATTTCGGCCAGCCCTCTTCCAAAAATTTCTAACTTTCATCCTTCTTGATATTTTCACTCCTTGCACCTAACAAGTGTTAGATCTAACCAAATAGCGGTTTAAATCATATTAATACCTCATAACCACACAAGAACAAGGGTTAGACATTTCATCAAACACTTGGTATGCACACTTATTAACTCACTTACTACTTGTTTAGTTCAAGAGTTTTAACCACAATTTCTAGTTTAGGGCAACCTCTAGTTTGCCCTCAAGGCGTTAAGTACTTCATATAACACAATAGAACCAAAGATTAAGAATCACACACCTCATAAATAACCATGACCAAAGTGCAAACATTTCATCAAACACTTGGTAGGCATGCCATATAACTCAACTACTCTTTGGTTTATTGTGACGACCCCACTTCTCCCAAGGGCGAACCCAAGGGTATCGGCGGGCCGCCTGCCTAGCTCGCGCCAGGACTCGAAACTTAAAACAGTAAAAGCCAGAAAATCCAAAAGAGTACTATTTACAATCCCAAAAGAGTTATAATTACATTCTCCAAAAATACCTGCTCTTACTATTACATCCGTATAGTTACAACCAAAATCAAAATGTAGACCCTAAGAAGGATCCTAATACAAACCACCAGAAATAAAACAAACATCCTAATGGTTCAACTATTACAAGCCAATCTACTATACTAGTGTGTGTGCCCAAACGTACCCGCGTCGGCCCCTGCTAAGGAAAACAAAAGGAATGGGGTAAGCTAAAAGCTTAGTAAGTAAACAGGGACAAAAGCGTAAATTTCACGTAGCATCAATTACACAGTATGAGTAAAGCAAAAGCAGAAAAGTAACATCACATAATAAGGATACGGGTGGCTCCAAAGCCAAGTCATTTGCCATGCGTGATCTCCTGTCGACACTCCGTCGACCATAAATAAGGTCCGTAGAACTTCACTTGTACACCCACCGACACCTTATCACCCTCACTGGCCAGTCACCTCACAAACTTGCCCAGGCGAACGAAATCACAAACTTGAGCTTTAATCATAAGCTCGGGTCACAAATTTGGTGACCTCAAACCAAGTTGGACTGACTTCGACCAAGCCCTAACCGGCTCGAATAGTCCATCTAGGTATTGAGTTCAACCGCAAACTCACAAAATTCACAAAATTATTCAAAAGTCACCCCGAGCCACAAGCTCAAGGGTTTTTGTTCCAAAATTTCTCACATACATATGTCATGTACAAATTGGTGCGTAAATTAGGGTCTAAATCGAGTGCGATAAAGTACACCCTCGCCTAGGTACCCTTTTTACACATAACGAAACACATAAACAACTAACACATAAGAGCGGCCTGAATACTTACTCAAAATACCAAAAGTAGTATAAAGGCGGAATTCACTTTGTGTGTTGGCTAGTAGTGGGCCCCACCGGCACCGCCTAGCTCACCACTGTCTGAAATCGAAGATTATGTCACAATATATCATAAACGGCAACTAACGTACTTAAAACAAGCAAAACGGCAAAATTGGCACGCGCAAGTGCGGGAACGGCAAAACGGCCGCACACGTCCGCACGGAACGGCAAACGGAAATGGCCAAGTCGGCCATCTCAAACCGTTTTGGTCAAAAATTAGGCTAGGAATATCGGATCAAGGTACATGAGGTACCGTTACGAAGCTAAGAGGAAGGGCTACAATGTTCATGAAGACATCGCAATCCAGATCTCAATGGGTATAGGTGAAAATTGCGTGAAACAGTTCCAGCTGTTTCATTGCGAGTTACCAAACAGGCCCTGTTTGCAAGGCCGTAACTCACGGCCCAGAAATCGAAATTAAGAAATTCCAAAGGCATTAGAAAGCTGAGACATAAGGCTAAAACTTTCATGTTTTGGCCAAGACCTGAATCTATTCAGAACAAAACAAAATTTGAGTGCCAAAGTACCCGTCAGAACTGTCCAAATACAAGGCAGTTCTGACGAGCGATATTGTTTTGATCATAACCGGAGCTACGGAACTCGGTTTTCGACGTACTTTATACCGTTTCAAAACTGAGATCAAGATCTAAACTTCTTATGAAGGAGTCGGCACCCAGATCGAACTCTATAAAAATCGAAAAGTCATGGGCAGAAACAAAATCAGAAAACGCGCAGAACCAGAGGGTCAAAACAGGCTTGAGCATTTCGTCGATAACTCAGGCTACGCTAATCCGATTGACCCGAAATTTTGCAGGCATACTCAGGACTCAAGGGGCTACGACTTTCATGTTTTGAGGAATTCCTAAATCCATACATAGCATTAAGAAAAATGAAGCCGAAGTTCAGTCGTTAAACTGTCCTGTTTTCCCAGTTTTGCCGTTATCGCACGCCGAAGTCGCACGGTCCGTTCCTTCGATTTTTATACCAGATTTCCATCCATTTTGATACCAAATAACCTTATGTAACTTAGTTCTTAATTGGTCCGAAATTCCCTTCCCAAAACAGTCCAAATTTAACAATCATCAACCACAATCCCTAACCAAATTTCATTTGCACCAATGAACTTAATCCAACCTCTCACTAACCAAACTCTATCTCACTAACCATAAGCTAAGCTAAATTAGTCTAATAGAGTCTAGGGTTTCTTAACCCAAATCAGATTTTTTACAAGTAACCAACCAATCACATGAGGCAATTCATCAAACACCACCACTACAAGTCCACTTCTCAACTAAAACAAGTAAGGAAAGCATTACAATAAAAAGCCCTAATTCTCTTTCTCTTGACCGAAATTTTCAGCAGCATAAATCACCAAAAATTAACCAAAGTACTCCATAAAAACAAGTGATAGGCATAAGAGGTACCACAATCAAGCACAACTAAGGTCCTATGCCAAAATAACCATTAGTT